>NC_069507.1:260569774-260942274 GCF_027579735.1 Bombina bombina | reverse complement strand
TGTGATTAATAGGCAGTTAGGCACCCTCACCTCAAGCAGCTGGACAGGAAGATAATAGTTAAGTGGCTGCTAGATCTTGTTGCTCGATAGGTCTGGTCTACTCTGTGTACACAGATCAATTTCAGTCTGCTAAGTTGCATAACTTTGCTGCAACACAAGCGGACAGCTCCACCTACTGGCTATTTTAATTAGTGCACTGCTTTTCAATAGTCACATGACCAAAAAAAAAAGGTTGTTATTTTGAAATGGCGCAAATTGAACCGGTGTAAACCGAGGGCCACCTATATATATATATATATATATATATATATATATATATATATATATATATATATATATATATATATATATATATATATATATATATATATATATATATATTCTAAACTATTCTAAATATACACTTTAGTGTACTTGCTTAGTGCTTCTTTATTGTAGCCCTTGAGTGAAAGCCTGAACAGGGTTTTGTAGTGCACCCCTATAGAAGTCTATATAGGTAGAGGGAGTTAGCACAGCTGGGCATCCAACCTGCAGATGTTAGTGTACCTGAGGCTTAGGGGCCGATTTATATGCAGTTTATCATTGCACAAGCAGTTCTTGTGCAATGCTTGTGAAATGCCGCCCCCTGTATATTCACGGCCAATCGGCCGCTAGCAGAGGGTGTCAATCAGCCCGATCGTATAGGATCAGGCAGATTGATGTCCGCAGCCTCTGAGCAGGCGGACCAGTTATGGAGCAGCGGTCTTACGGAGCTTGTTATTTCGGCTTCTTACACTTGAGTGATAACTTTTATTTGAAAATAGTAATGAGTTCTATTGATTTAGCTTGAGTGGTATTAGTTATAAATAGTGCTAATGTTATTGTGCTCCACTTTAGCCCAACATAAGTTATAAATAATTAACATTAAAAGCAGAATTATTATTATTATCAAGTATTTGTAGAGCGCCAACAGATTCCGCAGTGCTGTAAACATAGTCGGTGTACAGGATAGCTTTTGTAGGGGTCAAGTGGGTAGAGGGCCCTGCCGAGAGTTTCACTGTTGTAGTCGGCTCTTATGAAGCGATCTGTAAACAGCTGGGCCCATAGGCTTACAATCTAAGGGGTTCAAGGGGAAAGCAATGGCGTTAGGAAAGGTTAGTGTTGGTTGTATGCATCCCTGAATAGTAGAGTTTGTTGGGAGTGCTTGAAGCTGTTAAAACTAGGGGAGAGTCTTATGGAGCGAGGCAGGGAATTCCACAAGATGGGGGCCAGTCTGGAGAAGTCCTGTAAATGTGAATGTGAGGAAGTAACAAGAGAGGAGGAGATCCTGAGCTGATCGAAGGGGACGGGAGGGAGAGTATCTAGAGACAAGTTCTGAGATGTAGGGGGGAGCAGAATTTGTCTAATATCACTATTGCATGTGCTTAGTATTAATGAGAATATGATTCTGACAACAGACAATTAGTGAAACTAAATCTAACCTGTGGTTGGTGGAGACTATTCTGGAACCTCTCTCGGGCTTCTAGGAATCTCTCATCCAGGTACGGAGATAACGTCTGCATCAACGCCAGGACCATGTACCCCTGCAAGACAGAGCTGCACAGCATGGATGATTCCTAGACGGCATTCTCTAGAAATATCTGCTGTTATATCATTTACTGCAAAATGAGAGAGTGGAGTTTGTGCAGCTTTTTTGTTTACCTGCGATTGTGTTTATTTAAAGGGCCGAGTGCTCGGAGCTGAGCTATAACAGTCACTAATCAGTTTGTAGTAAATACAGCAGTGGTTATATGTAGTACATTTTAACTGATACTGCCATATTGTTTGTGTAGTTAAGCAATAAAGTTTGTTTGACCATTATGTGACATCATTTATATTGGGGAGTAAAACCAGAGTAGAACAGTTGTATTTTATTTACTTAGTACAAGTTATATTTAATAGAAGTATTCTATAGTTACTATGCCCCCATAAGAACACAACACAGCTTTTTTTTTGAGACACAGTATAACACTTTATCAAATATGAATATTGCATAAATATGTTTTTACATGTTTTCTTCTATTTAACTGCAAAGGGCCCCAATGTGTTTATATGTGTAAATATGCCTGTAAATGCATATAAACACATATAAACACATATAAATACATATATATATATATATATATATATATACCTACATATATATATTAAGACATGTATATGTATTTATCTTTATGATAACCCCTTAACGAGGACGTGCTGGGTACGTCCTAGAAAAAACAGCCCTTAACGACTGCGGACGTACCTAGCACTTCCTCAGCTTCCAACCGCTCTAAGGGTATTGCAGTGATGCCTTGATATTGAGGCATCCTGCAATACCTTCCGGTCAGTAACCAATGCACTCTGGAGGAGGGCTGAAGGGGGCGGGAGCGCAGCGGGTGGGACTGCTATACTACAGAACAAAATAAAATAAAGCGGAAGTGAAGGGGAAGGAGGGGGGATGAGGGAGAGGGGGATCCTATGTTGGAAAGGGGTGGAAAGGGTGGGTAAGCAATCTGGGAGGGGGTAGGGTAATGAGTGAGGGCAGCTACACTACAGAAAAAAATGATTTTTTTGTCTGTTTTTAATAAAAATTAAGTAAAACTTATAGCAAACTGGGTACTGGCAGACAGCTACCAGTACCTAAGATGGCGGCTAATAGGTAGAGGGGGGAGGGTTAGAGAACTGTTTGTGAGAGGATCATGGAAGTTGGGGAGGGTAAGGGGGGATCCTACACTGCAGAAAATATATATATTTTTTAAATTATTTAAAAAAAAGCCTTTTATTTTCATACTGGCAGACTTTCTGGCAGACAGCTACCAGTACCTAAGATGGCGGCTAATAGGTAGAGGGGGGAGGGTTAGAGAACTGTTTGTGAGAGGATCATGGAAGTTGGGGAGGGTAAGGGGGATCCTACACTGCAGAAAATATATATATTTTTTAAATTATTTAAAAAAAAGCCTTTTATTTTCATACTGGCAGACTTTCTGCCAGTACTTAAAGGTATTGGAAATCGCAAACTTTTCTTTCATTATTTGGATAGAATATACAATTTTAAACAGCTTTCCAATTTTTTTCTATTATCAAATGTGCTTCATTCTCTTGCTATCCTTTGCTGAATGCACACCAGTGCTAGTATCCTTTGCTGAATGCACACCAGTGCTAGTATCCTTTGCCGAATGCACACAAGTGCTGGTATCCTTTGCTGAATGCACACCAGTGCTGGTATCCTTTGCTGAATGCACACCAGTGCTAGTATCCTTTGCTGAATGCACACCAGTGCTAGTATCCTTTGCTGAATGCACACATGTGCTGGTATCCTTTGCTGAATGCACACCAGTGCTGGTATCCTTTGCTGAATGCACACCAGTGCTAGTATCCTTTGCTGAATGCACACCAGTGCTGGTATCCTTTGCTGAATGCACACCAGTGCTGGTATCCTTTGCTGAATGCACACCAGTGCTAGTATCCTTTGCTGAATGCACACCAGTGCTAGTATCCTTTGCTGAATGCACACCAGTGCAGGTATCCTTTGCTGAATGCACACCAGTGCTAGTATCCTTTGCTGAATGCACACCAGTACTAGTATCCTTTGCTGAATGCACACCAGTGCTGGTATCCTTTGCTGAATGCATACCAGTGCTAGTATCCTTTGCTGAATGCACATCAGTGCTGGTATCCTTTGCTGAATGCACACCAGTGCTAGTATCCTTTGCTGAATGCACACCAGTGCTAGTATCCTTTGCTGAATGCACACCAGTGCTGGTATCCTTTGCTGAATGCACACCAGTGCTGGTATCCTTTGCTGAATGCACACCAGTGCTAGTATCCGTTGCTGAATGCACACCAGTGCTAGTATCCGTTGCTGAATGCACACCAGTGCTAGTATCCTTTGCTGAATGCACACCAGTGCTGGTATCCTTTGCTGAATGCACACCAGTGCTGGTATCCTTTGCTGAAAGCACACCAGCACTATTACTATTGGTACTATTGGTGATAAAAAAAATAATAATATGGGCCTACACCCTAGTGAAGGAACAGAATTTTGAGTGAATAGGGCAGCACAAAACCTAAATATTCCACTGAGTAAACAGTAAATTTACTTAAAATTGTGTTATCATTCTGAATCATGAAAGAAACATTTTGGGTTTCATGTCCCTTTAAGTAATGTAAATTAGATAATGAATGAGCATTCAATGTCAGATACAAACAGAACGTTAAAGGGACACTGAACCCAATTTTTTTCTTTCATAATTCAGATAGAGCATGCAATTTTAAACAACTTTCAAATTTACTCATATAATCATTTTTTCTTCATTCTCTTGGTATCTTTATTTAAAGAGCAAGAATGTAAGTTTAGATGCTGGCCCATTTTTGGTGAACAACCTAGGTTGTTGTTGCTGATTGGTGGATAAATTCACCCACCAATAAACAAGTGCTGTCCACGGTGCTGAACCAAAAAATTGTCTGGCTTCTTAGGTTAGATGTCTTCTTTTTCAAATAAAGAAAACAAGAGAACAAAGAAAAATTGATAATAGAAGTCAATTAGAAAGTTGCTTAAAATTGCATGCTCTATCTGAATCACAAAAGAAAAAAATTGGGTTCAGTGTCCCTTTAAGGGACACATTAGCCATTTTTTTGCCTTCATCTAAAATAAGACATTTCAAAATGTCTATTCATTAGAATTGTTTCCTTTTTTTTCCTCAATAAAACATTGTTTCCTTGTAATACATGCAGGGCTGTGTCCCTCACAACCAGTAAAGGAAAATGTTGCTTTTTCATCTGCATGAACATTTAGTACAATATTTCTTTTGACTTAATGTAACCATTACCCATATTCTCACCTGTTTTGCACCTGACTGATAATCTGGGACATCGCTACAAGGTAGTCCATGTCATGCACAATAATCTCTTGAGAACGGTTCAAATCAAAACCATGAAATGTGTCTTGTAGACAAGTCATCCAATTAATAGCCGGCGCCACAGCCTGAAAAAGAGGTTAATTCAATGTCCTATGTGGGAGTAGATTCAAATAACACAAACTATATATGTAAAAGTTTCAGATTCTTTTCAGCCAAGATTATTGGCTTACCACAGACCCTTCTTTAAAATAAAAAAATGTGCATGAATATTTTATTTTGTTTTGACAGTTGAATTGTAGAAAGAATGTTCCCCTTGACACACGTTCTGTTATTTGAATGTTTCCATGGAGGAAATGTTGACCTTTCGAATGCTGGCTCACATAAGTCCATGAGAAACAGCAGTTGAATTTTGACAGAAGAATATTCAAATGTTTTATTTAAAGAGACAGGAAACACAAATGATTTATTTCATGATTTAGATAGAGCATACTATTTTAAACAACTTTCCAATTGACTTCTATTATCTGCACATTATATATGTGCAACCACCAACCACCAATCAGCCAATAGCACACAGGTGCTGAGACTACCTTGCTATGCTTTTCAACAAAGAATATCTAACTGATGAAGCAAATTAGATAATAGAAGTAAATTGGAAAATCATTAAAATTGGATTCCTGTCCCTTTAAAAATGGAATGATACATTCCTCAAAAAGGAAAATGTACTTTTTTGTAAAATGTATTTAGAATGTTCAGCAAACAAAAAATATAATTATTATAAATTAATAAGGAAAACATTTGTTATTTTTTAACAACTGTTTGAAACATTTGAACATTTTCAGTAAAAATATGCAACTGAATTCATATATAAATATTTCAATGAAATTTCCTAAAATACTGCATTGTTATACAATTTACAGTTAATCTGACATTTATTATGATTAAAAATAGCAATATTTTACATTACTGATGGTTTAACACTTTTGCCTTCATCTGTTCTTGAGTTCTGGTATTCATTCTGTTTGTATTTATTTACTTTACTTATTTGTTTTGTATTTAAAAACTGTTCTTGGCCTGTCTGGTCAGTACGAGTTTGCCAGTTACCTGTAGCTCTTGAGCGCTGCTTCTTTGGTAGAGTTTTCGTTGTTTGATTCTGTCCGGCATTGGGGTTACAGCCTGATGTAACTTAGAGGTGAAGACGAAGACATCTTGAATGAACTGAGAAGAGGATCCATTTAAAAGTAAATTTACACTCCACAAGTATTTACGATATTCATTATCATCCTGTTATATAAAGAATGTAATTTGCATTGCATTACTTTGTAAGGAACCAACATATATATATTTATACATTCTATACAAAACATATACATTGTTACCTATGTACCATTTGGTATAAAGGGTGGGAAAAGAGAGGGCAAATGGCCTTCCTTGAGTTTACACATGTCCATCATTTATACCTTAGCTCCTTGCAACCTTGAGGACTTTAAGACTCCTCATTAAACAGAAAAGAGAACATATTTTATAAATGGGGGACATATGACTTGTTAATTATAGGGTTGGTGGCCTAGTTATGATGGTGTGAGCGGACATGATCCATTATTGCAGATCATGTCCGCTGCACATCGATAAATGCCGACAGCAAGCGCAATCAACATTTATGATTGCACCAGCAGTTCTGGTGCAATGCTGCCCCCTGCAGATTCACGGCCAATCGACCGCTAGCAGGGGGTGTCAATCAACCCGATCGTATTCGATCAGGTTGATTTCTGTCTGCCGCCTCAGAGCAGGTGACTTGTTAATTATAGGGTTGGTGGCCTAGTTATGATGGTGTGAGCGGACATGATCTGATATTGTGGATCATGTCCGCTGCACATCGATAAATGCCGACAGCAAGCGCTCTCAGCATTTATCATTGCACCAGCAGTTCTGGTGCAATGCCGCCCCCTGCAGATTCACAGCCAATCGACCGCTAGCAGGGGGTGTCAATCAACCCGATCGTATTCAATCGAGTTGATTTCTGTCCGCCGCCTCAGAGCAGGTCTTTAGACCGCTGCTTCATAACTTCTGTTTCCGGCGGGGCATCAAGAATCATACGGAGCTTGATAAATATGCCCCTTGGTGTTAAAATGAGAGTATCCTGGTTCAGTATGGGACTGATTTATAGCAATAGATCATGGAAGTCTCTGAAGAGTTGCTTCTCAATCAGCCAAACACATAAATCCATGAGATCTCTGACTGAAAAGGACAATTATTCTATATTACTATAAGCCAAATTGTAATTAAAGGGATAGTAAATCCAAAAATTGTCTTTAATGTAATTTAAAGTAATTTTCTAGTTTACTCCTATTAATAATCTCTATTTGAAAAAGCAGGAATCTAAGCTAAGGAGCCAGTCCATTTGTGGTTCAGCACCCTGGATAGCGCTTACATTTAGCCACCAATCAGCAAGCGCAACCCAGATACTGAACCAAAAATGGGCCGGCTTCTAAGCTTACATTCTTTCTTTTCAAATAAAGATAGCAAGAGAACGAAGAAAACAATAATAGGATGCTCTATCTGAATAATGAAAGAAAAAAAATTGTGTTTACTATCCCTTTAAAAGGGAGGAAATTCACGTTAAATGGTTGAATAAAAAAAGATGGAAATGTAATTTTATAGACACTTTGTAGAAAAATAAACTAGTATGGGCAACTATGGCAACTTATCTTCCAAAATAAAACCACCATAATACGTAGAACCTTTTCAATCAAATGATCAGTCCCATGACCCTGATTATGACTTTGTTAATTAACTATTGCGAATATTTAAATGGATATAAAAGTTCCTGCAGCAAGTAAGGGACTCAAATGTTAATTCATTTAACTGTAAAATTGTAGCTTGTGTCCACATAAACGTTCTTAATTTAATTAACGTGGTATCAACTTCACACTGGTTGGGTGCAAACCTGCAACAAATCTGAATCAAATAAATCCACACTTTTTGTGTTCATTACAAAGTATCAGAAGCATCTTTGATTTTGCTGATTTCAAACACTGGGAATGGGGCATTTTTGAAAGTTTAGTGCTGATAAATAACTTCACAGGAGTGAGCACAATGTTATCTGTATGGCACACATGAACTAGATCTGTCTAGCTGTAAGAAAACTGTCAAATGCATTGAGATAAGAGGCAGCCTTCAAGGGCTTAGAAATTAACATATGAGCCTACCTAGGTTTAGCTTTTCTCAAAGAATACTAAGAGAACAAAGCAAGTTTGATGGCAAAATTAAATTGGAAAGATGTTTAAAATGTAATGCCCTATCTCAATCATGAGAGTTTAATTTTGACTATACTGTCCCTTAAAGTACTTACAGTATCATTATATATATATTATTTGATTGTCTATAATGTAATATAATAGTATTTTTTAGTTTTTAGTTTAATTCCTTTTTTTGTCCCCGTAAAAACAATGATATGATTTTTCTTTTAAAAATAATTTATTTATCTTAGCCTCTTTTGTTGCACTACATTTTTTAATCCTTGTTCTATTCTACCCATCACATATTCTTAGATTTGTTAAACTCTTTATTATCCTGAACAGATTTGATTTTTTACCCCCTTTCTGTCTGAACCATCAGGGAGCAAGTTGACACTTTCTGTCTTACCTGACCATCATATTTAGTGTCACTGGAGCCGATATCAGAGAAAATGTCAAACTCTGGCGGGTCAATCTACAAATTAATTACATAGAAAAACACATATTTAGCTTCCAATGGTATAGCAAATATTTAGTGATGTTATTTATCAAATGACCAATGAGGTTTAAGATCATTTATGCCCAATAATAGGCAAAATTACAAGTGGCACACAAAATGATAGCATGCGCACAATAACCAATATCGCTTAACCGCACTACCATTAACGCACAACTTTGATAAGCACATTAACCAGAAAAGGGTAAGCGCAGCCAACTTCGCTCGAGCACAGCCTATGCTTTCAATTGATATTGTGAACACGCTAAGTTGCACTGGTATTAAAAGTTGAAAATGATCATTTGCCCTTGAGTGCAAGACAAAATAGAACTAGAATATTTAGCACAACTCAGACCTGAAGTAAACTGTAGCAGTTAAAAAAGTTGAACAAAACAAATCATACACGCATTAAAATTAAATACTATACCCATATACTGTATACAATTTTAAATAACAAATATATAATTAATAGTAATAAAAACATTTTAAAGGGATAAAAGGGATATGCATTGTGGCAAAGTGTTTGACTTGAAAGGGCTCCAATGAGTGTGTATATGTAACTGTAATTGCAGTGCACTCTTTTTCATATTACCTGAATCCGATTGGTCATTGGGTCCCAGGGGGTGGAGTCTAGGTAAGCTTTGAAAAATGGGAATGTGTTAAATTTGCTCATCAAAAGTTTCAGAGTCTCATTGAAATCTGTTTTTGTCCAGTTATCAGAACCTGGCCAGCCCCCCACCTAAAAAATCCAATGACATGGAAAAGCAACAATAAATGAAATAGCACAATACAAATACGTCAGATTTATTTTACACTGTGAAAAACTTGACAAGCAAGAACAATGACCCAAAACACATAAATATACATAACGTATTCATACAAAATAAAAGAAAACAAAAATATGACAGTTAAGAGACGAGTTGCTCAAAGACTGGGCTTTTTTTTCTTTTTTTTTACTTTTTTGTAATTCAGTTAAACTTGGTTTATTAAGGTTCAATTCCACCTAAGACCAGCATCCTTAAAACATGTAATTAACAAAAGTATCTATTTAGAAACAGTATGGATGCTATTTAATATACTGGACCTAATTCCAATCTATCAGAATAACTGTGCAAACGTTATATGGCAGCTCAGGAGATTTAGTATGGCAGCTGTTTCAATTAGTAAAACCGCTAAAAATGTATCAACTTTATTTTATTATTATAATTTATATGTAAAGTACTAAAATATTATGCAGAACTATAAAATGGGTGCATTGTGCCATAATAAAAATGACCAAAAGTATTAAGGGTAGAGGGTCCGCCTATGAGCTTCCATCTGAGCGTATATATGGAGGTACCAGAGGAACAGATATGAGAAGGAAAAAGGATCTGAGGTGAGAAATTAGAGAAGTAGTTAGTGTAAGTTGTATGTAGTCTTTTTAGTAGTGTTTTTTTAGAGAATGTGTAAACAAATCTGAAGGTTTTGCAGCGGGTCTTTGGAACAAGGCAGTAAGTTCTACAACATAGGGGTTGTTCTATAAAAGACCTGTACGGGCAATGGGAAAAGGCAGCAAGAGAGGAGGAAAGAAGAACGTCTTGGTGAGAGCAATGAGTGAGTTGGAAAATGTTTTAAGACAAAGGCAGAGATGTAGGCTAGTGCAGTGGTGTAAGGGGTTTTGAAAGTAAGAGAAGAGTTTGGATTTTATTCTGGAGGTTAAAGTCAGCCAGAGAGATGCAACAGATGAGTGGGGTGGGGGTAAGTAATGTAAGTTTAGCAAAGGCAATTAGAAAGGATTGCAGAGGGGATACATGGGGAACCAGGGAGGGTAAAGGGGGAAAAGAACATTAGAATCTTAGATGTTTATAGAAATAGTTAAACGCATGAAAAGAAAATAGGAGCTAATAAGAAACAAACATATTGCAAGTTTTTCGTGGCTTTCCACTTGGTTTTAAATAAATCTTCATACTCAGCCAGAACAGAAGAGGAACATTTGGCTAATTCATTCATTATAATTAACGAGTTCTTAATATGTCTGAATTTATGTTTTCACTTAACCATAAATATTTATGTGTCCAGTAAACAGTTTCATGTTATTTTGAGTAATTGTATAATTATTAGTCCAAACACTTGTAAACATTGTAATTGTGAACAAACTTTCTGATATGTGATTAGATCAAAATGTTTAACTATTTGTAAACCAAAAAATACTGTTTTATTAACATGTGATCTGAGCAAAACAAATTTATTTTGAAAAAAAAAGAGATCGATTCTCACTTTGAAATTGAAAACCCTGAATAGAATTCGTACAATTCATTTCATAGGGGAATCCTGATGGATTGGAACAGACACTACTGCTAGGTAATAAGCAAACTATCAAACAACAGCAGGTAAAAAAATTGCAGATTACTTTCATAGGCTGACCTTTTCTATGACTTCTTTTAAGGGCTTGGACCCAAGGTGATTCAATGTTTTAGTGTCCATACATGAAGCATAGAAAGTCTGAGCTTGCTTTATAACAGAATCTCCTTCTCTGTTCTGTTCAGCTTCTGTTTGAGAGACAGACACACAATATTAGCAATGTATAAATATAATTGTAATTATGAAAACATGTTAGAAATGAGATATTATAAGAAATAGTAAAGACATTCAGAAACCAATAAAAAAAAGACAATACCCTACACCAGTGATGGTGATAGACCTTGACACTCCAGATGTTTCAGAACTACATTTCCCATGATGCTTCATGAGGACTTCAGAGTTCATCATGGGAAATGTAGTTCTAAAACATCTAGACTGCCAAGGTCGCCATTACTGCCATAGACCAATGCACTTGCTGTTTAACGGCTACTTCTTTTTAGAAGTAACTAACAGAAGGGCAGCACCTTTTCTGAATGTAATTTAATTTGAATTGAATATTAAAAATATATTTTTTAAGAAGCCTGTATGATTAAGTTTGTATCATTGCTTTATTCCTTTTATAGATATAAAACTTGATATGTAATGATTGGTACTAAACATTGTATTTCCTGTGCAATACTTCAATATGTTTTTATGAGAATGTAGGTTAAAGGTTGGTAGTCACAGATATGCACAACACATCACATGTGCCTGTAACACATTGGCTACTATGCATGATATATGCTCCCATTTTACTCTATGGACTCCATTTACCAAGTTACTAAAAGTAGAGGTGAACCTGTATGTGAATATCCTCCTCAATTTGCATCAATTTGAGCATCCCAAATTATAGTCCAACCTTAAAATTGATAAAAAATAGAGTTGTACCTATTCATGTCAATTCAGCACAATAAGAGGCAATGATTGATCAATTTGAAGCCAAGACGCGCATAAATTGATACCAGCAATACATGATTTTTTTAAAATTTTTTACTGATTATCATTCCTATGCAGTTTCTGGGAGACAAACATGATGCTTAAACATAGTGTACATTGCATCTAAAACAGTTTTCTAGCTGCCTGGAGAATGTCAGTTGACTCATACCAACCACAGCACTAGAAACCATGAAATTCAGGATGGCCAAATAAAAATTTGAGGTTACCAAGAATAAGCCTTGTTCTCTAGTTGGCCAGCTCCAAATAGAACACATTTCTTTAAAAATTAATTATCATTATTTGTTGCCTTGACAGTCTGAACTTGTTTGTAAGAGCTTCCAGACCACAGCAGGGCAAAAATAATCGCAGTACCCTTATGTGCTGTTTTTGGGCTAACTGTTGTGTGTGAGTGATAAGTGGTTTATCGTGGATCTTTGAGTGCATCGTATCTACCGCACATATAACAAGTTGAAAGTAAACGCGTTTGCTTGAGAGCAAATTTAATTTAGCGCAAACCCTCAGATCTCTGGTTAACTGTTACACTCGAATAAAAAGTTGCAAAACACATCTAAAATACATAACACCATCTAATAAAAATGATTTAAAAAATCTGCAATAAAAAGTTATAACGGCTCAAGTTATAAGGGGTTATAAGGACTCAAGATATAAGGTCTCAGGTGTTCATAAAAAGAAAAGACTGCCAAAGGACTTTAACATAGAGATACATACATTTACATGTCTATATGTATGTGTATGTATATATATATATATATATATATATACAGTGGGGCAAAAAAGTATTTAGTCAGCCACCAATTGTGCAAGTTCTCCCACTTAAGAAGATGAGTGAGGCCTGTAATTTTCATCATAGGTATACCTCAACTATGAGAGACAAAATGTGGAAACAAATCCAGACAGACAATCACATTGTCTGATTTGGAAATAATTTATTTGCATATTATGGTGGAAAATAAGTATTTGGTCACCTACAAACAAGCAAGATTTCTGGATCTCACAGGCCTGTATCTTCTTCTTTAAGAGGCTCCTTTGTCCTCCACTCATTACCTGTATTAATGGCACCTGTTTGACCTTGTTATCAGTATAAAAGACACCTGTCCACAACCTCAAACAGTCACACTCCAAACTCCACTATGGTGAAGACCAAAGAGCTGTTGAAGGACACCAGAAACAAAATTGTAGACCTGCACCAGGCTGGGAAGACTGAATCTGCAATAGGCAAGCAGCTTGGTGTGAAGAAATTAACTGTGGGAGCAATAATTAGAAAATGAAAGACATACAAGACCATTGATAATCTCCCTCGATCTGGGGCTCCACGCAAGATTTCACCCCGTGGGGTCAAAATGATCACAAGAATGGTGAGCAAACATTCCAGAACCACATGGGGGACCTAGTGAATGACCTGCAGAGAGCTAGGACCAAAGTAACAAAGGCTACCATCAGTAACACACTACACCGCCAGGGACTCAGATCCTGCAGTGCCAGACGTGTCCCCCTGCTTAAGCCAGTACATGTCCGGGCCTGTCTGAAGTATGCTAGAGAGCATTTGGATGATCCAGAAGTGGATTGGGAGAATGTCATATGGTCAGATGAAACCAAAGTAGAACTGTTTGGTAGAAACACAACTCATCGTGTTTGGAGGAGAGAGAATGCTGAGTTGCAACCAAAGAACACCATACCTACTGTGAAGCATGGGGTGGCAACATCATGCTTTGGGGCTGTTTCTCTGCAAAGGGAACAGGATGACTGATCCGTGTACATAAAAGAATGAATGGAGCCATGTATCATGAGATTTTGAGTGCAAACATCCTTCCATCAGCAAGGGCATTGAAGCTGAAACGTGGCTGGGTCTTTCAGCATGACAATGATCCCAAACACATCACCCGGGCAATGAAGGAGTGGCTTCGTAAGAAGCATTTCAAGGTCCTGGAGTGGCCTAGCCAGTCTCCAGATCTTAACCCCATAGAAAACCTTTGGAGGGAGTTGAAAGTCTGTGTTGCCCAGCGACAGCCCCAAAACATCACTGCTCGAGAGGAGATCTGCATGCAGGAATGGGCCAACATACCAGCAACAGTGTGTGACAACCTTGTGAAGACTTACAGAAAACATTTGACCTCTGTCATTGCCAACAAAGGATAAACAGGTGGCCCTCATTTTACAACGGTTCAATTTACACCGTTTCAGAATAACAACCTTTTTTTCCAGTCATGTGACTGCTATTGAAAAGCATTGAGAAGCAGTGCATTTATTAAAATAGCCAGTAGGTAAAGCTGTCCGCTTGTGTTGCAGCAAAGCCAAGCAAGCTGAAATCAATCAGTTTAACCAGACTTGAGCTATTGATCAGATTTCAAAGGAACAAGACCTTCCGGTCTATAAATCAGTCCAGATTGGAATGCATAGAAAGAACTGTTTGCAGAAAAATGCAAGTGAAGTCTGTGTTGTGTGATTATTTTATTAGGATTATAATGCTGTTTAGCAAATGTTTTTGTTCATATAACTTAGTTTAATTATATATTCTTTGTTGTGTGATTATTTTATTAGGTTTATAATGCTGTTTAGCATTTAAAGTCTTCATTTCAAAGCTTTAAAAATAATGTATTAGGTGTTACTTATGACAATTTTGAGAGGGGCCTGGAACCTATCTCCCTCACTTCCCATTGACTTATATTATAAACTGGGTTTCAATTTACAACGGTTTCGATTTACAACCATTCCTTCTGGAACCTAACCCCGGCGTAAACTGAGGGCTACCTGTATAACAAAGTATTGAGATGAACTTTTGATATTGACCAAATACTTATTTTCCACCATAATTTGCAAATAAATTCTTTCCAAATCAGACAATGTGATTGTCTGGATTTGTTTCCACATTTTGTCTCTCATAGTTGAGGTATACCTATGATGAAAATTACAGGCCTCTCTCATCTTCTTAAGTGGGAGAACTTGCACAATTGGTGGCTGACTAAATACTTTTTTGCCCCAATGTGTGTATATATATATATATATATATATATATATATATATATATATATATATATATATACAATTTATCTTTTTACAGATGTAAGCATGTGTTTATATATGTATTTACAGACATAAATACACATTTAAATACATTAAATACACATGTATACATATATATGCATTGGAGCCCTTTGCAGTCAAGTAGCTGAAAACATGTAAAAGCCTTATGCAAAATTCTTATTTAATAAAGTTTTTACCTGTTTATTTACTGTACATGTTTGACATTCCAATGCTCTTCACATAAGGGAATATGTTCTAAGTATTAATAAATAGATATTCATATATATATATATTTACATACAGAAAGAAGTACACTCACAGGAACGAACAACTGGCTCAATACCATTGTTAGCCTGTTCTATGGTGATTTACCACCTGGGTGCAGCTTTTTAGCCCAGTAATGCTTTTCACAGAGAAGAACTTTCCTGTAGTATTACAGTCTCATTCCGCCTATTACGGTCAGTCCAGTGCCGAAATACCAGGCAATTCCTCTCTGAACAAGGAACACAGCCACCCCAGATGATCATTTCGGCCTTCATTGGGCCTCGTCAGTGAGGTGTAGCCATATTCCTCTAAACACACTGAGCAAGGAGTCCACGTCTGGTTGCCCCTTTTTCCCATAGGGAGACTAAATACATACAGAAAGAAGTGCACTCACAGGAATGAACAACTGTCTCAATACCATTGTTAGCCTGTTCTATGGCGATTTACCACCTGGGTGCAGCTTTTTAGCCCAGTAATGCTTTTCACAGAGAAGAACTTTCCTGTAATATATCAGTCTGATTCCGCCTATTACGGTTAGTCCAGCACCGAAATACCAGGCAATTCCTCTCTGAACAAGGAACACAGCAACCCCAGATGATCGTTTCAGCCTTCATTGGGCCTCGTCAGTGAGGTGTAGCAATATTCCTCTTAGCACACTGAGCAAGGAGTCCACGTATGGTTGCCCCTTTTTCCCATAGGGAGACTAAATACATACAAAAAGAAGTGCACTCACAGGAATGAACAACTGGCTCAATACCATTGTTAGCCTGTTCTATGGTGATTTACCACCTGGGTGCTGCTTTTTAGCCCAGTAATGCTTTTCACAGAGAAGAACTTTCCGGTAGTATATCAGTCTGATCATGCCTATTACGGTTAGTCCAGCGCCGAAATATCAGGCAATTCCTCTCTGAACAAGAAACACAGCAACCCCAGACAATTGTTTCGACCTTCATTGGGTCTCATCAGTGAGGTGTAGCCATATTCATCTAAACACACTGAGCAAGGAGTCCAGGTCTGGTTGCCTATTTTCCCATGGGGAGACTAAATACATACAGAAAGAAGTGCACTCACAGGAACGAACAGCTGGCTCAATACCATTGTTATCCTGTTCTATGGCGATTTACCACCTGGGTGCAGCTTTTTAGCCCAGTAATGCTTTTCACAGAGAATAACTTTTTTGTAGTATATCAGTCTGATCATGCCTATTACGGTTAGTCCAGAGCCGAAATACCAGGCAATTCCTCTCTGAACAAGGAACACAGCAACCCCAGACAATTGTTTCGGCCTTCATTGGGCCTCGTCAGTGAGGTGTAGCCATACTCATCTAAACACACTGAGCAAGGAGTCCATGTCTGGTTGCCCATTTTCCCATGGGGAGACTAAATACATACAGAAAGAAGTGCACTCACAGGAACCAACAACTGGCTCAATACCATTGTTAGCCTGTTCTATGGCGATTTACCACCAGGGTGCAGCTTTTTAGTCCAATAATGCTTTTCACAGAGGCAATATATTTATATTGAA
Source organism: Bombina bombina (assembly GCF_027579735.1). Lineage (NCBI taxonomy): Eukaryota > Metazoa > Chordata > Amphibia > Anura > Bombinatoridae > Bombina > Bombina bombina. Next base: position 260,925,538 of record NC_069507.1, on the reverse strand, counting down.
CCTGCCCAGGATATACCTCTTTAAACATTTGGGGGTTCTGTGTGCAGCAGGGTGTAGTTGTTTGAATCCTCACTCTACCAAATTCTTGCTATCTGCTAAGCCTTACAATGTTTTTTATATGCTACTTATGCATTATGATTAAACTCGCTCTGATATGAGTATATTGTCGATAACATAGATCCCCCGACACTAATCTGCCCAGGCTACACCTCCACACTATTGTTGAAGGTTCTGTTTGCAGCTGGGTGTGGTTATCAAAAATATATTTCCTCAATACGTATTGCTTTGTGCACATTTGCATTACGAGGTACCTTGGTTCAACCTGGCCGGTCAGGTTTATTCTATTTCAATATTTTGTATCTGCTACTTATAGGAATTTGCTACTGTTAGCAATTTCACATAGGTTAGCCTACATTGTTCGCTTTAGTATTAATTTGAACATCCTCTGTTTTCTGGGGGATGCAGTGTGTCACATCTTTCAATTGCCTATGCCAATAAATTGTTATTTCGTTCACTTCAAATTTTGGAGCTGTTTATTTAGATGAAAAGAGTGCTGAAATCCCTGTCTATATAAAAATACGTATTTTCATTGTTTCTTTTCTCTCTCTAGCTTTTCTTGATATATATATATATATATATATATATATATATATATATATATATATATACCTATATATAATTATATATATATATATATAAAACACACAGAAAACCTGGCACTCGCCAGCAGATTGTCAGTTACATTTGGTGCCAAAGGATCAAGCCCAGGACCACGACAAGTGACAAAACACTGGGGGACTTCCCCTAGTTTTGCTTTTAAACATTACTGTGAATCTGCTGGCGAGTGCCAGGTTTTCTGTGTGTTGTGTTGATAATGTTTGTAATGCTTCCCTGCGGGCCTGTCACCCAAGCTGCTCTGGGGTTAACTGCCTGGGTTGCAGGGAACTTTGCAGCTGTCTGTCAGTGTTTAGGGCTGTGGAGTTTGATGTGGCTTAGGATGTGTACCCAGTCCAGTCTGTGAGTGCAGTCCATTCCTGTGTTTTGTATTTGCATAGGGGAGGTTACAAAAGCCCGTGTCACCCTGGGAGGTTCCCAGTTGGTTTGTTTGGAAGTATGCATTGTGTGGGTGCTGGTTTAGGGTCCCAGGAAGGGAGATGCCTTGTCGTGGTCCTGGGATTGATCCTTTGGCGCCAAATGTTACTAACTTCCCCCAGTTTTACTTTTAAACATTACTGTAAATCTGCTGGTGAGTGCCAGGTTTTCTGTGTGTTGTGTTGATAATGTTTGTAATGCTTCCCTGCGGGACTGTTACCCAGGCTGCTCAGGGGTTAACTGCCTGGGTTGCTGGGAAATTTGCATCTGTCTGTCAGTGTTCAGGGCTGTGGAGTTTGTTGTGGCTTAGGATGTTTACCCAGTCCAGTCTGTGAGTGTGGTCCATTCCTGTGTTTTGTATTTACATAGGGGAGGTTACAAAAGCCTGTGTCACCCTGGGAGGTTCCCAGTTGGTTTGTTTGGAAGTATGCATTGTGTGGGTGCTGGTTTAGGGTCCCAGGAAGGGGATAACTTGTCGTGGTCCTGGGCTTGATCCTTTGGCGCCAAATGTTACTGACTTCCCCCAGTTTTGCTTTTAAACATTACTGTGAATCTGCTGGTGAGTGCAAGGTTTTCTGTGTGTTGTGTTGATAATGGTTGTAATGCTTCCCTGTGGGCCTGTTACCCAGGCTGCTCAGGGGTTAACTGCCTGGGTTGCTGGGAACTTTGCAGCTGTCTGTCAGTGTTCAAGGCTGTGGAGTTTGCTGTGGCTTAGGATGTGTACCCAGTGCAGTCTGTGAGTGTGGTCCATTCCTGTGTTTTTTATATATATATATATATATATATATATATATATATATATATATATATATATATATATACAATTCTTTTAAAAAAAGGCACTCTCTATTATAAAACACTTTTACTTAATGTGAACGTTTTCGGGGATACCCCCGACCTCAGACTTACATACATAATAAAAACATAAACTTCTATGTGTTACCTTCACCAATGTGCAATCCCGACTGACTAGTGTCCCCTCAGCACAACTGCACATGCACGAGAGTCCGTATGGCAGCCCTGAGGGATCAAAATTAACCCCTTAACGACATACGTCGTACAGGGTACGTCTTGCACAAACTGGTCTTTAAAGACCAGCGACGTACCCTGTACGACATTAGGGTTGAAAGTGGCTGGAAGCGATCCACTTTCCGTTAATTGCAGTGATGCCTCGATAATTTGTGAAAAAGTGAACAATTTTTTTTTATTTGATCGCATTTGGCGGTGAAATGGTGGCATGAAATATACCAAAATGGGCCTAGATCAATACTTTGGGATGTCTTCTAAAAAAAAAATATATACATGTCAAGGGATATTCAGGGATTCCTGACAGATATCAGGGTTCCAATGTAACTAACGCTCATTTTGAGAAAAAAAAATGGTTTTGAAATAGCAAAGTGCTACTTCTATTTATTGCCCTATAACTTGCAAAAAAAGCAAAGAACATGTTAACATTGGGTATTTCTAAACTCAGGACAAAATTTAAAAACTATTTAGCATGGGTGTTTTTTGGTGGTTGTAGATGTGTAACAGATTTTGGGGGTCAAAGTTAGAAAAAGTGTTTTTTTTTTCCATTTTTTCCTCATATTTTATAATATTTTTAATAGTAAATTATAAGATATGAAGAAAATAATGCTATCTTTAGAAAGTCCATTTAGTGGCAAGAAAAACGGTATATAATATGTGTGGGTACTGTAAATGAGTAAGACGGAAATTACAGCTAAACACAAACACCACAGAAATGTAAAAATAGCCCTGGTCCTTAAGGGAAGAAATTGAAAAATGGCTTGGTCCTTAAGGGGTTAAAAGACAAAAAGCACAATGTCAGACATAAGCGCACGGCAGAACTGATAGATATATTGATTCCAAGATAATCTACTGTCAGCTCAACGTAATCTCAATATGTGAAATAAATGTGATGACTCAAAAAGAATCATAAAAGCAACATAAATAGAACGTGAAAAAAATTAAAAGTTCATTAAGGATATGCATATTCTTGCTGGGAATCTTCTGTTTTTTGTATCCTTAGAATCTCTCAGAGAAAAGAGAAATAAATTGCAACATAGTGTGATTCTGTAACAATAACCAGAATATACCAAACTTGTGGCCAAATGACTACTCACATGGATTAGAGCTTATGCCCAAGCTCAAGGAAATGCGCACACCCACTTTATACTGGTGGGTAAACAGTACTCACGGCAAAGTAGTATAAAAGAATTTATTAAAATACAATAAAAGCGTCACAAATGCTTAACATAACACCTATCACGAGGTTAATAGAGCAGTAAATGCTTATTATTGCTCACAAAAGCAAACTTCACTGAAGGATGCAAGCGGATTCGGGCAGCAGAAATTTAACCGCTAAACCGTCCAACCTGACCACAGATGGGAGTAGCTCCTCCTTCCAGTGCAAGAGCAAGTGTAGAGACGCACAAAAGAGTTAAAAGTTATCAATATGTGAAAATGATGTCAGTATTAAATTGGGCCTAATGTAACGATCTGAAGTATGTATATATATATATGAAGTATATGTACTATATATCGTACTAATTGATCATCAGTGTCTAAATATATTTATTAGGCTAAACGGGTAAATTGTCACCTAAAATGTATTGCTTAGCAAAATTTAGGATACCATTATTAGTCTATATGTATCTCAACCTTTTAGATTATTTCTTGTAATGGTCGGTCCACTGCCCATGTGGGAAGTTCTATGTAGGTAAAACCCAAGACGACGCACAAACTAGAATGGCCAACCATAGGTCAGCAATTAGAACAGCCATAAATTGTGGTAAATCAGACCAACCTGTGGCCAGACATTTTGTTCAGGGACGACATAATGTGACTGACCTTAAATTCATCATTATTGACCATATCCCCCCACTTTGGAGGGGGGTGACAGGGCTAAACTGCTGTTACAGAGGGAGAGTCAGTGGATCTTTAGGTTGGATACTTTGGTACCTAAAGGGTTAAATGTTCTTGATATGCAGTGTTTTTGTAATTGATGAATGGACAACATACACTCAGGATGGTTGTGCTTCCCTACTGGGGTCCAGCAGGGGTACTATGTACCTGTTAGCACCAATTAAAGGTTGAGATACATATAGACTAAGATGGTATCCTAAATTTGCTAAGCAATACATTTTAGGTGACAATTTATCCATTTAGCCTAATAAATATGCTATTTGGGTTAATGATAGATTGTGGCCGTGAATATGTATGTCCTATTATTTGCAAATGTGGACAGGTAGCCGAGGTTAGCTATGGTATGTAGGGTTATTCTGATTGGACATTAGTATACTATTGTATGTGCCAACATTAATACAATAGTACTGTGACTGTTGATTTAGTTCTATGATCAATGTAGGGTCATTATAAGTACTGTTATTGATTGATCAAAGTGACAGCTTTAGACTTGGTACATGGGGTTCCTTTCTGACCGGTTATACAGTGATATAACATTAGAACATTAGATCTATAGAATTCTAGTTACTTGGTGACTGGTGGCATTATCCTATTGAGCTGATATATTATTTTGTGACCTATATGAGTAATGAGTTTTGTATACTGCTCTTGTTATTAGTGTTAGATAGACACTGATGATCAATTAGTACGATATATAGTAGATATACTTCAGATCGTTACATTGGGCCCAATTTAATACTGACATCATTTTCACATATTGAGATTACGTTGAGCTGACAGTAGATTATCTTGGAATCAATATCTCTACCAGTTCTGCCATGCGCTTATTTTCTGACATTGTGCTTTTTGTCTTTTTAATTTTGATCCCTAGGGCTGCCATACGGACTCTCGCGCATACGCAGTTGTGCTGAGGGGACGCTAGTCAGTCGGATCGCACATTGGTGAAGGTAACACATAGAAGTTTATGTTTTTATTATGTATGTAAGTCTGAGGAGGGGGTATCCCCGAAAACGTTCACATTAAGTAAATGTGTTTTATAATGGAGAGTGCCTTTTTTAAAAAGAATTGTGGATATCTGTTTTGTAATACTCTCAGTTCCCTATACACGCAAAAGCTGAAGTTTATCGCAGTTCATGCATGAGTGGGAGCAATAAATTGTGCTTCATTTGTAAATTAGCCATTGGACCAATAACTTTTGCCTCTGTTGTAGAGCAATATGTTGTCTATGGTACCTTAGTATTGGTAAGATTGCAGCAATTGTAAATACTTCCATTCTCAAATCTATAAATGTTATGTGATTTTTTTTAGGGCCCAATTATATACGTACATATTGTTATGTATGGTAATTGAAAGAAAACTGATTTTGAATACACAATGTCATATTGACTAGTTGTGACTTTAATCTAGAGAACTCATTTCAGACAGACTTTCAGATCACTGTGCTCTATGGTGTTCACGACAAGAAAGGTGCAGAATACAGATTTGCTATACGTCAGATTGTTAGTCGCGAGTTACAGATATCACAGTTTGATAACTTGATCAGATTTGCTAGGGTGGAAAATAGGTTAAATCGATCTGTTGCTAATCCACATCGTAATTAAATTCAGTGCCAGTATAAAAACATTGTTTTAAATAGGGTTTGTATGGCATATTCTAGCAAAGAGCTTAAATGCTTAAATTTAGGAATGTAGCTATGCTCTGACACAATGCAACTCGTATTCTTACGAATTTAGTTCATACTCAGAGATGACTTTTTAAATGACAGCAAACTTTTAGTTAAAAAAAGATTTACTTATTTTCATGTAGTATCTCATCAAAACCTCACCTTAATGTTAGATTTGTTTCGGTTCGGATCGATTCAGAGTTTTTCAAATTTAGTTTCAGATCGATTCGAATTCGGAAAATGAAAAAAAAAAATGAATTCGTTTCGGATTCGTTTCGGATTCATTCGGATTAGAAAAAATTCGGCTGGATTCGGTTCGGTTCGGAATTTCGGTATGTGTGCTGTGTATTAGACTAGTATTATGTACTGTATATTAGGTGTAACCAATAGCAGAGTGATATAACCTAATATACTGTACAATACTAGTGTAATCCATGGCCATCCGAATTTACCGTAAATTCGGCAGTATTTTAATTCGAGAAATTCGGATCGATCCGAATCTCTGAATTTGCCGAATTTTCCGAATTTCCAAATCGATCCGAAACGAATTGCACATGTCTACTTAATATTAAACTCTTCTTCTTGAGGTTTTTTTTAGTGGGAAAGGCAAGAGGCATTTCTGAAAATTGTACAAGAAATATTTGACATCAATATATATTTACTTGTGGTTGTTGCTCAAATGCTCATGGGATTCCAGCAGCCATTTCAGCTTGGTGTATATGATAGAAACACAGTAATGAAATGCTAGAAACACTTTTTTGTCCATATATGCAGCAGAGTACCCAGAATGCACTGGTTCAATAACTTTTTTTTAACTGCAATGCTTGAAACCCAAGTCATAACATTTTTTTATGGTTTTAGCAACAATTGCAAATTATGCTATGGAATGCATTGTGGTCATATTTGGATACTAAGGGGTTAATGGTTAGAAACAGTACAATAAACACACATTAATACATATTTAGATAATTAAGTAATGGGCACACTGTGAAATACCCAATAGGCTCGGAGGATGACCATGTTGTTATAAAGCAATAGGGTAAAAGTTGTCTTGGAGAGATCTTGGTTTAGATCTTTACTGCGCTGCCAGTTACCACACACATGAGTAAAGAAGTCGTCACATGGATCCACAGAGGGGTCTTTAGATTTTATCAGGCGTTCAGTAAGAGACAGGCACTCGTGAGATACACAAGAAGTTGGACCTGTAGATGAAACAGAATTAGGAACAGATTGTGCTGAGCTTGGAATGGATCTGTTTTTTTTAATAACATCCATGGTAACAAATCAAACCTAAACACATAATAACTAGAAATAAGCAAATGTCACATTTTCATAGTCAAATGGTAGATCAAATGTTCCCCTTGACATTCATTCTGACGTTCAAATGTTTAAATGTAAATATTAGTTTCAAGAAAAACAGCTTTGAAACCTATAGGCTTAAAATTTAAATACATAACTCATACATAAATGTATTTAGAATGAATGCATCCAACATTATTTATTTAACAAATGAAAAAATTCACTTTTATTTTATTTTTAATGATTTTTTGTTGCAGTTTTTGTGTTTTTATAGAAATTCTGCTATATTAAATTTAGAAGTGACAATGTCTCTTCTAGCTTTGAAGGCATTTTTCAATAAGTAGTTTTTTATCCACAAACCTGAGCACAATACGTTTGTTTTTTTCCCAACCAACTTTAATTCAAATGAACATTCAGAATTTTTTTTAAAAAGAAGTATTTTACCTTTTAAAAACAGAAAGAAGATTTAAACCTTATTTTGATGTGCACTTTAAAATAAACTTGTATTTTGAACTGTTAAAAACATGGAAACTAATGGACAATCATATGTTCAGTTTTTATAACCATTTCTTTCCATAGCAGATTTCATATATATTTCTAATGTAAATTTTATAAAGTCTCTATTCAAAGAGATGAATTGCAGTATATACACTTTGGAGCCCTTTCCACTCAAATACCTTAAAACTTTATACAAAAAGTATACAAAATAATTTGTACTAAATTTTAATATTTAATAATGTTTTTAACTGTATATGTAATGTAAAATTTTTTTATACAATAGATACATCTGTATATAATTATACCTGTATATTTTCATAAAGATATATAGATATGGATTAATACGGCTAGATTACGAGTTTTTGTCGTAAAGCTTGCGGGGCTAACGCTCCTTTTTTCTTACCGCTCCCTTTAAACAACGCTGGTATTACAAGTTTTCTGCAAGCCGGCGTTAGCCTCAGAAAGTGAGCGATGAGCAAAATTTAGCTCCACATCTCACCTCAATACCAGCGTTCCTTAAGTCAGCGGTGAGCTGGCTAAACGTGCTCGTGCACGATTTCCCCATAGGAAACAATGGGCTGAACTGGCTGAAAAAAAAACTAACACTGCAAAAAAGCAGCGTTCAGTCCTAACGCAGCCCCATTGTTTCCTATTTTCCCATAAAATAAAAAATATGTCTACACCTGACACCCTAAATGAACCTCGAGTCTAAACACCCCTAATATACACTTATTAACCCCTAATCTGCTGCCCCCGACATCGCCGACCCCTGCATTATATTTTAACCCCTAATCTGCCGTTCCGGACCCTGCCGCCACCTACATTAATACTTATAAACCCCTAATTGCTGCCCAACATCGCCGACTCTACATTATATTTATTAACCCTAATCTGCCCCCCCAACGTCGCCGTAACTATATTAAATTTATTAACCCCTAATCTGCCGCCGCCGCCAACGTCGCCGCCACTATAATAAAGATTAACCCCTAAACCTAAGTCTAACCCTAACCCTACCCCCCTAACTTAAACATAATTTAAATTAAGCAAAAATTAATTTAACATAATTAAATAAATTACAATATTTAAAACTAAATACTTACCGATAAAATAAACCCCAAGATAGCTACAAATAACTAATAATTACATTGTAGCTAGCTTAGGGTTTATTTTTATTTTACAGGCAACTTTGTATTTATTTTAACTAGTTACATTAGTTATTAAATAGTTATTAACTATTTAATAACTACCTAGCTAAAATAAGTACAAAATTACCTGTAAAATAAATCCTAACCTAAGTTACAATTACACCTAACACTACACTATCATTAAACTAAATTACCTAAACTACCTACAATTAATTACAATTAGATGAAATAAACTAAATTATGAAAAACAACAAACACTAAATTACAGAAAATAAAAAACAAATTTATGCTTACCTGATAAATTTATTTATCTTGTGGTGTATCCAGTCCACGGATCATCCATTACTTGTGGGATATTCCCACAGCAGAGCTGTCTATATAGATCCTCCCCTAACTGCCACCTCCAGTCATTCGACCGAAGACAAGCAAGAGAAAGGAGAAACTATAGGGTGCAGTGGTGACTGTAGTTTAAAGTTAAAAAATACCTGCCTTAAAATGACAGGGGGGCCGTGGACTGGATACACCACAAGAGAAATAAATGTCAGGTAAGCATAAATTATGTTTTCTCTTGTAAGGTGTATCCAATCCACGGATCATCCATTACTTGAGGGATACCAATACCACAGCTAAAGTTCACGGATGAAGGGAGGGACAAGGCAGGTACTTAAACAGAAGGTACCACTGCCTGTAAAACCTTTCTCCCAAAAATAGCCTCCGAAGAAGCAAAAGTATCAAATTTATAAATTTTTAAAAAGTATGAAGCGAAGACCAGTCACCGCCTTGCAAATCTGTTCAACAGAAGCCTCATTTTTAAAGGCCCATGTGGAAGCCACAGCTCTAGTAGAATGAGCTGTAATCCTTTCAGGAGGCTGCTGGCCAGCAGTCTCATAAGCCAAGGTATTATACTTTTTAGCCAAAACGAAAGCGAGGTTGCCGAAGCCTTTTGGCCTTTCCTCTGTCCAGAGTAGACAACAAACAAAGCAGATGTTTGACGAAAATCTTTAGTAGTTGTAAAAAAATATTAAAAGCATGAACCACGTCAAGATTGTGTAATAGACATTCCTTCTTTGAAGAAGGATTAGGACACAATGACGGAACAACAATCTCCTGATTGAAATTCTTATTAGATACCACCTTAGGTAAAACCCAGGTTTGGTACGCAAAACTACCTTATCTGCATTGAAGATCAGATAAGGGGAATCACATTGTAAGGCAGATAGATAACACGGAAACTCTACGCCGAGAGAAATAGCTACCAAAAAATAGAACTTTCCAAGATAAAAGTTGATATCTATGGAATGAAGAACTTTAAGAACCAAATTTAAACTCATGGCAGAGCAACAGGTTTAACACAGGCTTGATTCTAACTAAAGCCTGACAAAAAGCCTGAATGTCTGGAACATCCGCCAGACGCTTGTGCAAAAGAATAGACAGAGCAGAAATTGTCCCTTTATGAACTAGCTGACAATCCTTTTTCCAATCCTTCTTGGAGAAAGGATAATATCCTGGGAATCCTGACTTTACTCCATGAGTAACCCTTGGATTCGCACCAATAAAGATTTTTACGCAATATCTTATGATAGATTCTCTGTGACAAGCTTTCGTGCCTGAATTAAGGTATCAATACTGACTCGGAGAAGCCACGCTTTGATAAAATCAAGTGTTCAATCTCTAGGCAGTCAGTCTCAGAGAAATTAGATTTGGATGGTTGAAAGGACCCTGTGTAGAAGGTCCTGTCTCAGCGGCAGAGTCCATGTGGAAAGGATGACATGTCCAAGATCTGCATACCAAGTCCTGCGTGGCCACGCAGGCGCTATCAAGATCACAGATGCTCTCTCTGTGATTTTGGCAATCAGACGAGGGAGCAGAGGAACGGTGGAAACACTAAGCCAGGTTGAAGGACCAAGGAGCTGCTAGAGCATCTATCACATTGCCTTGGGATCCCTGGACCTGGATCGTAACAAGGAAGATGGCGTTCTGAATCAATTGTGCAAACACCTCCGGATGGAGTTCCCACTCCCGGATGAAAAGTCTGTCGACTTAGAAAATCCGCCTCCCAGTTCTCTACACCTGGGATATGGATAGCTGATAGGTGGCAAGAGTGAATCTCTGCCCAGCGAATTATCTTTGAGCTTTCAACATCGCTAGGGAACTCCTTGTTCCCCTTGATGGTTGATGTAAGCCACAGTTGTTGATGTTATCCGACTGAAATCTTATGAACCTCATTGTCGCTAGCTGAGGCCAAGCCTGAAGAGCATTGAATATCGCTCTTAGTTCCAGAATGTTTATTGGAAGGAGTGTCTCCTCCTGAGTCCATGATCCTGAGCCTTCAGGAGTTCCAGACTGCCCCCAGCCTAGAAGGCTGGCATCTGTCATTACAATTGTCCAATCTGGCCAGCGAAAGGTCATACCTTTGGACAGATGGACTCGAGATAGCACCAGAGAAGAGAAACCCTGGTCTCTTGATCCAGATTTAGTAGAGGGGACCAATCTGTGTAATCCCCATTCCACTGACTGAGCATGCAGAGTTGCAGCGGTCTGAGATGTAGCAGCAAACGGTACTATGTCCATTGCCGCTACCATTAAGCCGATTACTTCCATACACTGAGCCACCAAAAAAAAAAAAAAAAAAAAAAAAAAAAAAAAAAAAAAAAAAAAAAAAAAAAAAAAAAAAAAAAAAAAAAAATACGAAGGGTGAGGAGTGGAATAAAGAACACGGCAGGAATTTAGAAGTTTTGATAACCTGGTCTCTGTCAGGTAAATCCTCATTTCTACAGAATCTATTAGAGTTCCCAGAAATGAGACTCTTGTGAGAGGGGATAGAGAACTTGTTTCTTCGTTCACTTTCCACCCATGCAACCTCAGAAATGCCAGAACTATGTCCGTATGAGACTTGGCAATTTGGAAATTTGACGCCTGTATCAGAATGTCATCTAAATAAGGGCCACTGCTATGCCCCGCGGCCTTAGGACCGCCAGAATTGACCCCAGAACCTTCGTACAGATTCTTGGGGCTGTAGCTAACCCAAAGGGAAGAGCTACAAACTGGTAATGCCTGTCTAGGAAGGCAAACCTGAGAAACCGATGATGATCTTTGTGTATCGGAATGTGAAGATAAGCATCCTTTAAATCCACTGTAGTCATGTATTGACCCTCCTGGATCATAGGTAGATGGTACGAATAGTCTCCATCTTGAATGATGGGACCCTGAGAAATTTGTTTAAGATCTTGAGATCTAAGATTGGTCTGAAGGTTCCCTCTTTTTGGGAACCACAAACAGATTTGAATAGAATCCTTGTCCCTGTTCCTCCTCTGGAACTGATGGATCACTCCCATAACTAGGAGGTCTTGAACACAGTGTAAAAATGCCTCTCTCTTTATCTGGTTTGCAGATAATTGTGAAAGGTGAAATCTCCCTTTTGGAGAGAAGCCTGAAGTCCAGAAGATATCCCTGGGATACAATTTCCAACGCCCAGGGATCCTTGACATCTCTTGCCCAAGCTGGGCGAAGAGCGAAAGTCTGCCCCCTACTAGATCCGTTACCGGATCGGGGGCCAATCCTTCATGCTGTCTTAGAGGCAGCAGCAGGCTTTTTGGCCTGCTTACCTTTGTTCCAAGTCTGGTTAGGTCTCCAGAGCGACTTGGACTGGGCAAAAGTTCCCTCTTGTTTTGTATTAGAGGAAGTTGATGCCGCACTCACCTTGAAGTTTCGAAAGGCACGAAAATTAGACTGTTTGGCCCTTGATTTGGACCTATCCTGAGGAAGGGCATGACCTTTTCCTCCAGTGATATCAGAAATGATCTCCTTCAAACCAGGCCCGAATAGGGTCTGCCCCTTGAAGGGAATATTAAGCAGCTTAGACTTTGAAGTAACGTCAGCTGACCATGATTTAGCCATAGCGCCCTACGCGTCTGAATAGCAAAACCAGAATTCTTAGCCGTTAGTTTAGTCAAATGAACAATGGCATCAGAAACAAAAGAATTGGCTAGCTTAAGTGCTCTAAGCTTGTCAAGTATATCATCCAATGGGTCTCTACCTGTAAAGCCTCTTCCAGAGACTCAAACCAGAAGACCGCAGCAGCAGTGACTGGGGCAATGCATGCAAGGGGCTGTAGAATAAAACCTTGTTGAATAAACATTTTCTTAAGGTAACCCTCTAACTTTTTATCCATTGGATCCAAGAAAGCACAACTGTCCTCGACAGGGATAGTAGTACGCTTAGCTAGTATAGAAACTGCTCCCTCCACCTTAAGGACCATTTGCCATAAGTCCCATGTGGCGGCATCTATTGGAAACATTTTCTTAAAAATAGGAGGGGGTGAGAACGGCACACCTGTCTATCCCATTCCTTAGTAATAATTTCTGTAAACCTTTTAGGTATTGGAAAAACATCAGTGTAAACAGGTACTGCATAGTATTTATCCAATCTACACAATTTCTCTGGCACTGCAATTGTATCACAGTCAGAGCAGCTAAAACCTCCCTGAGCAACACGCGGAGGAGTTCAAGCTTAAATTTAAATGTTGATATTCAGAATCAGGTTGAATCCTCTTCCCTGAGTCAGAAAAATCACCCACAGAAAGAAGCTCTCCTTCCTCAGCTTCTGCATATTGTGAGGGGGTATCAGACATAGCTCTTAAAGCGTCAGTATGCTCTGTATTTCTTCTAACTCCAGAGCTGTCTTGCTTTCCTCGTAACCCAGGTAGTCTGGATAATACTGCTGACAGTGTATTATCCATGACTGCCGCCATGTCTTGTAAAATAAACGCCATGGGCATGCTAGATGTACTTGGCGCCTCTTGAGCGTGAGTCCCTTGAGCGGGATTTAAAGATTCTGACACGTGGGGCGAGTTAGTCGTCATAACTTCCCCCTCGTCAGATTGCTCTGGTGATAAATTTTTTAAAGACAGAATATGGTCTTTATTACTTAAAGTGAAATCAGTACATTTGGTACACATTCTAAGAGGGGTTCCACCATGGCTTCTAAACATAATGAACAAGGAGTTTCCTCTATGTCAGACATGTTTAAACAGACTAGCAATGAGACCAGCAAGCTTGGAAAACACTTTAAAGCAAGTTAACAAGCAAATAATAAAAACGGTACTGTGCCTTTAAGAAAAATAAAAAAGGTCAGAATTTGAAAAACAGTGAAAAAAAGCAGTAAAACGAAATATTTACAGTGTGTATAATAAGCTAACAGAGCATTGCACCCACTTGCAAATGGATGATTAACCCCTTAGTTTAAAAAACGGATAAAAAAAACAATATAAACGTTTTTTAACAGTCACAACAAACTGCCACAGCTCTGCTGTGGCCCTACCTTGCCATACAAACAACTTTGGAAAGCCTAAAAACCCTTTAGAGAGGTCCTTATAGCATTCAGGGGACTCCTTGAGGGAAGCTGGATGTCTCAGTCTGCAAAAGTTACTGCGCAATTAAGCACTAAATTAGGCCCCTCCCACTCATGTCTACACAGTGGGAGGCCTAAGAAAACTGTTTCTAAGCAAATTTAAGCCAGCCATGTGGAAAAAAACTAGGCCCCAATAAAGTTTTATCACCAAAACATATATAAAAACGTTTAAGCATTCCCAGCAAACGTTTTATATGACAGGAATTGAAAAATAATAAGAGTATTACCTCTGACAGTAAGCATGATACCAGTCGCTATTAAATCACTGTAATCAGGCTTACCTTAAATAAATCTTGTATCAGCAGCATTTTCTAGCATTTACATTCCTCTAGAAAAAATTTAAACTGCACATACCTCATAGCAGGATAACCTGCACACCATTCCCCAGCTGAAGTTACCTCTCTCTTCAGTTATGTGTGAGAACAGCAATGGATCTTAGTTACAACCTGCTAAGATCGTTAGAGACCACAGGCAGATTATTCTTCTATTTTCTGCCTGGGACCAAAATAGTACAACTCCGGTACCATTTGAAAATAACAAACTTTTGAATTGAAGAAAAAACAACTACATTTCACCACATCTCTCTTACTGCTTCCATGCTTGTCGAGAGTTGCAAGAGAATGACTGGAGGTGGCAGTTAGGGGAGGAGCTATATAGACAGCTCTGCTGTGGGTGACCCTCTTGCAACTTCCTTTTGGGAATGAGAATATCCCACAAGTAATGGATGATCTGTGGACTGGATACACCTTACAAGAGAAAAGAATTACAAGAATTTTAAACTAATTACACCTAATCTAAATAATAAAATTTCCCTACCCTATACTAAATTACAAATAGCCCTTAAAAGGGCCTTTTGCGGGGCATTGCCCCAAAGTAATCAGCTCTTTCACCTGTAAAAAAAATATACAATACCCCCCCAACATTACAACCCACCACCCACACACCCCTACTAAAACCCACCCAAACCCCCTTAAAAAACCTAACACTAACCCCCTGAAGATCACCCTACCTTGAGCCCTCTTCACCCAGCACAAGTGGTCCTCCAGAGGCTCGGAAGCCTTCATCCGATCGGGGCAGAAGAGGTCCTCCAGATGGCAGAAGGCTGCATCTTCTATCTTCATCCTTCCGGAGCGGAGCGGGTCCATCTTCAATCCAGCCGACGCGGAGCATCCTCTTCAAACGAAGTCCTAACGAAGAATGAAGGTTCCTTTAAATGACATCATCCAAGATGGCGTCCCTTGAATTCCGATTGGCTGATAGAATCCTATCAGCCAATCGGAATTAAGGTAGGAAAAATCCTATTGGCTGATGTAATCAGCCAATCGGATTGAACTTCAATCCGATTATAGGATTTTTCCTACCTTAATTCCGATTGGCTGATAGGATTCTATCAGCCAATCGGAATTCAAGGGACGCCATCTTGGATGACGTCATTTAAAGGAAACCTCCGTCTTCGTTAGTACTTAGTTTGAAGAGGATGCTACGCGTCGGCTGGATTGAAGATGGACCCGCTCCGCTCCGGAGGGATGAAGATAGAAGATGCCGCCGGGATGAAGCCTTCTGCCGTCTGGAGGACCTCTTCTGCCCCGATCAGATGAAGACTTTGGACCCTCTGGAGGACCACTTGTGCCTGGCTGGGTGAACACTGCTCAAGGTAGGGTGATCTTCAGGAGGTTAGTGTTTTTTTAAGAGGGGATTGGATGGGTTTTAGAGTAGGGGTGTGTGGGTGGTGGGTTTTAATGTTGGGGGGGTATTGTATTGTTTTTTTACAGGTGAAAGAGCTGATTACTTTGGGGCAATGCCCCGCAAAAGGCCCTTTTAAGGGCTATTTGTAATTTAGTATAGGGTCGGGAAATTTTATTATTTTGGGGGGCTTTTTATTTTATTAGGGGGATTAGATTAGGTGTAATTAGTTTAAAATTCTTGTAATTCTTTTTATTTTCTGCAATTTAGTGTTTTTTTTCGTAATTTAGTTTATTTCATTTAATTGTAATTAATTGTAGGTAGTTTAGGTAATTAGTTTAATGATAGTGTAGTGTTAGGTGTAATTGTAACTTAGGTTAGGATTTATTTTACAGGTAATTTTGTACTTATTTTAGCTAGGTAGTTATTAAATAGTTAATAGCTATTTAATAACTATTGTACCTAGTTAAAATAAATACAAAGTTGCCTGTAAAATAAAAATAAACCCTAAGCTAGCTACAATGTAATTATTAGTTATATTGTAGCTATCTTAGGGTTTATTATATCGGTAAGTATTTAGTTTTAAATAGGATTAATTTATTTAATTATATTAAATTAATTTTGTTTAATTTAAATTATGTTTAAGTTAGGGGGTTAGGGTTAGACTTAGGTTAAGGGGTTAATAATGTTATTATAGTAGCGGCGACGTTGGGGTCGGAAGATTAGGGTTAATAATTGTAGGTAGGTGTCGGCGATGTTAGGGGGGCAGATTAGGGGTTAATAAAATTTAACTAATGTTTGTGAGGTGGGAGTGCGGTGGTTTAGGGTTAATACATTTATTAAAGTGGCGGCGATGTCCGGTCGGCAGATTAGGGGTTAATAATTGTAGGTAGGTGGCGGCAACATTGGGGGGGGCAGATTAGGGGTTAAAAAAATTTAACTAATGTTTGCGAGGCGGGAGTGCGGCGGTTTAGGGGTTAATACAGTTATTAAAGTGGCAGCGATGTCCAGTCGGCAGATTAGGGGTTAATAATTGTAGGTAGGTGGCGGCGACATTGGGGGCGGCAGATTAGGGGTTAATAAATATAATGTAGGTGTCGGCGATGTTAGGGGCAGCAGATTAGGGGTTCATAGGTATAATGTAGGTGGCGGCGATGTCCGGTCGGCAGATTAGGAGTTAAAAAAAAATATTTTAGTGTTTGCGATGTGGGGGGGGGGACGCCTCCGTTTAGGGGTTAATAGGTAGTTTATGGGTGTTAGTGCACTTTTTAGCACTTTAGTTAAGAGCTTTATGTTCCGGCATTAGCCCATAAAACTCTTAACTACTGACTTTTAAATGCGGTAGGAGTCTGGACAGGAGAGGGTGTACCGCTCACTTCTTCCAAGACTCGTAATACCAGCGTTAGGCAAATCTCATTAAAGAGATAGGATACGCAATTGACGTAAGGGTCTGGCAGGTACACCTGCACCTGCCAGACTCGTAATACCAGCAGGAGGTAAAAAGCAGCGTTGGGACCTCTCAATGCTGCTTTTTAAGGCTAACGCCAAACTCGTAATCTAGGCGATAGGGTTTCACTAGTGTGCCAACAGTTTGCTTTCAACTTGTAATATGTGAGCTAGTCTTCCACATTTAAAGCGTCAATCAGAAACTCGCCACCATGAGGAGAAATTTACACAACATCTTTGGTATTTTTTTAAGACCTTATTTTGTAATATAGGAATCTCTCCCTTATATATAATATAGAACCTGCAGAGTGAGAAACATCTATCAAGGTAAAATTTGTGTTTCAAAAATTCTTTTAGAGACCTAGTAGTACTGACAAGACATTTTACATCACCTTTAAGGGCAGTAAAAGAGCTGAATGCCCTTTTGAGGGCAATTCCCATACAAATGCCCCTTTAGAGGCAATGGGTAGTTTATTTATTTTTTAGTGTTAGGTTTTTTTATTTGGGGGTTTGGTGGTGGGGCGTTTTACTGTTAGAGGGGGGACTTAGTATTTTTTTAAGGAAAAGAGCTGTTTAAGGCCCCTTTAAGTGCTATTGATAGTTTAGTATTAGGGGGGGTTATTTTCATAGGGATCAGGTATAATTTTTTTTATTTTTGATCATTTTGTTTTTTATTTTCGTTAATGTTAGACTTTTTTATTTTCTGTAATTTTAGATTAATTTAAACTTCGTTTTTTTTATATTTTTAAAGTAATGTTAGTTTTTTTTATTTTAATTGTAATTTAGTTTTATTTTAATTTATGTAATGGTTAATTTAGGGGGTGTTAGGTTAGGGGGCTTAGTGATTAGTTATTTGTGTTGTGGGGTTTGGTGGTTTAAGGGTTAATAGATTTATTAGCATTATTGTGTTGTGTGGGTTTGGCGGATTAGGGGTTAATAGTTTAATAGGTTTATTGCGTTGTAGGTTAATGGCAGATAAGGGGTTAAAAGTTTGAATAGGTAGTTTGCGATGTTGGGGTTGGCGGATTTAGGGGTTAATACTTTTATTAGGTAGATCGCGATGTGGGTGAATTGTGGATTAGGGGTTAATAGTTTAATTAGGCATATTGCATTGGGGGTTGTCATTTTAGGGGTTAATATTTTTATTATTAGTTCCGATGTGGGTTTGATGGCAGATATGGGGTTTTTACGTGTCGGGTTTACTTTAGGGAGGCGTGTTAGACTTTTATGGGAGATTTTATGTTTTTTTTTATTTTCTTAGGTGCCGGCAGTTTAACAACCCACACACTGCTAAATACATAGTTAAAATACTGTTCAGGAGCCACGGCTCAACAGCAGTTTCTGCTTAGGACCAGCAGTTCTCTTTGGCTCATGAATGGTACTTTAACCATGTGTTTGACCCTTTTGCAGGGCTAAGTATATAGATTTACAGTGTTGACAATGATACAATAACATGCTCCAACAAATAAGAACATTAATTTTTTGTTGTTGCTATAATGGTCCTTTAGTTCTATTTGACTCTCTACATGTTAGTAATCTGAAAAATATGTTGGGTCATTCATATAGTAAGAGATTTATTTTCTTAATCAAGTTTGCATTTCTTTAATGCCTTATCTATAGAGAGCAATGCATACTCTATCTGTACAGGTAAGTGACAATTTTGTATAATACCCTTCATAAAAATTGTTGTAGAGAAAACCAATATCACAACGAATATTGTCAGTCCAAGGGTCCCGACGCCCCATAGGGCCACCAGCTTTGTCACCTTACATGTTTCCATCCCTAGATCACAATGATGAAAAAATACGTTCATTACTGGCACATTGTACCTTTCTTGGTTTCGTTTAGTCTTTTAATACCTTAAGCCACTTTATACACTTTTTATTGTCTCTCTTATCATTAGCCAATAAGAATGTAATATTTTTATCACTTCAAAATTATTTTCAAATGGAATTATTCATCTTAATATAGCATTAGTGGTAGTTGTAGAAGTACCACTATTATACTAATAATAATAATTTTAGAAATAATTATAAAAATATATATTATTTAGTTATGAAAAATAACAAACCAATCACATTACCAAAATGAAAAATAAAACATAGATTGGTCATAACTTCTCATGAATATAAAAACAATTTATGTATGTATAATTAATGTATTATTATTATTATTATTATTATAATAATAATAATAATTATTATTAGAACTGTATATCTTAATAAAATCTAATAATAATCTAATACCACAATAACAAGAATGAAATAATAAAAATATTATGCATGCACAACAGTATAATTATATGATACTAAATTAAAAAATAATCATCACACAGATGAGGAACTATGCTACATATATGTGCAAACTACGTATGTATGTTTTAGAAAAAAGTCAGTATTCACATCTTCTAATATTAATGTTGATGTTTTAATATTCATGTGATGCTTGTTTTGATATGTGTATTTCTTTGATAGAATACATCATTAATGCAAATTAAATAAATTATGTAACAATAGCTCGTAATAATAATATAAAAATGTAATATAATTATATATTAAAAAATATTAACTCCCAATATTCTGGTCGCTCAAGCAGTTAAAGAAAATGTAATGCTATATACAGTTGTAGTTAATTTATTTTCTGTCACTTGCTTCAGGTTGCAACTCCTTACATGTAAAGTATTAACACACTTATCATAATTATGTCATTAATATTTTTAGCTGTATCCAGTTTGACCAACACTTATTAGCTATCAGCCGTATTACTTAGTTAAGCTGTTTTCCAAACGTGCTCTCATTTAACTGGATACAATGAAAAGCATTAAAACATATAATATTAAATGATTCTTCTCACTGACCTGCATAGGACCTTGGTAACCGAGGATCTTATCTGTGAGCAGCAGTTAACTCAGTCTCCTGGAAAACTCACAGAGCTTGGCTGATATCTGCACAAAGCAGACACCATCCTCAGTACTGAAGAAGTGAATACTGTATGTAACCCACATGCTAATTGTAAACAAACAGCCACAGGCATCAAAAAGACCACATCAATCCACAGGCTGAGACCAGTACTGATAATTAAACGCAACACCCCAAGAACAGTAAATTAATTAACCACTTGACTACTGGACTAAATTAGTTCCAGCAAAGCGTAGGATTTAGTAACATGCCAGGATAAATACTATTTACATATAATATGTTTCTATAGTCTGTTTCTCTGAGCAGTATTTCCACATACAAAATAAAAAATATGAACTGAGGATCTAGTAATGGTTATCAAACTCACCTTAAGTAAACAAGTTATAAAACATTATTACAACAAAACATCCAAATGTCATAACAGGAACTTGTCTAAGAGAGTGAGTTATCCCTGCAGTAAAGCATGCTGTATCTTTAAGAAGGCCTAGAAGATCAGTTAAGCCCTAATTGTAGTAGTCTTCATAAGCTTTCTGTTTGCAGCATGATGTGGCTTGTGTATTGAGCATTTGACTACCTTTAACTCTGACATTTGTTATTTGGATATTCTAGTATTGATTTTTGGCTTCCCCCTGGATTTTGATTTTTTTTAATGATTCTGTGCTGTTTCTTTCTGTGAAGCTTTTACATGGACTGTCTGTCTTTGGGTTTACTTATTCCTTACTTGAGCACAGTGACTTGTAGTTAGTTATTGTAGCAAGACTACAGGGAGTGCAGAATTATTAGGCAAATGAGTATTTTGACCACATCATCCTCTTTATGCATGTTGTCTTACTCCAAGCTGTATAGGCTCGAAAGCCTACTACCAATTGCGCATATTAGGTGATGTGCATCTCTGTAATGAGAAGGGGTGTGGTCTAATGACATCAACACCCTATATCAGGTGTGCATAATTATTAGGCAACTTCCTTTCCTTTGGCAAAATGGGTCAAAAGAAGGACTTGACAGGCTCAGAAAAGTAAAAAATAGTGAGATATCTTGCAGAGGGATGCAGCACTCTTAAAATTGCAAAGCTTCTGAAGCGTGATCATCGAACAATCAAGCGTTTCATTCAAAATAGTCAACAGGTCGCAAGAAGCGTGTGGAAAAACCAAGGTGCAAAATAACTGCCCATGAACTAAGAAAAGTCAAGCGTGCAGCTGCCAAGATGCCACTTGCCACCAGTTTGGCCATATTTCAGAGCTGCAACATCACTGGAGTGCCCAAAAGCACAAGGTGTGCAATACTCAGAGACATGGCCAAGGTAAGAAAGGCTGAAAGACGACCACCACTGAACAAGACACACAAGCTGAAACGTCAAGACTGGGCCAAGAAATATCTCAAGACTGATTTTTCTAAGGTTTTATGGACTGATGAAATGAGAGTGAGTCTTGATGGGCCAGATGGATGGGCCTGTGGCTGGATTGGTAAAGGGCAGAGAGCTCCAGTCCGACTCAGACGCCAGCAAGGTGGAGGTGGAGTACTGGTTTGGGCTGGTATCATCAAAGATGAGCTTGTGGGGCCTTTTCGGGTTGAGGATGGAGTCAAGCTCAACTCCCAGTCCTACTGCCAGTTTCTGGAAGACACCTTCTTCAAGCAGTGGTACAGGAAGAAGTCTGCATCCTTCAAGAAAAACATGATTTTCATGCAGGACAATGCTCCATCACACGCGTCCAAGTACTCCACAGCGTGGCTGGCAAGGAAGGGTATAAAAGAAGAAAATTTAATGACATGGCCTCCTTGTTCACCTGATCTGAACCCCATTGAGAACCTGTGGTCCATCATCAAATGTGAGATTTACAAGGAGGGAAAACAGTACACCACTCTGAACAGTGTCTGGGAGGCTGTGGTTGCTGCTGCACGCAATGTTGATGGTGAACAGATCAAAACACTGACAGAATCCATGGATGGCAGGCTTTTGAGTGTCCTTGCAAAGAAAGGTGGCTATATTGGTCACTGATTTGTTTTTGTTTTGTTTTTGAATGTCAGAAATGTATATTTGTGAATGTTGAGATGTTATATTGGTTTCACTGGTAAAAATAAATAATTGAAATGGGTATATATTTGTTTTTTGTTAAGTTGCCTAATAATTATGCACAGTAATAGTCACCTGCACACACAGATATCCCCCTAAAATAGCTATAACTAAAAACAAACTAAAAACTACTTCCAAAACTATTCAGCTTTGATATTAATGAGTTTTTGGGGTTCATTGAGAACATGGTTGTTGTTCAATAATAAAATTAATCCTCAAAAATACAACTTGCCTAATAATTCTGCACTCCCTGTATACTTTTACTAAGGTCATTTTTTCTTTGGCATATAGATTTATTAATTTGTAGCGATGTCGCAAATAGTTCGCCGGCGAATAGTTCCCGGTGAACATAGCTTGTTTGCGTTCGCCACGGCGGCGAACATATGCGATGTTCGATCCGCCCCCTATTCGTCATCATTGAGTAAACGTTGACCCTGTATCTCACAGTCTGCAGACACATTTCAGCCAATCAGCAGCAGACACTCCCTCCCAGACCCTCCCAGCTCCTGGACAGCAGTAATTTTAGATTCATTTTGATCCTGCATTCTTAGTGAGAGGAGGGATAGTGTAGCTGCTGCTGATTTTATAGGGAAATTGATAGCTAGGCTAGTGTATTCAGTGTCCACTACAGTCCTGAAGGACTCATCTGATCTCTGATGTAAGGACAGCACCCCAAAAAGCCCTTTTTAGGGCTAGAACATCTTTTTTTTTTTTTGCCTGTGTAATTTTGACTATGAAACATCAGTCTGCTAGTGTAATCTAATTGCAGTTGCCTGCCTGCAGTGCCACCACTCATATCTGTTGTAACAGTAGTGTAAATTTAAAAAAACAAACTTTTTTGACTGTGAAACATCAGTCTGCTAGTGTAATCTAATAGCAGTTGCCTGCCTGCCAGCGTGTGTGCCAGGCCCACTTGCCAACTAGTGCCACCACTCATATCTGTTGAAACAGTAGTGTAAATTTAAAAAAAAAAATACTTTTTTGACTGTGAAACATCAGTCTGCTAGTGTAATCTATTTGCAGTTGCCTGCCTGCCAGCGTGTGTGCCAGGCCCACTTGCTAAGTGCCACCACTCATATCTGTTGTAACAGTAGTGTAAATTTTCAAAAAAAAATTTTTTGACTGTGAAGATAATCACAGTCAAAAAAGTCAATGTGTTAGTTATGTAAAACTGGGAAATGGGTAATAAAGGGATTATCTATCTTTTAAAACAATAAAATTCTGGTGTAGACTGTACCTTTAAATGGGGAGTTTGCGGTCCCAAGACTAAACCCACACATAAACACTTTTATTCGAATTTTATGTACCACTACAAGAATAGCTATAGCTAAATATTGGAAAAGCGAGACACCGACGTGGACAGAGGTCCTTAATAGAATACAGATGGTTTATTCAATGTACGAGACAGCAGCTTATATACAAGACACAGGGCCTACGTTCCAGAAGATCTGGTTTTACTGGATAACTAAAGAGGGCAGAAATGAGGTAGGAAGAAAGACAGGGATTCCCTTAGAGGAAGATAGTCGCTGATTTGACACGAGAGATTATTTAATATAAGGAAAATTGATGAGAAAGCTACTAATAGCAATATAAGTGAGATAAAAGGCGTGAGGTACCCGTGACTCCATTAGTTTAGTTTAATTTGTTATGTTATGAGAAATGTTGAGTTTTTGTTTATCTGTCCTAATTAGATTAACGATAAAGCTAAAGTTACATGAATCTGACCCCCCATGATTAGTTACTTCTAACAAAGAGTCATATATCCAAGGATTGCATAAAGAAGTAATGGAAGGAAAAATATGAAAAAGGGGAGAAACCTCCACATATACTGGAAACAGAGTAGCAGCATAAATTTAATGGAGATATCTATGGACATGAGGATAAAAATAGATACAGAGGGTTCATTGGAAACTCTGCTCAAGGAACTGTCTTCACAGCTGAGAACCATTCGTACCTTATTATATAAAGTATGAGTAAGGTATTCTTTATCATGCCTCCGAATGTTTTTCTCTGATTTTTGTTTTTTGTTTGTTTTGTTTGGTGCTTTTCTTTGTGCTTGCTTAATGTATCCTACATGTAATGTATCTGAAGTGTAATGGGGGAGGTTTGTGGTTTAATAAAAAATATTTTATCTAAATGGGGAGTTTGGTCTGTCACTGTGAAGCGGGCGTAACCCTTACACAACCTGATCGATACAACATCATACCTGATGTTTTAAGCACGTTATTCTAAACAATTTAGGAATGTTAGGTGATTTATGCCCTTTATGTTCGCGAACAGTTGCGGAAGTTTGAGTCCGCCGTCGCGAACACGAAATTTTTTAGGTTTGCGACATCACTATTAATTTGTAGTTATTTTCTAGTACTTGTGTGTTCTTTTACTTTGTAGGCTATTTAAAGTACACAGAAGAGTTCAGCTTATAAGTTTAGTCTCATTGCCTTGTATCCTTAATGTCTGTTTGGTTACTGTAAGTAATTTGCAGTGTCCTGCTAAGGGTTTGTTGTAAGTTGGGCCCTCTCAGCCATTGATCCTGCTCCTTATTTTTGATGCTGGTGAGATTCAGGTCTGGCCCAGGTAACAGTTTGCTGTTTGTTAAATTGTTCAGCCTATGGGGGTCAATTTCTCAAGCTCGTACAGAGCTTGATGCCCCGTTTTTCGGCGAGCCTTCTGCCGCCTGCTCCAGAAACGGTCTGCCTGCTCTGAGGCGGCAGACAGAAATCAACCGAATACGATTGGGTTGATTGACACCCCCTGCTAGCGTATATTGTTGGCATTTATTGATGTGCAGTGGATATGATATGCTACATTGTATCATATCCGCTCGCACATAATAAATTGACCCCTTAGTTTTAATGAGTCTATATTTTTTACTGAATAAAGTCATGAGAGCTCATTAAGATGATTTGTCATTACACCTGCTCTGCCCAAAGAGGACCTGTAGTGCCCTCATGTTATGCAGCAGTAAACATGTGCCCTACAGTAAATGCATTCTGTTATAACATATACAATCTGGGTAAAAATATTGCCCACCAAAAGATGCAAGAGTACCTGCCTTGCAAACTCAGCGTACTATCTGTGAGGATTTGGGAGTGCGATGGCCCCAATAACCCATGGATCAAGTGGAACAACAGGACCCAGATGGCATTTTGCAGGGTATGCCACAGAGGGCAACGTTGTGTCGGCTTATCCGTTTCAATTAAGAGAAATAACTCTCATAGGAGCCGTTAGCTGATATCCGCAAGTTCTTGTGAAAAAAATAAATCTGCAGAACTTTATTAGTGAGAATTCTAACTTTAAGTTGAGGTTAGACTTTAGTGGGCAGAGTCATTTTATTCTAGGACCAAAGTAGCACAATGTCTTGAGCCAGCCCTGGGTGCCAACAACCATCACTTCCTAAACTGGTAATGGCCAACGGTGACATTTTGTATGAAACCCTATAAATGGGACATTAAATGCTGGGTATAACTACTTTGGGATAGTTACTGCTAACCTTGGTATTGTTTTATTCTACTGTTCTGCAGCGCCCTTCAAATGAGTTTTCTTATTTCGAACCCTCTACAAGTGCTGGTTGGTAAAGTTCTGCATCACACAATAAGTGCCGCCATATTGGAGTTTTGGCATTTTTCCACCTGTTACCGAAGCGCTGTATATTTACAGAGCATTTATATTTGTCTCCTTGACAAGCCATAGGCATCTACTTATGAAGCCGTCACCCCGCAAATATGCTGGAATTCCTCAGCGTAATTGTGGAGAGCTTGCTTCGCCTTATTTATCAAAGGCTACGATCAGCACCAGGAAGAATCTGTGACGTTACATACGTTCCGCTGGTTAAAGTCCGACACAGATCGATGTTTACGTCACTACAGATATTCCGAATGCAAATTCGGCACTATCTGACTACTTTTGCTATTTAAACAAATACCTACCAGGTACGCTCGCCACTATCCGGCCCAGCGTACCTGGTTTTCAATCCGCCGCCCTGGAGCAGCGGATGCCATAGGAATCAATGGGAGTCTGAAAGCAGTGAAAGCTCATGTTCGCTGCTGCCCAATATCCCATTGATTCCTATGAGAGAAATAAAGTAACGTTTACACCTAACACCCTAACATGTACTCCGAGTCTAAACACCCCCTATCTTACACTTAATTACCCCTAATCTTCTGCTCCCGAACACCGCAGCCACCTCATTATACTTATTAACCCCCTAATTCTGCTGCCCCGACACTGCCACAATGAAATAAACTTATAACCCCTAAAACGTTACCCCGGAGCCCACCGCCACCTACATTATGTTATTAACCCCTAATCTGCCGCACCCAACGTCGCCACCCACTATTCTAAATGTATTAACCCCTAAACCCTAGTCTAACTCTAACCCCCTAACACCCTTAACCTAAATATTATTTATATAAATCTAAATAAAAATTAATATTATTAACTAAATTATTCCTATTTAAATCTAATACTTACCTAGAAAATAAACACCTAAGCTCAGCTACAATATAAACTAATAATTAAATTGTAGCTATCTCGGGTTTATTTTTATATTTTACAGGCAAGTTTGTATTTATTTTAACTAGGTTACAATAGTTATTAAATAGTTATTAACTATTTAATAACTACCTATATAAAATAAATACAAATTTACCTGTAAAATAAAACCTAACCTAAGTTACACTAACACCTAAACACTACACTACAATTAAATGAATTCCCTAAAATTAAAGTACAATTAATTTACAATTAAATTAAAATTATCTAAAGTACAAAAAAACCATCCACTAAATTACAGAAAATAATATAACAAATTACAAGATTTTTAAAACTAATTACACCTAATCTAATCCCCCCTAACAAAATAAAAAAGCCCCCCCAAAAAAAAAAAGCCCTACCCTACACTAAATTACAAATAGCCCTTTAAAATGGCCTTTTGTGGGGCATTGCCCCAAAGTAATCAGCTCTTTTACCTGTAAAAAAAAATACAAATCCCCCCCAACATTAAAACCCACCACCCACGCAACCAACCCTACTCTAAAAACCCACCCAATACCCCCTTAAAAAAACCCTAACTCTAACCCCTGAAGATCACCTTACCGGGAGAAAGTCATCACCCAACCGGGCCCGAAGTCCTCAACGAAGCGGGAGAAGTCTTCAGTCCAAGCTGGGCAAGTGGTCCTCCGACGGGCAGAAGTCTTCATCCAGACGGGCATCTTCTATCTCATCCATCCGGCGCGGAGCAGGCCATCTTCAAGACATCCGACGCGGAGCATCCTCTTCATCCGGAGTCTTCTTACTAAATGACGGTTTCCTTTAAGTGACGTCATCCAAGATGGCGTCCCTTCAATTCTTATTGGCTGATAGAATTCTATCAGCAATCGGAATTAAGGTAGAAAAAATCCTATTGGCTGATACAATCAGCCAATAGAATTGAAAGCTTCAATCCTATTGGTTGATTGGAACAGCCAATAGGATTGAGCTCGCATTCTATTGGCTGTTCCAATCAGCCAAAAGGATTGAAGTTCATTAATTCATGCTACTTTAGTTGTACCCAGCAGTTTAATGTCCCTTTAAAGTAGTGAGCATTTATATTTATATACATATATACTAGTCCTTAAAGCCCGTGTACACGGGCCATTTTTTGCAGTACAGCAGTCACACCCCTTGATCTCTTTCTCTGTCACCCCCCTCTCTTTTGTGCTCTCTCTCTCTTGTCCCTCTCTATTTTATGCTCTCTCTCTGTCCCCTCTCTTTTGTCTCTTTCTCCCCCTCTCTTTTGTGCTCTTTCTCCCCCCCTCTCTTTTGTGCTCTTTTCTCCCCCCCCTCTCTTTTGTGCTCTTTTCCCCCCTCTCTTTGTGCTCTCTCTCTCCCCCTCTCTTTTGTGCTCTTTTTCCCCCCTCTCTTTGGTGCTTTTTCTCCCCCCTCCTCCTTTGTGCTTCCCCCCCTCTCTTTTGTGCTCTTTCTCCCCCCTCTCGTTTGTGCTCTTTCTGCCCCCCCTTTCTTGTGTGCTCTTTCTGCCCCCTCTCTTGTGTGCTCTTTCTGCCCCCTCTTTTGCGCACTCTCTCTACTGACCATGCCCCGTCACACCTGCTCTACCCGGTCATGCCCCACCACGTCACGCCCCGTCCAATCTGCCCGGCTCCACCCACTCTCTCTGGACAGATCAGGGCGGTTTCGTTTGTGTAAGACCAGGCAGGGCCGGTGCTAGGATTTTTGGCCACACAGGCGAGGATACATTTGCGCCCCCCCCCCCCATTACATAACATCCCATTGCTAGTTAAAAGGAAATGAAACCCATTTTTTTCTATCATGATTCAGCTAGAACATGACATTTTAAGCAACTTTCTAATTAACTCCTATTATCAATTTTTCTTCATTTCTTGGTATCTGTATTTGAAAAGCAGGAATGTAAGCTTAGGAGCAGCACTGGCTGATTGGTAGCTAAATGCAAATTAAACAGTGGTAACACAGCATTGCAAATCAAACAATGGCAGTGCAGCATAGCAAATCAAACAGTGGTAGCACTACAAAGCAAATCAAACAGTGGTTGCACTGCATGACAAATCAGACAGTGGTTGTGCTGCATAACAAATCAAACAGTGGTTGTTCTGCAAAGCAAATCAAACAGTGGTTGTGCTGCATAGCAAATCAGACAGTGGTTGTGTTGCATAGCAAATCAGACAGTAGTTGTGCTGCATAACGCATCAGACAATGGTTGTGCTGCATAACGCATCACACAATGGTTGTGCTGCATAACACATCAGACAATGGTTGTGCTGCATAACACATCAGAAAATGGTTGTGCTGCATAACACATCAGACAATGGTTGTGTTGCATAACACATCAACAATGGTTGTGCTGCATAACACATCAGACATAGTTGCGCTGCATAACTATATATAACTAACAATCAAACCCTCTAGGAGGTACTTGTAGGAAATATGCAATGGAAAGCATTTTTGAGATAGGAAATCATTCTCACCTGTTCTGTGTGCTTGCTATCTCAAATATGCTTCCCATTGCATATTTCCTACAAGTACATCCTAGAGGATTTGGTTGTTAGTATAGGTACAGAAGGGGTAAAGAGTGACTGAGCTACAGAGAGAATGGGGATAAAAGGAAAAATATGAAAGAGATGCACATACACTTTTCAACCATTTTTTCCCTCTAAAAGGAACCAGGGGAAAGGGCCTGCAGTGAAGTCAGGGGTGTCCATAGGCTTGACATGATGGTTTAGGGGCAGGGTTTGTCATTTCTATTTTTAAGTGGTCCACGAACATAAATAGGCAAATGATGGATAGCAGGACAGAGCTCCCAAACTGGGGCCCTGTGCAGATACTCAAAGCCTCATAAAGTGATTCAGGTGGACTGTGTGTGTGATTGTTTAGAACAGAATGTTAAGAAAAAGGAAATAAGATTATGTAGGATTCAATCTTAAGCATACAGTGACTTACAGCCCTGTGCAAATTCTCACAGCCTTACAAAGAGTTACAAGCACCCTTGACTGACCATCAGGCAAACTGAGCAAATACTTAGTGGACTATGCCAGGGCCTTGCAACTCCCACATTGCCTACTGCTAGCAAGGGGCTGGTTGTGGCCCTTTCTGTCTAGTTTTTAGGAAGTATAGTGTCATTTACTGTGCCACTGCTCAGCTGCACTGACTGACGCTCAAAGTGCAGAGATTGGATCCAGCCCCTGCAGCAGTCAGGTAGTACACAACTGAGTACACAGTAAGTGACTAGTTGAACTTGGTGTGCACTCAGGGTGGGAGGAGGGGGTAGTTTTTGTATCTGGCTTTATTCAGTTGATGGCTATGACCAAGCACTGGCATTGCTAAAGGGGTTTATGCATTGTGGTGCTGTGCACTCTGACACCTGTTATACACAGACAGGCAGCACCACTGACAATTGCAGGGAGGGAGGCTGAGACAGACTGTAACAGAAAAGGCACCCCAGACCTACAGGACCTCAGGAGTCATACTATCTGTGGAAATAGGAGGGATGGGGAGATAGTGTAAAAGGAGAAAAGCAGAAAGGCAAAGTTAATAAAATGTAGTGTTAGGAAAAAATGATCACCTGTTCTGTGTCCCTGCTAACACTACATTATTTTAGCTTTGCCTTTCTGCTATCCTCCGTTTACACATTACACTATCTCCTGCCCTTTATTTCCCACAGATTATCATAGTATGACTCCGGAGGTCCTGTAGGTCTGGGGTGCCTTCTCTGTTACAGACAGTCTATCTCAGCCTCCCTCCCTGCATTTGTCAATGGTGCTGCCTGTTAGCATGCCAGTGCTTGGTCATATACATCAATATAGCCAGATTTAAGAACTACCCCCTCCTCCCACCCTGAGTGCACAGCCTCTATCATATGCATTCCTGACCTTTACCGCAATTAAATTATAATTAAGCGGCTTTAAGCCATCAAGGCTCACGCCATGATGAGTTGACATGACAGTCACCATGATTTTTCAGAAAATCCTACCGTAAGCAGTAACTGGTGGTCCTGGCCTGGCTGCTTTCTGGGACTGCAACTTCACCTCGACCGGGATGGACCCACCTAACCTGAGACCTCCTCACGAGTCACGTCGCCACTTGAGGCTCAGAGATGGTGGCTGGCTCAGGCTGCCTTTGTCACGTGGAGACCGGCGTCCGTTCCCTCTCACAGTCACTCAGAGTAAGTGACGTCATCAAGTAGGCTGCTTGTGGCTGATGGCTGTGTGCTGCGCGCAAGACAAGTAAACTCTGCCTCCGCATCCGCCTCCCTCGGGCTTGGCTTGTCATCATTCGCGGTTCACCACCAGTCCTCCTACCTCCTCCAATCATGATCCACCACTGAGCGCCTCTGCTCTGAGAGTCTGACGGCCGGCCGTCGCGGTCGGGTCAACTCATCAACAGACAGTGTGTGTACTGACTGTAGTGCTCAGTGCACATAAGTAAAACATAAGTAACTAACATACGTAACAGAATTCACTGACACCACATCGGGAGGGGGGGGGGGGAGTGCTGGATTCGGCACACAGAGTGAGGGACAGATATCAAATAAAATAAAAAAAATACTTTTAATTTTTTTTTTTTAATGGCAGCAGTGTCGGCAATAATCAGAATAATCAGCATTGCTCTCAGCGCCCCCTGCTGGTGCGCCCTAAGGCAGCAGCCTATGCTGCCTAATACAAAACGCCGGCCCTGAGACCAGGTGTGTTTGTCCTCACACTGTCTCTACTGCGCATGACAGCTGTGGACAAACACACTTGGCCTTTTATATTATAGGATATACCTTCTTTACTCAGGCCTTAATTATGTAAAAACTGTTAAATAAAAATAAAAATACTCTGAAATAACAAGTATAAATAGGCAATATGAAACAACGTTCAGCATGAAATCCATAAAAAGCTTGTGATTTTTGTTAACCCTTTCAGCTAAGGGTTGTGATACTCCAGGGTATGCTAACATTTGATTAACACTGACATAAGTGATTCAACTCTTCACTTTTAACATTTGATTAGAAATTTAAACTCTACCACATAATTTCCTTTTTTATTGGAATCATGTCATTGTGTGTTTTCATGTGATATATGTGTGCGTGTATTCTGTGTGTGCACATGTAATTTTTTCTGTGTGCGTTGATGTGTGTGTGTGCATATGATACTTTTGTGCACATGTACAGTCAATTTGTAGTTTGGGAGTAGTGTGTATGATGTGCTTAGTGTGTTTGTGTAATGTGTATGATGTGCATGGTGTGTGTCTGTGTGTGTTTAGTTGTATGATGTGCATGGTGTGTGTGTTTGTGTTACTTGTGTAGTGGGTATGATATGCCTGGTGTGTGTACTAAAGTGTGTGTGTAGTGTACATGACGTGCATGGTGTGAATGTTTGTGTATGTGTATTTGTGTAGTGTACATGTGTAAAATAAGACCTAACCTAAGTTACACTAACACCTAACACTACACTACAATTAAATGAATTCCCTAAATTAAATACAATTAATTACAATTAAATAAAATTATCTAAAGTACAAAAAAAAACCCACTAAATTACAGAAAATAATAAACAAATTACAAGATTTTTAAACTAATTACACCTAATCTAATCCCCCTAACAAAATAAAAAATCCCCCACCAAAATAAAAAAGCCCTACCCTACACTAAATTACAAATAGCCCTTAAAATGGCCTTTTGCAGGGCATTGCCCCAAAGTAATCAGCTCTTTTACCTGTAAAAAAAATACAAATCCCCCCCAACATTAAAACCCACCACCCACGCAACCAACCCTACTCTAAAACCCACCCAATACCCCCTTAAAAAAACCTAACTCTAACCCCTTGAAGATCACCTTACCGGGAGAAGTCTTCACCCAACCGAGCCGAAGTCCTCAACGAAGCCGGGAGAAGTCTTCATCCAAGCTGGGCAAAGTGGTCCTCCAGACGGGCAGAAGTCTTCATCCAGACGGCATCTTCTATCTTCATCCATCCGGCGCGGAGCAGGTCCATCTTCAAGACATCCGACGCGGAGCATCCTCTTCATCCGGAGTCTTCTTACTAAATGACGGTTCCTTTAAGTGACGTCATCCAAGATGGCGTCCTTTCAATTCTTATTGGCTGATAGAATTCTATCAGCCAATCGGAATTAAGGTAGAAAAAATCCTATTGGCTGATACAATCAGCCAATAGAATTGAACTTCAATCCTATTGGTTGATTGGAACAGCCAATAGGATTGAGCTCGCATTCTATTGGCTGTTCCAATCAGCCAAAAGGATTGAAGTTCATTAATTATGCTACTTTAGTTGTACCCAGCAGTTTAATGTCCCTTTAAAGTAGTGAGCATTTATATTTATATACATATATACTAGTCCTAAAGCCCGTGTACATGGGACATTTTTTTGCAGTACAGCAGTCACACCCCTT
Organism: Bombina bombina; assembly: GCF_027579735.1. Lineage (NCBI taxonomy): Eukaryota > Metazoa > Chordata > Amphibia > Anura > Bombinatoridae > Bombina > Bombina bombina. The sequence goes on along the minus strand of NC_069507.1, from coordinate 260,892,489 downwards.
GATCTCTTTCTCTGTTACCCCCTCTCTTTTGTGCGCTCTCTCTCTCTGTCCCTCTCTATTTTATGCTCTCTCTCTGTCCCCCTCTCTTTTGTGCTCTTTCTCCCCCTCTCTTTTGTGCTCTTTCTCCCCCCCTCTCTTTTGTGCTCTTTCTCCCCCCCTCTCTTTTGTGCTCTTTTCCCCCCTCTCTTTTGTGCTCTCTCTCTCCCCCTCTCTTTTGGTCTCTTTTTCCCCCCTCTCTTTGGTGCTTTTTCTCCCCCTCTCCTTTTTACTTCCCCCCCTCTCCTTTGTGCTTCCCCCCCTCTCTTTTGTGCTCTTTCTCCCCCTCTCGTTTGTGCTCTTTCTCCCCCCTCTCGTTTGTGCTCTTTCTGCCCCCTCTTTTGCGCTCTCTCTCTCTGTCCCTCTCTATTTTATGCTCTCTCTCTGTCCCCCTCTCTTTTGTGCTCTTTCTCCCCCTCTCTTTTGTGCTCTTTCTCCCCCCCTCTCTTTTGTGCTCTTTCTCCCCCCTCTCTTTTGTGCTCTTTTCCCCCCTCTCTTTTGTGCTCTCTCTCTCCCCCTCTCTTTTGTGCTCTTTTTCCCCCCTCTCTTTGGTGCTTTTTCTCCCCCTCTCCTTTGTGCTTCCCCCCCTCTCTTTTGTGCTCTTTCTCCCCCCTCTCGTTTGTGCTCTTTCTGCCCCCTCTCTTGTGTGCTCTTTCTGCCCCCTCTATGTGTGCTCTTTCTGCCCCCTCTTTTGCGCACTCTCTCTACTGACCATGCCACGTCACACCTGCTCTACCCGGTCATGCCCCCACCACATCACGCCCCGTCCAATCTGCCCGGCTCTACCCACTCTCTCTGGACAGATCAGGGCGGTTTGTTTGTGTAAGACCAGGTGTGTTTGTCCTCACACTGTCTCTACTGCGCATGACAGCTGTGGACAAACACACTTGGCCTTTTATATTATAGGATATACCTTCTTTACTCAGGCCTTAATTATGTAAAAACTGTTAAATAAAAATAAAAATACTCTGAAATAACAAGTATAAATAGGCAATATGAAACAACGTTCAGCATGAAATCCATAAAAAGCTTGTGATTTTTGTTAACCCTTTCAGCTAAGGGTTGTGATACTCCAGGGTATGCTAACATTGATTAACACTGACATAAGTGATTCAACTCTTCACTTTTAACATTTGATTAGAAATTTAAACTGTACCACATAATTTCCTTTTTTATTGGAATCATGTCATTGTGTGTTTTCATGTGATATATGTGTGCGTGTATTCTGTGTGTGCACATGTAATTTTTCTGTGTGTGTTGATGTGTGTGTGTGCATATGATACTTTTGTGCACATGTACAGTCAATTTGTAGTTTGGGAGTAGTGTGTATGATGTGCTTAGTGTGTTTGTGTAGTGTGTATGATGTGCATGGTGTGTGTCTGTGTGTGTTTAGTTGTATGATGTGCATGGTGTGTGTGTTTGTGTTACTTGTGTAGTGGGTATGATGTGCCTGGTGTGTGTAGTAAAGTGTGTGTGTAGTGTACATGACGTGCATGGTGTGAATGTTTGTGTATGTGTATTTGTGTAGTGTGTATGATATGCATGGTGTGTGTCTGTGTGTGTTTAGTTGTATGATGTGCATGGTGTGTGTAGTAAAGTGTGTGTGTAGTGTACATGATGTGCATGGTGTGAATGTTTGTGTATGTGTATTTGTGTAGTGTGTATGATGTGCATGGTGTGTGTCTGTGTGTGTTTAGTTGTATGATGTGCCTGGTGTGTGTAGTAAAGTGTGTGTGTAGTGTACATGACGTGCATGGTGTGAATGTTTGTGTATGTTTATTTGTGTAGTGTGTATGATGTGCATGGTGTGTGTCTGTGTGTGTTTAGTTGTATGATGTGCATGGTGTGTGTGTTTGTGTTACTTGTGTAGTGGGTATGATGTGCCTGGTGTGTGGAGTAAAGTGTGTGTGTAGTGTACATGACGTGCATGGTGTGAATGTTTGTGTATGTGTATTTGTGTAGTGTGTATGATGTGCATGGTGTGTGTCTGTGTGTGTTTAGTTGTATGATGTGCATGGTGTGTGTGTTTGTGTTACTTGTGTAGTGGGTATGATGTGCCTGGTGTGTGTAGTAAAGTGTGTGTGTAGTGTACATGACGTGCATGGTGTGAATGTTTGTGTATGTGTATTTGTGTAGTGTACATAGTGTTTGTGTGTGTGTTAGTGACTACGGGGCATATTTATCAAGCTCCGAATGGAGCTTGATGCCCTGTGTTTCTGGCGAGCCTGCAGGCTTGCCAGAAACAGCAGTTATAAAGCAGCGGTCACAAAGACTGCTGCTCCATAACTTGTCCGCCTGCTCTGAGCAGGCGGACAGACATCGCCGAAATTAACCCGATCGAGTACGATCGGGTTGATTGACTTCCCCCTGCTAGCGGCCAATTGGCCGCGAGTCTACAGGGGGCGGCGTTGCACTAGCAGCTCTTGTGAGCTGCTGGTGCAATGCTGAATATGGCGAGCGTATTGCTCTCTGCATTCAGCGATGTCTTGCGGACCTTGATAAATTGGGGCCTTAGTACTGTGCATGGTGTGTGTGTGTGTCTTTGTGTAGTGTATATATAATGTGAATGATGTGTAATGTAAAACAAGTTTGTAGTTGAATAAATTGTGATGAAGTATACATTTAGAAAGATATATAAAACCTAGAAGCACACAAAGTGGGGCCGATTTATCAATATCTGGCGGACATGATATGCTGTAGCGTTACATGCCCGCTAGACATCACTGAATGCTGATAGCATACGCTGTCAGCATTTAACATTGCACAACCTGCTTCTTAACTCCTGTTTACGGCGACCCTTATGACTTGTGTGGAAACAGGGGCATCAGGCGCCATTCGGCCCTTGATAAATCGGCCCCTATGTGTTTATAGGCATGGGTTATCCTTAAGATTTAAATATAAAACAAATTATGAGCAAGCCCCTGGCTCCTGAGAGTCTTCTCCTCCTGTCACTTGTTTTGTTTCACACACAAACTTTATTACAAAACTATTAAACCCAAAAATAAAAAGACACCACTAATTGCAATAGACTTGTCTTTGAAGTGCTCTGTTCTCATTCAAATGTTCTTCAATCATCTGGACAACATCTGTAAGCTGACAGCATCTGGAGAAGAAATAAACTAAATACAAACAACACCTCAGAATAGGACTGCGTGTATTGCAACTGTCCTAAAAAAGAACAATCAAAAAGATCATTACAATCCCACTGAGTTTATTTTATTTTCTGGATATAAAACATTAAAGACGCTAATGTTTTAGAGCATTTTTTTATTGCACAAAGCAGTGTTGTTTCTGAGCCTATCTAGGTATGGTTTTCAACAAATAATACATGCGAACAAAATACGGGGTCGATCACAATACTTAAAGGGACACTGAAGTCAAAATTAAACTTCATGATTCAGATAGAGCAGCAATTTGAAACAACTTTCCAATTTACTTACATTAACAAAATGTGCACAGTCTTTTTATATTTAGACTTTTTGAGTCACCAGCTCCTACTGAGCATGTGCAAGGTTTTACAGTATATATGCATTTGTGATTGGCTGATGGTTGTCACATGGTACGTATATGCATTTGTGATTGGCTGATGACTGTCACATGTTACAGGGGGAGTGGAGTGGAAATAGAAATAACTTTTTAAAATCGTCAGAAAAAAATCTACTACTCATTTGAAGTTCTGACTAAGGGGTTGATTTATCAAACCTCTCAGCAGGCTTTGACTGCCTACGACTGCAGGTTCTCACAAGAGAATCTGCAGTCCGTATTCAACAAGCAGCGGTCCTCTTAGGTGGCGAATTTCAATCTCCCAGGTCTCGTCGGACCGAGGAGATTGACAGCTCCTGCCCATGCATGATTGGCTGTGCGTGGACAGGTGGCGGGATTGCAGGCGAGCGCAAAAATAGCGCTCGTGTGCAATGCTGAATTCCGTCAGCAGAATTCAGCCTGCCAAAGGCGAGCTGTGGCGTGTGTGTGCCCCTGTCTGCCGCAGCTTCTTAAATTGACCCCTAAGTGCTATTGCATTGTCTTTTTATCATGCATGTGTTGATTATGCAAATCTACTGTGTTTACTAGTTCTTTAAGAAAAAAATATATAATGGTTTTTAACAGAAAAACACTTTTAAAGTCTATGGACAGATAAATCATTTAACTTGCTAATTATTTTGATCGCCTCTTAAATTTGATATTAGAAATTGATTGGAAAGTACCTTGATTTTGTTTGTATTATATTATCAATTCTCTCTAGTCGGAGAGTTTCATTTTTTAAATGTAAATGAGGTTTAGCATTTATGGTGAACTTAAACTATGGCACCAATTGAATTCCTATCTAAAATCATAGTCATATTAATATTTTAATTTATTTTACATTTTTAGCTAAACAATATTTTATTTTTAACCATGCAAGGTATGTTCATTTTTCAAATAATTTTATATTATTTAAAGTCTATTTTTCTACTTTAAAAAATACAAATATATGATTATGGGGCATATTTATGATTGTGCGAGCGGACATGATCCAATATAGCGGATCATGTCTGCTGCACATCGATAAATGCTGGCAGCATACACTCTCGGCATTTATCATTGCACCAGCAGTTCTTGTGAACTGCTGGTGCAATACCGCCCTATGCAGATTTGCGGCCAATCGATCGCTATCAGGGGGTGTCAATCAACCCGATCGTATTGGAGCAGCAGTCTTTAGACTTCTGTTTCCGGTGAGCCTGAAGGAGCTTGATAAATATGCCCCAATATGTCAAGTTTAACATATCATACTGACTGAATTAAAAATGATAAAACAGGTGACATACAAATAATGATTTGGCTCTAATAATGAATATAAATTAACATATGTAATGGATATTGCATGTTGCATGGTCTTAAAATCAAGTTATAGTCCTTTGTATTATGCTTAAACCGAGGCTTCTGTAATGACAATGTAGAATACTTGTTTGAAACAAAGATATACTTTTACCAGAACAAAGATATATAGTGAAATAATCTAGTATAAGAGAGGGTAAAACAGGGTATGGGTGCAGGGTTGGGTTGCTCACACCGGCCACTCATAATCTTGCCCCATTGTATAACTGCACCCATTAAAAGACCACATTTATAAATAATTAAGGAATAGTATATACAAAAAAAAGTTTTAAATATATAATACCTTTTTAATACAACACTATTTTATTTATAACAATTTATACCATGTTCACTATGTCAAGTAATATCAATATGTTTAAATAATTTTTTTCTCTTTTTGAAAATATATAAATATGTAATATATGAGACACTTGTAGGCTATAGAAGTGTTTTCTATCACTAATTATTATGAATGCATTATATTTCTCAGTAACTAAAGCAATTGTGTATTATACATTCTATAACTACAAACATAAAGGACCATATTACAAGTGCATGATATCTATCGCTTTCCTCATGTGCAAACTTCGCTAGAAGTAAGCATTTAACTCATGCAGGTTAAATGCGTATTAAAAAGTTATAAGTAAAAGGTTTGTGCATGAGCAAAACATGATGCATGTTATCTTTAGGACTTTTGTATATTGTGACTGTGTTAACTTTGTGTTTTTTCCTTAGACTTAATGGAGTGCGCATTAAAACACACGCACCATGCACACTACACACAATGTACACATGCGCGCTACACATACAGTACACATGCACACTACACATGCACACTACACACACTGTACACATGCACACTACACATGCACACTACACACACAGTACACATGCACACTACACACACTGTACACATTTACACTACACACACAGTACACATTAACACTACACACACAGTACACATGCACACTAAACACACTATACACAAGCACACTACACACACAGTACACATGCACACTACACACACTGTACACATGCACACTACACACACAGTACACAAGCACACTACACACACAGTACACATGCACACTACACAAGCACACTGCACACACAGTACACATGCACACTACACACACAGTACACATGCACACTAAACATACAGTATACATGCACACTATACACAAGTACACATGCACACTACACACACAGTACACATGCACACTAAACACACAGTACACAAGCACACTACACACACAGTACACATACACACTACACATGCACACTACACACACAGTACACATGCACACTACACACACAGTACACAACCACACTACACACAAAGTACACACACAGTCAGGGCCGCTAGCAGGGGGTGACAGGGGTGACTCCTGTCAGGGGCCCAATGGGCCAGGGGGGCCCCATGAGGCAAGAACTAAAAAAAAAATGTTGGCAGTCACCAGTGGGTACTACAGCAGAGTGCTAATTGAGCATGGGAAATGTTATTACGAGGAGTTATTACCATATATATATATATATATATATATATATATATATATATATATATATATATATATATATATATATATTACATTCCAGTTTACTGCCCCTTTATGCAAGGACTTTCCAGATGCAAGGAGGCATTTTATCTAAGATTTTTACATCTGCATAATATGTTATACTCTCGGACTAAGATTGCTAAGTGTTTGAAATGAGACAGGTTAACATAAAACTGTTCAGTTTACACTACAGTTGACTTAATTTTGAAATACATACCAACAAGCCTAAATTCTGCATTTAGCCAGATCTAATGGTACAAGTACCACAGCTTATGGTTCCACCAAGACCATATAGAGTACAGCATTTTCAAAATACATAAGTACAGCTGGCAGATGGGAACATTTGTACACTATATTTGAAGTGGTGCTCTTGGTTGGGGAAAATGGGGAAAAAACAAGCAAACATATGTCAACCTTTTAAAAGTACCTTTCTTCATCTAGCCATCTACCCAGATCATTAATGTACAATTTTGAATTCACAGAATTATTTTTGTTTGCACATTTACAAATATGATTCTTTAAATTTCTGCAATTTTTTTATCATGCATGTCACACACTGTTGATTTAGGGAATGCAAGGTGCATAAATGTTTCCTCATGTGAGTGTTTCTGTGGGTGATTGTGTTTATGTCTTTGTGCTTTGGTTTGTGTCTCTATGAGTGTATGTATTTTTTTTCTGTGGGTCTCTAAGTGAGGGTGGGTGTGTATGTTTTTGTGCATTTTCTGTGGATGTCTGTGAGGGTGTGTGCAAATGTATTTGAGCTGTTTCTATGGGTGTCTCTGTGAGGATGTGTGTATGTTTGTCTTTGTGTATTTTCTCTGGATGCCTCTGTGAGGGTGGGTGTGTATGTTGGTGTTTTCTGTGGATGTCTCTGTGAGGGTGTGTGTGTGTGTGTGTGTATGTATGTATGTCTGTTTTCTGTGGATGTCTCTGTGAGGGTGTGTGTTTTCTGTAGGTATCTCTGTGAGGGTATGTGTATGTCTTTGTGTGTTTTCTGTGGTTGTCTCAGTGAGGGTGTGTGTATGTATGTCTTTCTGTGTTTTATATGGTTGTCTCTCTGTGTGTGTATGTATTTGTGTGTTTTCTGTGGGTGTCTGTGTGTGTGTGTATGTCTTTGTGTGTTTTCTGAGGCTTTCTCTGTCTTTGTTTCCTTGGGTGTATGTGCAAGTTTGAGTTTGTGTGTGTGTGTGTGTCCATTGTCTGTTCCTTTTTAGGACATTTTGACCTTACTACTGATTATTCACATCTTTCTACAGACTTTGAGACTAACGAGACCTTTCCGGAAGTCACCAATCCACCATTTTACCTTTAAATTATTGTTTAGGCAGTTCAGGACCCTTCCTTTCCGCCACTGCATGCTGTTGTCATAATTTAGTTTTCATCTTCCTTTACGAAAATAACTCCATATTTTGTTTTCTAAATCTCCTTTTTTTTTTACAAAACTATAGTTTACCTCATTACAAGTGCTGAGTGTCTGTTTGGGTGTCTGTGTCTGAGTGTTTTTCTTTGTGTGTCTGCTAGAGTGTCTATATGTGAATCCTTATGTGTGAGTGTGTGTGTTCCAGTGTATGTGTGTGTCTGTGTGTGTGTGTGTATGTTACTACCTTTACAACATTTCCAAGTTTAAACAGACACTTAAGATTAAAGTGTGTTTTATTCACTTGGTCAAAAATTTCACATGTCAAAGGAGGGGGGGCCCTGATCAATGGTTAAGTCAGGGGCCCCAAAATTTTTAGTGGTGGCCCTGCACACAGTACACAAGTGTACAACACACACAATACACAAGCACACTACACACACAGTACACATGCACACTACACACACAGTACACAACCACACTACACACACAGTACACATGAACACTACACACACAGTACACAAGCACACTACACACACAGTACACACATGCACACTACACACACTGTACACAAGCACACTACACATGCACACTACACACACAGTACACAAGCACACTACACACACAGTACAAATGCACACTACACACACAGTACACATGCATACTACACACACAGTACACAATCACACTACACACACAGTACACAATCACACTACACACACAGTACACATGCACACTATACTCAAAGTACACAAGCACACTATACACACAGTACCCAAGCACACTACACACACAGTACACAAGCACACTACACACACAGTACACATGCACACTATACTCACAGTACACAAGCAAACTATACACACAGTACACATGTACACTATACACACAGTACACAAGCACACTACACATACAGTACACAAGCACACTATACACACAGTACACAAGCACACTCTACACACAGTACACAAGCACACTACACATACAGTACACAAGCACACTACACATACAGTACACATGTTCACTACACATACAGTACACATGCACACTACACACACAGTACACAAGCACACTATACACACAGTACACATGCACACTATACTCACAGTACACAAGCACACTACACACACAGTACACATGCACACTACACACACAGTACACATGCACACTACACACACAGTACACAAGCACACTACACACACAGTACACAAGCACACTACACACACAGTACACATGCACACTACACACATATACCATGTACATATGAACCCTTATAAAAAATGTTATGAACATTTTAATGAATTATTTTATCAGATATTTTATATATGAGTGTAACTGTTTGTTTTAATGTATTTTTTGTTGAGTTTGGTGCACATTTGTCTTCACCCTAAGCCTTTATGCAAGGTCTTCAGCTGATTGACCAGACAATCCTTAAATTTGTTTGGGTTTGAGAGAATGCGTTTACTTTCAACTGGTAATATGTATGCAATTGCAATATCACCACCATAGCACACCACTTGTAATCGAGCCCTAAATCTGTTTAATTTGCATTGGTTATAATCATAAAAATATTATTTGAATTTAACAACGAAGTATGAGCCAATCACTTAACTGAGGGCTGACACACTGGTTATCACTTTTACTATGATTTTACAGCTTTATCTATGTGCCAGATTACAAGTGGTGCACAAAAATGTGTGGTTTATTTCGGGTGTTTGCACTCGTTGGGTATTACAAATTGAACATGATCAATTGACTTGATCGATCGACAAGACTTCTCAAGACTGGTCCCTATTTTGTGGAACTCTCTGCCTTGCTCTACAAGACTCTCCTCTAGTTTTCAAACTTGCAAGCGCTCCTTAAAGCCTCTTCTGTTCAGGGATGCATAAAATATACACTGACACATTCGTATCTTAGTTCCTCTCCTCCGTTATCCCCTTGAACCCCTTAGCATGTAGCCTATGAGCCCAGCTCTTTTGTAGATCACCTTCATGAGACCTGATTTACAACAGTGAAACTCTTTGCAAGGCCCTCTACCCATTTGTCTCACATAATTGTTACCTGCATATTAGATACATGTTTTAGCCCTGCATCATCTGTTTTAGCTCTAAAAATAACTGATAATAATATTAATACAAATAATATGATTGATGCGATAATATCAATCACTTATTTTGATAAACAAATGCTTTAGAGTTGCAAAGAAATGGGTTGATTCTAAATGATAACTATATTGTGTTTATTGTATTACATTTATATTATTTTTTTCCCTTCCCCAGAACAAACATATGTGGAGCCCTATGGTTTACACCATTACGTTACTGCAGTAAGCAGTGCTAATTCCTCTACGTCAACCATTCCAAGATAACAATAATACATCCAGACCAAGCCAGTCTCCTGTTCCAGCAAAGTACAACTATCCGTTTACTTAATACTTTATAAGATTACTTGTTCCGGATATAGATTTCATTTCAGGTTAACCATATCTGTTACTGCTCAGTCCTAGAAGTCATAGAACCTAAATTGTGAAAAAGCACATATTTTATACCTCTATATTAAACCTGTTATGTTTTTATATATATTAGTCTCAGTAAAGGTGCAGGAGATTTGTTTATCATCCAGCAAGCAATCAGTTCTTAAGGACCAGTCGTACATAAATATTTACTTCCGCTATTCTCCCACAAAAATTAGCATGTATGGTGTCTCCTTCACAAACAGCATCAGGTACATTGTCAGTTTACAAATTCCATACTGAGTACTGTTTTGTTGTTGACCAATTATGTTATTCTAATCGTACATCTAGATTATATTCTGTAAAAAAAAAGCTATGAAAGCAATTATCTGTAATATGTTTCTTACAGTTTAATGGGAAATATACTGTAAATAGAATATACTGTAAGTTATTGTTGTGAGGCAAAAGCTTTAACTATCTCATTACCAGACTCCTATTAATATCCTTCTCTGTGAGTAAGCTCCCTGTTAGTTAATAGCACAGAAACCAGAGTATGAGAGGTGATATCTCCTCCCATAACTTATAAAACCCCCATTGTTAACAATAGAGTAATCTTTTCACACAAGAGAGCTGCACTTAGTTTTTGAGGTTTTCAGCTCATTGTTTGTAGGCTAAAGACTCAGAGATGTGGCTTTTTTGTGTCCTTCTAGCTGGGGTGGTCCCAGTGGCGGTATCATGGAACGACATACCGCTACGATTCTCACGAGTGTTGACTGCGCATGGGAGAGAGGATACTGCAGTTATTACGTGGGGCTATAACAGGGAGAATTTGGACATCGTTATAGAGCTCACGGTACCAAAAGCATCTTGGATAGGTTTGGGTTTGAGCCCTGAAGGTAGTTTCAATGGAACTGATATTGTAATTGGAGGCTGGGATGAAAAAAGTGAACATTTTTTCTATGTAAGTCAGTAAATGTTTTGTTTTTAAATATCAATATAATATTTGTGCCATGCCACACTGACATTTTCTATACAAGATTATATATCTCATTATTACGTTATAGTTACACAGTTCTACGTAACTATGGAGCATAAATATGCAAAAATAAAATGGTCTAATGAACTAGAACATTTTATAAATGCACCTTTTTCTTGTATTTAAATATGTGTTTAACCCCTGAAGATAAGTTAAATACAAAGTTAAAATTAGCTCCAAGAAGGCAATGCACTTCTGGTAGTTAGCTGAGCACATCTGGTGAGCGAGTGACAAAAGGCATTTGTGTGCAGTCACCAATCACCAGCTGGCTCCCAGTAGAGCATTACTGATTCTGAACATACCTAGATATGATTTTCAGCAAAGGATACTAAGAGAACCAAGTACAATTAGTAGTAGAAGTAAATTGAAATATCTCTTTAAATTATATGTTCTATCTGAATCATGAGATTTTCATTTTTAATTTGACAACCCTTTAAAAAAAATATTTTGCAAAGTGGAACCTAATTGTTGATGTTTGTTATTAATTTACTGCCCTTATTCAATTTCCTGTATCCCTGGAAATTGAAGTTAAATGACTTCCCTCATATAATAATTGAATATACTAAAACCTTTAGTTGTGGAAAAGTTTTGAAGCTGTTTTTAATTTGAAGTTGAAACTAAGAGGAAATGCTTTTGTATTCATAAATAATTCCTAAGAATAGTAGTGACAATATACAGGACAAGGATATCCAGGATAGATAGATAGATGATTGATAGATTGATAGATAGGGGCATATTTATCTAGCTCCGTATGGAGCTTGATGCCCCGTGTTTCTGGCGAGCCTGCAGACTCGCCATAAACAGCAGTTATAAAGCAGTGGTCACAAAGACCGCTGCTCCATAACCTGTCCGTCTGCTCTGAGCAGGCGGACAGACATCGCTGGAAATCAACCCGATCGAGTACGATCAGGTTGATTGACACCCCCTGCTGGCGGCCGATTGGCCGCAAGTCTGCAGGGGGCGGCGTTGCACCAGCAGCTCTTGTGAGCTGCTGGTGCAATAATGAATACGGCGAGACCTTGATAAATAGAAGCCATAGACTCTAACTTTGAAACACAGCCTATAAGGGAAGTATTTAAATCTATAGTTAAAATTGGGTCTCAAGCAGCAATACATTAGTGATAGTTTGGGATTGGTGGCTATGCACATATGCTGCTTGTGATTGGTGGCTATGCACATATGCTGTTTGGGATTGGTGGCTATGCACATATGCTGTTTGGGATTGGTGGCTATGCGCATATGCTGCTTGTGATTGGCGGCTATGCCCATATGCTGCTTGTGATTGGTTGTCTATCAGTTTTGGACTAGTAGAGCACTGCAGCTCCAGAACACACTTTAATGATGTGCTTTACCCTTTGAGGTAAACAAATAGTTATATGAAAGCAATAGTGGAATAAAATGTTCTAATACATAACAGCATTTTTGTTTTGCAGTTTATGTCTATTTTATACACCTATTTCAATTTTTTAATAGCTTTCAAAGAGGCTGTCGGCATTTATCGATGTGCAGCGGACATGATACGCTACATCGTATCATGTCCACTCGCACTTTGATAAATATACCCCTATTTCTGTACATTTAATTCCTTTGGGTTTTTTTGCTTTTTCCTGTGGCACCTTACACTTTATCAAGACTACGCATATGAAGAAATTACAGTTAGTTAGTGCTCGTTATCAAGACTACGCATATGAAGAAATTACAGTTAGTTAGTGCTAGTTATCAAGACTATGCATATGAAGAAATTACAGTTAGTTAGTGCTAGTTATCAAGACTACGCATATGAAGAAATTACAGTTAGTTAGTGCTAGTTATCAAGACTACGCATATGAAGAAATTACATGTTAGTTAGTGCTAGTTATCAAGACTACGCATATGAAGAAATTACATGTTAGTTAGTGCTAGTTATCAAGACTACGCATATGAAGAAATTACATGTTAGTTAGTGCTAGTTATCAAGACTACACATATGAAGAAATTTCATGTTAGTTAGTGCTAGTTATCAAGACTACACATATGAAGAAATTACATGTTAGTTAGTGCTAGTTATCAAGACTACACATATGAAGAAATTACATGTTAGTTAGTGCTAGTTATCAAGACTACGCATATGAAGAAATTACATGTTAGTTAGTGCTAGTTATCAAGACTACACATATGAAGAAATTACATGTTAGTTAGTGCTAGTTATCAAGACTACACATATGAAGAAATTACATGTTAGTTAGTGCTAGTTATCAAGACTACGCATATGAAGAAATTACATGTTAGTTAGTGCTAGTTATCAAGACTACACATATGAAGAAATTACATGTTAGTTAGTGCTAGTTATCAAGACTACACATATGAAGAAATTACATGTTAGTTAGTGCTAGTTATCAAGACTACACATATGAAGAAATTACATGTTAGTTAGTGCTAGTTATCAAGACTACGCATATGAAGAAATTACATGTTAGTTAGTGCTCGTTAGTTGTTACATAATGTTCATTGAGACTTTCAGTCTGTGGTCACATGATACACACTTCTCTTTGCATAGGATGCTCACTTGCAAGGAGAGTGGCCGCCTGTTAAAGACAACTCCCAGGACTATGAGCTGATAGATCTGAGACATAACGAAACTCACAGTTTTCTAAAAGTCTGGCGCAAGTTATTTACATGCGACTCCAACGATCTTGATATTGAGGTAAGAGAATTGCAATGGCATTAAAACATTAAACCATCCAGCTCCACTATATACCTTGAATATTTAGTGCTCTATATGTTGTTAAATTGCATACAATTATAATCAGGATATATAATGTTGTTTATGGAGAAATAATAAGAAAATGTGCAGCTCCACCTGCAAGGGGCACAAAAAGTACAGAATTTAAGGATCTCCTGGATTGATAGATATTCAGAAATGAGAGGACCTAATTATACCCTTGAAAAGAGATTCTGTAACCTTAGTGTGGCTTTTAAGGACTGTAACTGGATGTGCCAAAAATTAAAATTACCATTGTCATAAAGGGTTTCCCTGCATTAGTGTTTGAAATGTAGTCCCCATATGTGCTGGGCATTCAAAGAAATGATCATAGAGATATTAAGGTTGGGAGGGATGGCAAAAATGGTTTAATTGTATATTTTATTATAACAGCATATAGTAGAGATATTACATCTGCAGTGGCGTCAAGTAAAAATAAAAGTAAAAACAGGCAAATGTTGAAATTCTGCATAATTGTAGAAACAAAATGCGCAACTGGAGCTTACTGCTCTTCCTATATTAACATGTTGGCTTCAAATTTTAAAATAGTTTGTTGTCTGGTGTTAAGTTGTATAAAAATCTCAGCAGACTGCAATATATCCCTAGATAACCTACTCCTAAAACTGAATATGAGACCGGCTTGCAAGTAGTTTAATGAATTCTACATCTATTCAACATAACATTTCACAACCTCTATCCCTGCATTAGAACGACACCATTCGTGTAATGGCAATTTTTGGAGATGACCGCGATCTCACTTATTCCGATGAGAAATTCTTCAAGCTGTCCATGCTTTTTATGTCGATAATTCCAGATGTTGAATTCAACGATAAAGTCTTGACATATGAATTGAGGCTGCCCCATGTGAGTATCTCAAGAACTCATTAAAAGTTATTAAATTTCCAATGCTTCTAGGTGGCAGATTATGTCACTCATTATGATAATAATCAGCATAAGGAAAAACCCTAAAATAAGGAACAGTAAATAAACTGAATAAATAAATAAATCATTTCTAAAAACAGCTGTAGATATATAGTTCCATAACTGGTCCGCTGCCTCTGAGGCTGCGGTCTGCAATCCGCCCGATCCTATACAATCAAGCTGATTGACACCCCCTGCTAGCAGCAGATTGGCCACAAACATGGCCAAAACATGAACTGCTTGTGCAATGTTAAAGCCAACAGCATATGCTACAGCGTATCATGTCAGACAGTCAATGATAAATCGGCCCCATAGTGTTATCCTAAAGATGTGAACTCCACAAGCATATAAGCACAGTTAAGGAAACATATAAAATTGTTTGTTGCACTGAGATTAATATTATAATGTTTACAAAAAAAATTAAAGATAAAATGAATACATACTTCCCAACATTTTAAATTCTTTGCTCAACAGAGGGTAAAAAATATGGCCTATATGACAAGTGGAGAGGAAATATATTAGCGCTATTGAATACTAACACCGCTCAAGTTAAATCAATAGCGCCCCTATTTTTGCTCTCACAATACAAGTTGAAAGTAAAAAGTTATTGCTTGAGCAAACGCCTCTGATGCACTAACATCTGGAGTTCCAATAGCATGGCTGTGATAAGTTCCTTTCCCCATAGACTTCTATGGGACACACTATATATTGTCCTCCACTTAGTAGAACATGTTATTTTTATATCTCTCTCTTTCTCTCTCTCTTTGTCACTCTCTCTCTCTCGTTATATATATACATATATACAGTATCTCACAAAAGTGAGTACACCCCTCACATGTTTGTAAATATGCTATTATATATTTTCAAGTGAGAACACTGAAAAAATGACACTTTGCTACAATGTAAAGTAGTGAGTGTACAACCTGTATAACAGTGTAAATTTGCTGTCCCCTTTAAAATAACTCAACACAGCCATTTATGTCTAAACTGTTGGCAACAAAAGTGAGTATACCCCTAAGTGGAAATGTCTAAATTGGGACCAAAGTCTCAATATTTTGTGTAGCCACCATTATTTTCCAGCACTGCCTTAAGCCTCTTGTGCATGGAGTTCACCAGAGCTTCACAGGATGCCACTAGAGTTCTCTTCCACTCCTCCATGACAACATCAAGGAGCTGGTGGATGTTAGAAACCTTGCGCTCCCCCATCTTCCATTTGAGGATGCCCAATAGTGTTTAGGTCTGGAGACATGCTTTGCCAGTCCATCACCTTTACTCTAAACTTCTTTAGCAAGGCAGTGGTCATCTTGGAGGTGTGTTTGGGGTCGTTATCATGTTGGAATACTGCCCTGCGGCCCAGTCTCCAAAAGGAGGGGATCATGCTCTGCTTCAGTATGTCACAGTACATGCTGGCATTCATAGTTCCCTCAATGAACTGTAGCTCCTCAGTGCCGGCAGCACTCATGCAGGCCCAGACTATGACCATGCTTGACTGTAGGTAAGACACACTTGTCTTTGTACTCCTCACCTGGTTGCTGTCACACATGCTTGACACCATCTGAACCAAATACGTTTATCTTGGTCTCATCGGACCATAGGACATAGTTCTAGTAATCCATGTCCTTAGTCTGATTGTCTTCAGCAAACAGTTTGCTGGCTTTCTTGTGTATCATCTTTAGAAGAGGCTTTCTTCTGGGACAACAGCCATGCAAACCAAAGTGATGCAGTGTGCGGCATATAGTCTGAGCACTAACAGACTGACCCCCACCCCTTCAACCTCTGCAGCAATGCTGGCAGCACTCATACATCTGTTTCCCAAAGACAACCTCTGGATTTGACGCTGAGCATGTGCACTCAACTTCTTTGTTCGACCATGGCAAGGCCTTTTCTGAGTGGTGAAACCGCTGTATGGTCTTGCCCACCATGCTGCATCTCAGTTTTAAGGGTCTTGGTAATCTTGTTATAGCCTAGGCCATTTTAATAAAAAAAAATTCAGATCCTCAGAGTTCTTTGCCATGAGGTGCCATGTTGAACTTCCAGGGACCAGTATGAGAGAGTATGAGAGCGATAACACCAAATTTAACACAACTGGTCCCCATTCACACCTGAGAACTTGTAACACTAACGAGTCACATAACACCGGGGAGGGAAAATGGCTAATTGGGCCGAATTTGGACATTTCCACTTAGGGGTGTACTTATTTTTGTTGCCAATGGTTTATACATTAATGGCTGTGTGTTGAGTTATTTTGAGGGGACATCAAATTTACACTGTTTTACAGGCTGTACACTCACTACTTTACATTGTAGCAAAGTGTCATTTCTTCTTGTGGTCACATGAAAAGATATAATAAAGTATTTACAATAATGTGAGGGGTGTACTCACCTTTGTGAGATACTGTATATATATATATATATATATATATATACACACACATATACATATACACACACACTATATGTCTGTCTGTCTGTTTGTCTTTCCAGGGTGTTTATAAAGTCCTTGGGCAACTTAAATTGTTAATGACTTTGCCAATTAATTAATAATTTAATTAATAATTAATTATAATTTACCATGCAAGGTTGGATTCTGCCAACAGATTGTGTCAAAATTTGCCAATTCCCATGAGTTTTTAGACATTTTCTGATGATTCAACTTTCAAAGTGAATAGCCACAATTTAGGGGGAAGAAATCCTCAAGAAGTCTGGCAACATGAAAGAGTCTCTCCAAAAATCAATGTCAGGTGCTCTCTCAGAAAGTCATGCATTTTTGGTCCCTTCTTTTTTGAAGAACCAACAATCAATGGTGAATGTTACCTTGCAATTTGCAAAATGTCCTTGCCCCTGAACAGTTAACTTTAAGATAGCACCATTTTTCAACAAGATGGTGCACCCTACCATTAAGCTCCGGATTTGCAACGTTTTTTAATTACGTCTTTCCAGACAAGTGGATTGGTAGGGCTGGGTGAATTGCTTTGCCACCCCATTCTCTTTAGATGAGCTTAGAGTCCGTATCACAGAAGCAATCCAGGAAATCACCGAGCAGCAACTGTGGGATGTTTTCAACAAGTAGAAAAATCGCACGATGTGTCACAAACGTTGCTGATCATACTGAATGTTAAATGTGAGGTGTTTTGCAGTAAAATTTTTGAAATATACGGCCAGATTACGAGTTTTGCGTTATGAGCTGTGCGGTGCTAAAGAGCAGTTTTTTCTCACTGCTCACTTACCTGCAGCGCTGGTTTTACAGGTTTTTACAAACCTGGCATTAAAAGGCAAGAAGTGAGCGTAGAGAAAAATTGTGCTCCATACCGCACTCCAATACCAGCGCTGCTTAAGTCAGCAGTGAGCTGGTCGTACGTGCTCGTGCACAATTTCCCCATAGACATCAATGGGGAGAGCCGGCTGAGAAAAAGTCTAACACCTGCAAAAAAGCAGCGCAAAACTCAGTAACGCAGCCCCATTCATTCCTATGGGGTAACACATTTTATGTTTACACCTAAAACCCTAACATGAACCCCGAGTCTAAACACCCCTAATCTTACACTTATTAACCCCTAATCAGGCACCCTCGACATCGCTGACACCTGCATTATACTTATTAACCCCTAATCTGCGGCTCTGGACACCGCTGCCACCAACATTATATTTATTAACCCCTAATCTGCTGCCCCCAACATGGCCAACACCTACATTATATTTATTAACCCCTAATCTCCCTTCCCAAATGTTGCCGCAACCTACCTACATATATTAACCCCTAATCTGCCACCCCCAACCTCACCGCCACTATATTAAATTTATTAACCCCTAACCTAAAGTCTAACCCTAACCCTAACACCCCCTAATTTAAATATAATTTAAATAAATCTGAATAAAATTACTATAATTAACTAAATTATTCCTATTTAAAACTAAATACTAACCTATAAAATAAACCCTAAACTAGCTACAATATAACTAATAGTTACATTGTATCTAGCTTAGGGTTTAATTTTATTTTACAGGCAAGTTTGTATTTTTTTTAACTAGGTAGAATAGTTATTAAATAGTTATTAACTATTTAATAACTACCTATCTAAAATAAATACAAATTTACCTGTAAAATAAAACCTAACCTAAGTTACAATAACACCTAACACTACACTATAATTAAATCAATTCCCTACATTAAATACAATTAAATAAATTAAATTAGCTAAATCACAAAAAAAAACCCACTAAATTACAGAAAATAAAAACAAATTACAGATCTTTAAACTAATTACACCTAATAGCCCTATCAAAATAAAAAAGGCCCCCCAAAATAAAAAAAACCCTAGCCTACAATAAACTACAAATAGCCATTAAAAAGGTCATTTGCGGGGCATTGCCCCAAAGAAATCAGCTCTTTTACCTGTAAATAAAAAATAAAAATACTCCCCCAACAGTAAAACCCACCACCCACACAACCAACCCCCCAAATAAAATCCTAACTAAAAAAACCTAAGCTCCCCATTGCCCTGAAAAGGGCATTTTGATGGGCATTACCCTTAAATGGGCATTTAGCTTTATTGCAGGCCCAGAGCCCTAACCTAAAAAATAAACCCACCCAATACACCCTTAAAAAATCCTAACACTAACCCCTGAAGATTCACTTACCGGGAGAAGTCTTCATCCAAGCGGCAAGATGTCCTCGACGAAGCCGGCAGAAGTGGTCCTCCAGACGGCAGAAGTGGTTCTCCAGACGGGCAGAAGTCTTCAACCAGACGGCATCTTCTATCTTCATACAGACGGCACGTAGCGGGTCCATCTTCAAGACATCCGACGCGGAGCATCCTCTTCTTCCGACAGACTAACAACAAATGAAGGTACCTTTAAATGACATCATCCAAGATGGCGTCCCTTAGATTCCGATTAGCTGATAGAATTCTATCAGCCAATTGGAATTAAAGGGACATCAAACCCAAACAATGTATTTCATGATTCAAACAGAGAATACCATTTTAAACAACATTCCTATTTACTTCTATAATCTAATTTGCTTCATTCTTTAGATATCCTTTGTTAAATAAATAGCAATGCACACAGGTGAGCCAATCACATGAGGCATCTATGTGCAGCCAACAATCAGAAGCTACTGAGCCTATCTAGATATGCTTTTCAGGAAAGGATGTCAAGAGAATGAAGCAAATTAGATAATAGAAGTAAATTAGAAAGTTGTTTAAAATGGTATTCTCTATCTGAATCATAAAAGAAAAAAAATGGGTTTAATAACACTTTAAGGTAGAAAAAAATACTATTGGCTGATTGGATCAGCCAATAGGATTGAACTTCAATCCTATTGGCTGCTCCAATCAGCCAATAGGATTGAGTTTGAATTCTATTGGCTGTTCCAATCAGCCAATGGAATGCAAGCTCAATTCGATTGGCTGATCCAATCAGCCAATAGGATTTTTTTACCTTAATTCCGATTGGCTGATAGAATTCTAGAATCAGAATCTAAGGGACACCATCTTGGATGATGTCATTTAAAGGTACCTTCATTCGTCGCTAGTCCGTCGGAAGAAGAGAATGCGCCATGTCGGATGTCTTGAAGATGGACACGCTCTGCACCGGAAGGATGAAGATAGAAGATGCCGTCTGGATGAAGACTTCTGCCCGTCTGGAGGACCACTTCTGTCTGTCTGGAGGACCAATTCGGCCAGCTTCATTGAGGACATCTTGCCGCTTGGATGAAGACTTCTCCCGGTAAGTGAATCTTCGGGGTTAGTGTTAAGATTTTTTAAGGGTGTATTGGGTGGGTTTATTTTTTAGGTTAGGGCTTTGGGCCTGCAATAGAGCTAAAGGCCCTTTTAAGGGCAATGCCCATACAAATGTCCTTTTCAGGGCAATGGGGAGCTTAGTTTTTTTAGTTAGTATTTTATTTGGGAGGTTGGTTGTGTGGGTGATGGGTGTTACTGTTGGGGTGGTGTTTGTATTTTTTTTACAGGAAAAAGAGCTGATTTCTTTGGGGCAATGCCCCGCAAAAGGCCCCTTTAATAGCTATTGGTAGTTTAGTTTAGGCTAGGTTTTTATTTTTTTTTATTTTGGGGGTCTTTTTTATTTTGATAGGGTTATTAGTTTAAAGATCTGTCATTTGTTTTTTATTTTCTGTAATTTAGTGTTTTTTTTGTGATTTAGCTAATTTAATTTAATTTATTTAATTGAATTTAATGTAGGGAATTGATTTAATGATAGTGTAGTGTTAGGTTTTATTTTACAGGTTTTATTTTACAGGTAAAATTGTATTTATTTTAGCTAGGTAGTTATTAAATAGTTATTAACTATTTAGTAACTATTCTACCTAGTTAAAATATATACAAACTTGCCTGTAAAATAAAAATAAACCCTAAGCTAGCTACAATGTAACTATTAGTTATATTGTAGCTAGCTTAGGTTTAGCTTAGGGTTTATTTTATAGGTAAGTATTTAGTTATAAATAGGAATAATGTACTTAATGATAGTAATTTTATTCAGATTTATTTAAATTTTATTTAAATTAGCGGCTGTTAGGGTTAGACTTAGGTTTAGGGGTTAATAAATTTAATATAGTGGCGGCGACGTTGGGGACGGCAGATTTGGGTTTAATATATATAATGTAGGTGGCGGCGATGTTAGGGGTGGCAGATTAGGGATTAAAATTTTTATTCTAGTGTTTGCAATGTGGGAGGTCCTCAGTTTAGGGGTTAATAGGTAGTTTATGGGTGTTAGTGTACTTTTTAGCACTTTAGTTATGAGTTTTATGCTACGGCGTTGTAGTGTAAAACTCATAATTTATGACTTTAAAATGCGTAATGGATATTGTCGGTAGAGGCTGTACCACTCACTTTTTGGCCTCCCAGGATAGACTCGTAATACCGGTGCTATGGAAGTCCCATAGAAAAAAGGGTTTACGAAAGTCTGTTTGCGGTAAGGCCAAACAAGTGTGCGGTACACCTATACCTGCAAGACTCCAAATATCAGCGGTGGTGAAAAAGCAGCGTTAGGACCTGTTATCGCTGCTTTTTCAGCTTAACGCAAAACTCGTAATCTAGCCAATAGCTTTTATATGCAGTTTACAGTGAATTTATATCATGTGTTTATCCAAAGGTATTAACGTTTAAAGTTGCACATGGACTTATATATATATATATATATATATCAAACGAGAAGAAAGGAAGTTGGTAGTTGCGCCAAATAGAGAGAAGAGTCATTTTGGAAATAAATGCCTAAGGTAAAAGTCTAACGAATGCTGCTATTAGTGGTGTCTCATCCCTCCTTGGTGAGACTAAATGGGGTAATGGTGAAAAGGGTTTGTTCTAATAGCGCTTGCAGAAGATGTTCCTCATGTGCATATGTTGGAAAGGATACAGAAATGCAAATATCCCAAATGAGTAAATGATCAAGCGGATGAAATAAGTGCCTATAAATGCTCACCTGTTGAATCACAGGGTCCAGTAGTCAGCGTCGTATGACCTATATTAATACTTCTGTTCACAAATAGATGACAACGTGTACACCAATATGGATAAAAGGTGAAAAAATATAAAATATATTAATATATATTTAAAAGAATAGTGGGTGATCTTGACCGGGAGACTACAAAGAGTATTTGTAGGACTTTCCCTTTGTTACCACTCTGTATGATTAAACAGAGGGTAGATAGTATGGAAATTCCTAGTTAATATGAGCTGTAGTCCAGAAAAAATAAGATATATATTTTAAAAAGAGTAAACAAATTGTTGTTTATTTGATTGGTTAAAAACAAAAATGCAAAAAAGATTAAAAAATAAATTTTATTTAAATTTGATGTTTAAAAAATGGGGGAAATATAAATATAGTGTTACAATGAATGGTTAAAAATCGGCTAAAGAATATATATGTGTGTAAGGGGACAAGTGTGATAAAAAGTGCGTATATTGTATATAATAAATATATATATGTGTAATTGATAGAGCAAGAACAAAAAAATATATATTGTGGCAAGAGTTAATAGGAGAGGTATATACACTGTGGTAGATACAGATATGGTGTAATAAATAACAATCGATGTATAAAATGAATAAAAAACATGAATAAAAAAACGTGAATAAAAAACTCAGGGTGAACCTAGTATATAGCTGATAGACCTATAATAACAAGGTTACCTGGAGATTGAGAATCGAGTCCGTATAACAATACATTTACTGTGGGATAAATACGGGCTGTAAAAGTAGGCGATGTAAAGTGCTGAATAGTAGCTGAATGAACAGCTGAAAAATTTCTACGAGGAGATGCTGGCGAACACGCCTGACAGTGTTATCGGAATTCCGGAAGTGACGTCACGAACGTGCGTCACGTGGCTTACGCGTTTAGTGAGCGTATCAGCTCACTTCATCAGAGGCTATGGATCCATTGCCATCCTGGTAGCCCTTAAAGTGAATGTAAATTTTTTATGTTATGAAAGTATAATTATATAGGTAATCAGTATACTAAACAAACCGCCACTTTCATTTTCTCATAAAATGTATAATAATTTTTTTAAATACATTTCTAAATATCGATTGTTGTATATACCTGCTCCTCCCACTCTCAACTTCCTTATTCTTTTTAATCCTACGGATACAGCGGTCCCACCCTCTGTTTACATAGTGGCAATGCACGCTCCCATGTATGCTAAACACTGCGCATGCGTCAAACCACGATGCTGCTGTCTGTCAACATAGTATTCAGTGAATGAATACATTCACTGAATACTATTGTTGGGTAAAGAAGCAAAGCATCTGATCGTCATTCCCGTAAAGCGCTAAAATATTTATAGAATGAATGAAGTCAGAGAAGTTTGCTATTGCGCATGCGCGAAATGTGAACGAGCTTCAGATAATAACGTCGGAAGAGCTGTCTAACGCAAGCACAATGAGGAAGTGTGACGAAAGCAAAAGGAGTTTGGTCCCCCGTGGTTAATCCAATGATTGGCTCTAAGGATCGTGACTACAATGACAATACATTATAGAAAATGCCCGGGCGGACAATTATAATGACGGATGCAACGGTATAAACAAAAAAAACACGGTAATTACAATCTTTAAAAAAAAATCATGAATTAAACTCATGTTATTTAAACGTAATTGTTAAGGGGAAGTTTAGAGAGAGCAATGAGTTTACATTCACTTTAAGTAGCCAAGAGCTATTCAATCAGGAGCTAATTAAATCGTATCAACACCTAATTAACTGAATAATTATTGTTAGGTTTGATAAAAACTGATGGCAAAGAATTGATGTTAACAAAAGTATGTTTGTAAAATTTTCGAATGGTAAGATAAGCGGAATAGAAGGGTGTCTGAAGAACATTTTGAAAAAATGGAATAAATCTTTTCAATTAACAATTTTGTGATGCAAGTACAAATAAATAAATAAATAGATGTATTGATTTATGTAGGAATTGCACAGAGCATTTACCAAGGGCAGAAATTGGCATAGAGGGTTATGTATAAAAGGAATCATAGATAAATTGATGATTTGTAATTACTCGATTGATAATTAATTTAGCATCATTATACGAATAGAGACTATAACAATTTAAACTATAAAATGTATAAAATTCATAAAATTTATAAACTATAAAATTTAGGATAGCTGTAAAGGATATTTTGCTCAGACTATTACTAAGTGCAATTTACCATGAAATGGAATGGATAAATAAATAGATATATAAACAATTTAATATATATATAAAATCATTAGTTTGGTAGTGCAGTTCTAAGAACTGAGGGTATCTTAGTATATTGTGATGTTAGAGTTAAACATATTAATACAGGTGAATTTGTAATGTTAAATTTTAAGTTAATTTTGTTTTGTGTTGTTTAAAGGAAGGCTGCCAGATCTATGTCTGTATTTAGAGTCTTAGACCATATGGTTTCCTGGTTCTTAGTTTATGGATCCAGTAGGTCTCGCTTTTTCTGAACTGTAGTAATCTGTTTTCTCCTATTTTGTGTGGAATATGTTCAATAGCCTCGATTTTTAAACCCTCCACACTTTTTTCATGGAATTCTTCGAAGTGGGTCCCAATGCCATATTCCGGTTGATCACTGGTAAAATTATATTAAAATAATTTCAGGGGCTAATTATAACACTTGTAATAGAGGGAAAGTCCTACAAATACTCTTTGCAGTATCCCGGTCAAGATCACCCACTATTCTTTTAAATATATATTAATATATTTTATATTTTTTCACCTTTTATCCATATTGGTGTACACTTTGTCATCTATTTGTGAACAGAAGTATTAATATAGGTCATACGACGCTGACTACTGGACCCTGTGATTCAACAGGTGAGCATTTATAGGCACTTATTTCATCCGCTTGATTATTTACTCATTTGGGATATTTGCATTTCTCTGTATCCTTTCCAACATATGCACATGAGGAACGTCTTCTGCAAGTACTATTAGAACAAACCCTTTTCACTATATATATATGTGCCACAGTTTTACTTTCATACTACAAGTAAAAAGTAAAATGTTAGCTCTTGAGCTAAAGCCTGTGGCGCACTAATATCTGAAGTTTGGATAGCTGCTAAAAAAAGAGCTAGAGCAACAGAGTGCAAGAGAGCACGAGAGAAAGCGTTTTAGCTATGGCAAGGTATTAGACTGGTGAGGACTCAAATGTGTGTGTGTGATTGTATGTGTGTACAATATGTATGTATGTATGTATGTATGTGTTTATGTGTGTACAATATGTATGTATGTGCTTATGTGGGTACAATATGTATGTATGTATGTGTTTATGTGTGTACAATATGTATGTATGTGCTTATGTGTGTACAATATGTATGTATGTGTTTATGTGTGTACAATATGTATGTATGTATGTGTTTATGTGTGTACAATATGTATGTATGTGCTTATGTGTGTACAATATGTATGTATGTGCTTATGTGTGTACAATATGTATGTATGTGCTTATGTGTGTACAATATGTATGTATGTGCTTATGTGGGTACAATATGTATGTATGTATGTATGTATGTGTTTATGTGTGTACAATATGTATGTATGTGCTTATGTGGGTACAATATGTATGTATGTATGTGTTTATGTGTGTACAATATGTATGTATGTATGTATGTATGTATGTATGTATGTGTTTATGTGTGTACAATATGTATGTATGTGTTTATGTGTGTACAATATGTATGTATGTGCTTATGTGGGTACAATATGTATGTATGTATGTATGTATGTGTTTATGTGTGTACAATATGTATGTATGTGCTTATGTGTGTACAATATGTATGTATGTGTTTATGTGTGTACAATATGTATGTATGTGCTTATGTGGGTACAATATGTATGTATGTATGTGTTTATGTGTGTACAATATGTATGTATGTATGTGCTTATGTGTGTACAATATGTATGTATGTGTTTATGTGTGTACAATATGTATGTATGTGCTTATGTGGGTACAATATGTATGTATGTATGTGTTTATGTGTGTACAATATGTATGTATGTATGTGCTTATGTGTGTACAATATGTATGTATGTATGTGTTTATGTGTGTACAATATGTATGTATGTATGTATGTATGTATGTGTTTATGTGTGTACAATATGTATGTATGTATGTGTTTATGTGTGTACAATATGTATGTATGTGATTGTGTGTACAATATGTATGTGTTTATGTGTGTACAATATGTATGTATGTATGTGTTTATGTGTGTACAATATGTATGTATGTATGTGTTTATGTGTGTACAATATGTATGTATGTATGTGCTTATGTGTGTACAATATGTATGTATGTATGTATGTGTTTATGTGTGTACAATATGTATGTATGTGCTTATGTGTGTACAATATGTATGTATGTATGTGTTTATGTGTGTACAATATGTATGTATGTATGTATGTATGTGTTTATGTGTGTACAATATGTATGTATGTGCTTATGTGTGTACAATATGTATGTATGTGTGTATGTGTTTATGTGTGTACAATATGTATGTATGTGCTTATGTGTGTACAATATGTATGTATGTATGTATGTGTTTATGTGTGTACAATATGTATGTATGTGTTTATGTGTGTACAATATGTATGTATGTATGTGTTTATGTGTGTACAATATGTATGTATGTATGTATGTATGTGTTTATGTGTGTACAATATGTATGTATGTATGTGTTTATGTGTGTACAATATGTATGTATGTGTTTATGTGTGTACAATATGTATGTATGTATGTGTTTATGTGTGTACAATATGTATGTATGTGTTTATGTGTGTACAATATGTATGTATGTGTTTATGTGTGTACAATATGTATGTATGTGTTTATGTGTGTACAATATGTATGTATGTATGTGTTTATGTGTGTATAATATGTATGTATGTATGTGTTTATGTGTGTACATGTATATGTGCAAACCTACATACATATACACACACATACATATAAAAATATAACCAACAAAGTCCCAGTCCCAAAAGGAATGGTCCAGGAAAAAGGCGCCAAATACTGGCTAATATTGACAGTCTATCAGATTCATCGGATCAAATCATTGAAAAAACAAACAAAAGAAGGTGCTCCAATGGCACAGTATGTCTGATCCAAATTAAGATTTCAATCACCCACATACCACAAAGACTTGTACAATTTCCCATGCACCACACAGGTGCTAAATGCACATTCTGGGTAGAGTAGGAGCCTCCCAGCTACCTCCCTCCAGGATCCATAGTTTTCCAGGACACTGCAAAAGTGAAGCACAGACACTCTCCAATGGCACAGTATGTCTGACCATACCCTCCAAATACTCCTACACTCAGAGGGCAAATACTCTTTATAAATGTAAGCCTCTCAGCTAGCTCCCTCAGGTTCCACAATAGTCAAATATCTATTATGAAAAGAACAAACACTTCACCACAATAAACATCCCTAAAACTTCAATGGGGGATTTATTTAGTACTGAAGATTATAAATAAAACAATAATTTAAACTGTAACATGTTTCATAGCACCATGATGCTATTTCATCATGCAGCATAACACATAATAACTGTTTCACACCCTTTTATAATACGTATCATACCAATCAAGCATCTCTATTGGTTAATTGCACTTTTGAATTCTTACACATTAGTAAATGTTTCCCTTGATTTGATTGGCCCTTCCCACCTTTCTAAGGAATGCCTGCTAGTCACCATCCCATGATTATCATCACATGACCGCTGTCATGTGGCTACTGTCATGTGGCTGCTGATCAAAACAAAATATAGTGAATTACTACATTCATAAACCACTGCTTCATTCATTTATTTAACTACAGTTCCCTCATGTGTTTGCAAAGCAACATTACATCCACACATTCAAAATATACACACATATTCAATTCAATTGGCCATCCTAAGTAAGTCTTGGATGGCCAACTGGTCCCCTGTAGTGTGCTATAAGGTCCCTATGACCAGGGGATGCCCTTGCTCACACTTGACTACTCCTAACACCATCCATGACATGCCTAGCCGCACCAACTGTACAATTGTGCCTGCACCCTTCTTGTCACAGCTCCACCAACAAAGTGACAATGAGCCACACCCTTTAGTCCAAAGTAAAAAAATAAAATACTTTGAATTCTACTTTCATTATTTATTTTGCACCCTTTTTCTGTGTTACCTCTGAAAATTGTGAGTTTTCCAATTCTGAGAATTAAAAGTGCACACTGCAGACTTCTCAAACTTAACATAATTGGACTCTATGGAGGTAATAAGATAACATATAGCAAAAAATGCAAGTGTCCCAAATAAAATGATAGGGGAAGCCTTCTCTGTTCCAAAAAATTTACATGTGAATTTTTTGCAGGACTGTCTTATAATTACAACGTGATTTATGTTGACTGCACTATAATGCAGTGTTCATCCGGGTCAAAGCTATTGTTATATATAACTTTTTTCTCCATAAGTTTCCAATTCCTGCAGATGATACCACCTATGCCTGCACATTTCTACCCTTGCCACCAGTAACTACAAAACATCATATCATAAAGGTAAGTTTCCTTATTAATACATTATCCTTAATGTCACAGTCACTAATCTGTGGAGCTGTTAATTCTCACGAGACATACAATTAGGTGTCTCTTCTCCAGACAACATTATGGATCAGTTAAAATCACACTATAAAATGAAAAATCAAACAGTGCAAATATTTTCCTATGTGATCACCCAGGCTCAGAAATCTGCAATAAGTTTACATTTATGTAACCATTAATTTGATTGTATAGCATTAAAATCACTAATACACCCTCACAAAAACGGAATTTTATCAACTGTATCCAGTTTTTATTTATTAGGTAAAAATCAGAAATATGTTATGTAATTACAACACAATTATAAATTACAACACAATTATAGTATTATATTCTTCAGTTTTTGCAATGAGTGTTTACAATTTATGCTACTATTCTATATATAGGGGCCTATCTATCAAGCTTCGTACAGAGCTTGAGGCCCGTGTTTCTGGCGAGCCTCCAGGCTCGCCAGAAACACCAGTTATGAAGCAGCGGTCTAAAAATTTTGTCTCCATGTTAAAAATCCGGCTTTAAAGTGAAAGTCAATACTAGCATTTTACAAACGCTAGGATTGACTATTGAAACAAATAAAGGGGACTTTCATTTATGAAGTATAAGATACTTCATGTAGAAAGATGCTTTATTTGTTTCAATCGATCGCCGTTCTTAGCTGCAAAGGCAGCCCACGACTGAAAAGAAAATTTTTGCTAAGAGGTGACGTTTTCACCTCTTAGCCAATAGCCGTGCGATAAATCTGGTTTGGAGTCCATGGGAGCCAGATTTACCGCACGGCTATTGGCTAAGAGGTGAAAATGTGACCTCTTAGCAAAAAAATGTTTTAGCCATGGGATGCTGTAGCAGCTAAGAGCGCCGATCGATTGAAACAAATAAAGGAGCTTTCTACATGAAGTATCTTA
This sequence comes from Bombina bombina, assembly GCF_027579735.1. NCBI lineage: Eukaryota > Metazoa > Chordata > Amphibia > Anura > Bombinatoridae > Bombina > Bombina bombina. The sequence continues at coordinate 260,862,576 of NC_069507.1, read as the reverse complement.
TACTTCATTAATTAAAGTCCCCTTTATTTGTTTCAATAGTCAATCCTAGCATTTCTAAAATGCTAGGATTGACATTTTCACTTTAATCTGCGAGACAAAAACGTGTGATTATGTTTAAACTAAATGTAGTCTTTTGGAACCAAAAATCCACCAAAACAAATCAGCCAATAGATTGTGATCGACCCCAACGTTTAGAGACTAAAACTAAAATATAATACTGTATCAAGTCAGAGTTTTGTTTTTGTAGCAGTTATTTCAAGTAATTCTTTTAATGTTGTTCACACTGAAATCTCTTGACAGTACGAGGAAGTATTGACCCCCACTTCTGTTGGAATTGTGCATCATATTCTTGTCTATGCCTGCTCCAACCACAGCGAAGTGCCATCAGAAATTGCACCATGTTACGGTGAGGACCCCAGATACGCAAAATGCCAGGAAGTCATGTTTGGATGGGCCGTAGGAGGAGAGGTGAGTCTGAATGGGCAAGAGCAAAAGTAAAGAAATGTCATACCAGACAGGTAGACAATGAGGCCAATTTAACAAATGTCTTGTGGACCTGATCCGACAGTGCGGATCAGGTCCGTAAGACATCGCTGAATGCGGAGAGCAATACGCTCTCCGTATTCAGCATTGCACCAGCAACTCACAGGAGCTGCTGGTGCAACGCCACCCCCTGCAGACTCGCGGCCAATGGGCTGCCAGCAGGGGTTGTCAATCAACCCGATCATACTCAATCGGGTTGAATTCCGGCGATTCCTGTCCGCCTGCTCAGAGCAGGCGGACAGGGTTATGGAACAGTGGTCTTTCTGACCGCTCCTCCATAACTTGTGTTTCTGACGAGTCTGAAGACTCGCCAGAAACACGGGCCGTCTAGCTCCATACGGAGCTTAATAGATAGGCCCCATTATCTGCTGGGCTCTTTAAAGGGTCGTGAAACAGTTCTCTTTTAAAAAAATAAATTTTAATATTTTTGTTTAATGTATTTTTATATATATATATATATATATATATCTATTATCTATCTAATATATATATGTATATAAAATCAAAGTATATCTAAAAAGAAACAGATTGTGGCCAATTTATCAAAGTCTGCTGTAACGTATCATGCCTGCCAGACATTGCTGAATGCAGGCATTTAACATTACACAAGCAATTCTAGTGAACTGCTTGTGCAATGCCGCCCCCTGCAGAGTTGTGGACAATCAGCCTCTAGCAGGGGGTGTCAATCAACCCGATTGTATAGGATTGGGTGGATTGATGTCCACAGGCTCAGAGGCAGCGTACCAGTTAAGGAGCAGCGGTGCGGAAACAGGGGCATCAGGGGCCATTCGGTCCTTGATAAATCGGCCCCATTGTGTTAAAAAGCAGCATTATTGTTTTCTTGCAAAATGAGCGCTTAGAACATCTCTGTGTAGCCACTGCCTGCAACTTGATAAGGGAGCAGACGAGCTGAGAACTTAAGTTGAATTCTGCCTCTTCTGATAATTGCTTTTTTATTACAACAATGAAACAGACTGTTGTCTATCCCTTTAAAGCTCAAATTAATAAATTCTGGTTTCTGCGTATCCCTGGTCTTCATTTGAGTGAAATATATAAGGAAAATAAGTGGATGCAGACAATTTATCACTGCCTAGGGCAGCACAAAAAGTAAATACACCACTGAGTACATTAAAAATGATTAAATATTGTTTCTAGCATTATCTGGGCTACACTGCTGCTGAATAGCATTGACAGTCTGTTGAATCCAACTAGTGAGTCTTTTGTGATTGGATGCCATATGCAGTCCTGATTGTGATGTCATCAGTGGGTGGAGCTTGGCAGTCATTTCAAAGTGAACAGAAACAATATTCCTTTTAAAATAACTTTTTTTACTGTTCCTACTACATGATATATAAAAGGGTGCACAAGGCTATTTGCAGCTTAATCTAATCTAAGACTTTAAGATGACTAAGGTGTTGACTGTCTTTAACTCATCTGTACACAGATCTTCTTGCCATTTCTACGCTTGGCAAGATGTTTCCAAGAAATCTGTTAGAAAATTGTGTATAAGAAAATGTACAAATTATATTAAAATAACAACATGACATTTCAAATTCTATTTACTCTAAAACTAGACATTTTAGCAGTGCAGGATACTCAGTTAGATGCTGTCTGCTGAACCACAGAGCCATGTCATGTTTGGTTCCTTTTATTATTGATTTTAATAAGGTCTGTAAGATGCTAACACTGAGATCTAGAGAGATTTGTATTGAATCTTCCTCATCTAGATACATTTTTTTTATATCTTTCTAGGAATTTTATTATCCAAAAGATGTAGGTGTACCAATAGGAAGAGAGGATGACCCTAAATATATCAGACTAGAGGTCCATTACAGCAACTTTGATAACATAGACGGTAAGAAATGAGATCGAGCTGTGTTTTCACTTAAGATTAAAGAGGAGTCTTGCGTTCAGCTAACTGGGCTGACAGTGTAATGACCCCTAGTAGGTCTGAAGTGCACATGCAGGATGTGTGTGAGATTGTGTGATTGCTTCATTACAGAACATAAAGGTGGGAGCTATAATATACCTACAATGTATTGCCCATAAATAAAACTATTGTGCATCACCTATAAAATATGTTTTTATACATTAAAGATCTAATGATTTAGATCAGATAGTGTATATATGAGTCCAGCACTTTATTTTAATGTATTTATGCTGTGTTTGGTGCACTTGTTTTATTTATTTATTTGCAATTTAACAATCTGTTTTTTACACTGGTTTTCATAGAAAAGAAGTAGAAATAAATAAAAGTGAAAAGAAAATGGGAAAAATAATGTACGAGATGTATAACAAATTGTGTAAATGTATTTGGCTTTAATAGAGCTATTCTTGTTAATGTAAAACTACACATGTATAGTGTATGGTTCGACTACAATTAATTACAGTCTTGTGTCAATTGTTTTAATCTCAACTAAACATTTATCATAGTTTCATCACAAAAATTGATACTCACAAATCTTAGCAAATAATTAGTAACTACCAAAATGATTTATTAAAATGCATCTCACACATCTGAGAAGATGAAAAAGATTTGACTCTTGGAACTGCTATTAAATGTACGTAAGCTAGAGATGATCTATGGGACTGCTATTAAATGTATGTAAGCTAGAGATGATCTATGGGACTGCTATTAAATGTATGTAAGCTAGAGATGATCTATGGGACTGCTATTAAATGTATGTAAGCTAGAGATGATCTATGGGACTGCTATTAAATGTATGTAAGCTAGAGATGATCTATGGGACTGCTATTAAATGTATGTAAGCTAGAGATGATCTATGGGACTGCTATTAAATGTATGTAAGCTAGAGATGATCTATGGGACTGCTATTAAATGTATGTAAGCTAGAGATGATCTATGGGACTGCTATTAAATGTATGTAAGCTAAAGATGATCTATGGGACTGCTATTAAATGTATGTAAGCTAGAGATGATCTATGGGACTGCTATTAAATGTATGTAAGCTAGAGATGATCTATGGGACTGCTATTAAATGTATGTAAGCTAGAGATGATCTATGGGACTGCTATTAAATGTATGTAAGCTAGAGATGATCTATGGGACTGCTATTAAATGTATGTAAGCTAGAGATGATCTATGGGACTGCTATTAAATGTATGTAAGCTAGAGATGATCTATAGGACTGCTATTAAATGTATGTAAGCTAGAGATGATCTATGGGACTGCTATTAAATGTATGTAAGCTAGAGATGATCTATGGGACTGCTATTAAATGTATGTAAGCTAGAGATGATCTATGGGACTGCTATTAAATGTATGTAAGCTAGAGATGATCTATGGGACTGCTATTAAATGTATGTAAGCTAGAGATGATCTATGGGACTGCTATTAAATGTATGTAAGCTAGAGATGATCTATGGGACTGCTATTAAATGTATGTAAGCTAGAGATGATCTATGGGACTGCTATTAAATGTATGTAAGCTAGAGATGATCTATGGGACTGCTATTAAATGTATGTAAGCTAGAGATGATCTATGGGACTGCTATTAAATGTATGTAAGCTAGAGATGATCTATGGGACTGCTATTAAATGTATGTAAGCTAGAGATGATCTATGGGACTGCTATTAAATGTATGTAAGCTAGAGATGATCTATGGGACTGCTATTAAATGTATGTAAGCTAGAGATGATCTATGGGACTGCTATTAAATGTATGTAAGCTAGAGATGATCTATGGGACTGCTATTAAATGTATGTAAGCTAGAGATGATCTATGGGACTGCTATTAAATGTATGTAAGCTAGAGATGATCTATGGGACTGCTATTAAATGTATGTAAGCTAGAGATGATCTATGGGACTGCTATTAAATGTATGTAAGCTAGAGATGATCTATGGGACTGCTATTAAATGTATGTAAGCTAGAGATGATCTATGGGACTGCTATTAAATGTATGTAAGCTAGAGATGATCTATGGGACTGCTATTAAATGTATGTAAGCTAGAGATGATCTATGGGACTGCTATTAAATGTATGTAAGCTAGAGATGATCTATGGGACTGCTATTAAATGTATGTAAGCTAGAGATGATCTATGGGACTGCTATTAAATGTATGTAAGCTAGAGATGATCTATGGGACTGCTATTAAATGTATGTAAGCTAAAGATGATCTATGGGACTGCTATTAAATGTATGTAAGCTAGAGATGATCTATGGGACTGCTATTAAATGTATGTAAGCTAGAGATGATCTATGGGACTGCTATTAAATGTATGTAAGCTAGAGATGATCTATGGGACTGCTATTAAATGTATGTAAGCTAGAGATGATCTATGGGACTGCTATTAAATGTATGTAAGCTAGAGATGATCTATGGGACTGCTATTAAATGTATGTAAGCTAGAGATGATCTATGGGACTGCTATTAAATGTATGTAAGCTAAAGATGATCTATGGGACTGCTATTAAATGTATGTAAGCTAGAGATGATCTATGGGACTGCTATTAAATGTATGTAAGCTAGAGATGATCTATGGGACTGCTATTAAATGTATGTAAGCTAGAGATGATCTATGGGACTGCTATTAAATGTATGTAAGCTAGAGATGATCTATGGGACTGCTATTAAATGTATGTAAGCTAGAGATGATATATGGGACTGCTATTAAATGTATGTAAGCTAGAGATGATCTATGGGACTGCTATTAAATGTATGTAAGCTAGAGATGATCTATGGGACTGCTATTAAATGTATGTAAGCTAGAGATGATCTATGGGACTGCTATTAAATGTATGTAAGCTAGAGATGATCTATGGGACTGCTATTAAATGTATGTAAGCTAGAGATGATCTATGGGACTGCTATTAAATGTACGTAAGCTAGAGATGATCTATGGGACTGCTATTAAATGTACGTAAGCTAGAGATGATCTATGGGACTGCTATTAAATGTACGTAAGCTAGAGATGATCTATGGGACTGCTATTAAATGTATGTAAGCTAGAGATGATCTATGGGACTGCTATTAAATGTACGTAAGCTAGAGATGATCTATGGGACTGCTATTAAATGTATGTAAGCTAGAGATGATCTATGGGACTGCTATTAAATGTATGTAAGCTAGAGATGATCTATGGGACTGCTATTAAATGTACGTAAGCTAGAGATGATCTATGGGACTGCTATTAAATGTATGTAAGCTAGAGATGATCTATGGGACTGCTATTAAATGTATGTAAGCTAGAGATGATCTATGGGACTGCTATTAAATGTATGTAAGCTAGAGATGATCTATGGGACTGCTATTAAATGTATGTAAGCTAGAGATGATCTATGGGACTGCTATTAAATGTATGTAAGCTAGAGATGATCTATGGGACTGCTATTAAATGTATGTAAGCTAGAGATGATCTATGGGACTGCTATTAAATGTATGTAAGCTAGAGATGATCTATGGGACTGCTATTAAATGTATGTAAGCTAGAGATGATCTATGGGACTGCTATTAAATGTACGTAAGCTAGAGATGATCTATGGGACTGCTATTAAATGTACGTAAGCTAGAGATGATCTATGGGACTGCTATTAAATGTATGTAAGCTAGAGATGGTCTATGGGACTGCTATTAAATGTATGTAAGCTAGAGATGATCTATGGGACTGCTATTAAATGTATGTAAGCTAGAGATGATCTATGGGACTGCTATTAAATGTATGTAAGCTAGAGATGATCTATGGGACTGCTATTAAATGTATGTAAGCTAGAGATGATCTATGGGACTGCTATTAAATGTATGTAAGCTAGAGATGATCTATGGGACTGCTATTAAATGTATGTAAGCTAGAGATGATCTATGGGACTGCTATTAAATGTATGTAAGCTAGAGATGATCTATGGGACTGCTATTAAATGTATGTAAGCTAGAGATGATCTATGGGACTGCTATTAAATGTATGTAAGCTAGAGATGATCTATGGGACTGCTATTAAATGTATGTAAGCTAGAGATGATCTATGGGACTGCTATTAAATGTACGTAAGCTAGAGATGATCTATGGGACTGTAACGCATTGGGAAGAACTCTTTCATAAAGTCAGTTCTTTCTTCAGTTCAGACAATAACTTCTTTCTGACTGTGCTCCATATTTCCTCAGTGCTGATCTGGATAAAATAAAAGTCTTTGTTGCTGACATTTTAATCTCAGAACATCTGCCAATCATTTTTTTCCTACTACTTGGCTAGAATTACACATAATCTAAACCAGTGTACTAATCTCTATTCAGCACAACTCGCTGATCTGTAAGTGATTAACAGACTTCATTTCTGATTAGTGATGAGGTTTTGGCATTTTTTTTTTGGCAAGGTACATAAATAATTCCAAGCAAATCAAAGACAGACTGACACTATGGGGCATATTTATCAAGCACCGTACGGTGCTCCATAACATGTCCGCCTGCTCTTAGGCGGCGGACAGAAATCAACTCGATCAAATACGATTGGGTTGATTGACAACCCCAGCTAGCGGCCGATTGGGCAGGGGGCGGCATTGCTTTAGCTGAAGCAATATTTGCGCTCTACTTTGTAATACCAGTGCACGCTAATGTGCGTTGGTATTACAAGTTTACAGCAATATGAATGCAAGCTCACGTTCACATTGCTAGGAAGCATTGCGCTCGCGAGAGCGTGCTTCGATAGGCTCCTATGGGAGCCTCGTTCTGATGCCTTCATAGACAGCATCAGAACATTGCGCAGCGAAGAGGTAATTAGCGCAGTGATGGTGCTGATATACATATATATTTATGTGTTAATATGTAATTAGCGCAGTGATGGTGCTGATATACATATATATTTATGTGTTAATATGTAATTAGCGCAGTGATGGTGCTGATATACATATATATTTATGTGTTACTATGTAATTAGCGCAGTGATGGTGCTGATATACATATATATTTATGTGTTACTATGTAATTAGCGCAGTGATGGTGCTGATATACATATATATTTATGTGTTACTATGTAATTAGCGCAGTGATGGTGCTGATATACATATATATTTATGTGTTACTATGTAATTAGCGCAGTGATGGTGCTGATATACATATATATTTATGTGTTAATATGTAATTAGCGCAGTGATGGTGCTGATATACATATATATTTATGTGTTAATATGTAATTAGGACAGTGATGGTGCTGATATACATATATATTTATGTGTTAATATGTAATTAGCACAGTGATGGTGCTGATATACATATATATTTATGTGTTAATATGTAATTAGCGCAGTGATGGTGCTGATATACATATATATTTATGTGTTACTATGTAATTAGCGCAGTGATGGTGCTGATATACATATATATTTATGTGTTACTATGTAATTAGCGCAGTGATGGTGCTGATATACATATATATTTATGTGTTACTATGTAATTAGCGCAGTGATGGTGCTGATATACATATATATTTATGTGTTACTATGTAATTAGCGCAGTGATGGTGCTGATATACATATATATTTATGTGTTACTATGTAATTAGCGCAGTGATGGTGCTGATATACATATATATTTATGTGTTACTATGTAATTAGCGCAGTGATGGTGCTGATATACATATATATTTATGTGTTACTATGTAATTAGCGCAGTGATGGTGCTGATATACATATATATTTATGTGTTAATATGTAATTAGCGCAGTGATGGTGCTGATATACATATATATTTATGTGTTACTATGTAATTAGCGCAGTGATGGTGCTGATATACATATATATTTATGTGTTAATATGTAATTAGCGCAGTGATGGTGCTGATATACATATATATTTATGTGTTACTATGTAATTAGCGCAGTGATGGTGCTGATATACATATATATTTATGTGTTAATATGTAATTAGCGCAGTGATGGTGCTGATATACATATATATTTATGTGTTACTATGTAATTAGCGCAGTGATGGTGCTGATATACATATATATTTATGTGTTACTATGTAATTAGCGCAGTGATGGTGCTGATATACATATATATGTATGTGTTACAATGTAATTAGCGCAGTGATGGTGCTGATATACATATATATTTATGTGTTAATATGTAATTAGCGCAGTGATGGTGCTGATATACATATATATTTATGTGTTACTATGTAATTAGCGCAGTGATGGTGCTGATATACATATATATTTATGTGTTACTATGTAATTAGCGCAGTGATGGTGCTGATATACATATATATTTATGTGTTACTATGTAATTAGCACAGCGATAGTGCTGATATACATATATATTTATGTGTTACTATGTAATTAGCGCAGTGATGGTGCTGATATACATATATATTTATGTGTTACTATGTAATTAGCGCAGTGATGGTGCTGATATACATATATATGTATGTGTTACTATGTAATTAGCGCAGTGATGGTGCTGATATACATATATATTTATGTGTTACTATGTAATTAGCGCAGTGATGGTGCTGATATACATATATATTTATGTGTTACTATGTAATTAGCACAGTGATGGTGCTGATATACATATATATGTATGTGTTACTATGTAATTAGCGCAGTGATGGTGCTGATATACATATATATTTATGTGTTAATATGTAATTAGTGCAGTGATGGTGCTGATATACATATATATTTATGTGTTACTATGTAATTAGCACAGTGATGGTGCTGATATACATATATATTTATGTGTTACTATGTAATTAGCGCAGTGATGGTGCTGATATACATATATATTTATGTGTTACTATGTAATTAGCGCAGTGATGGTGCTGATATACATATATATTTATGTGTTACTATGTAATTAGCGCAGTGATGGTGCTGATATACATATATATTTATGTGTTACTATGTAATTAGCGCAGTGATGGTGCTGATATACATATATATTTATGTGTTACTATGTAATTAGCGCAGTGATGGTGCTGATATACATATATATTTATGTGTTACTATGTAATTAGCGCAGTGATGGTGCTGATATACATATATATGTATGTGTTACTATGTAATTAGCGCAGTGATGGTGCTGATATACATATATATTTATGTGTTAATATGTAATTAGCGCAGTGATGGTGCTGATATACATATATATTTATGTGTTACTATGTAATTAGCGCAGTGATGGTGCTGATATACATATATATTTATGTGTTACTATGTAATTAGCGCAGTGATGGTGCTGATATACATATATATTTATGTGTTACTATGTAATTAGCGCAGTGATGGTGCTGATATACATATATATTTATGTGTTACTATGTAATTAGCGCAGTGATGGTGCTGATATACATATATATTTATGTGTTACTATGTGTATAAACATAAATATAGATGTATATAAGCATATACATTTATATTTACATTGCAGTCTATGTGGGCACACAGTTCCCATAGACTGCAATGTAAAGGCACTTTTCAGTACATTTTTTATTCTAACACCCCACTCCCACAAACTTTAAAGCCCCAAAACTGCATAGTGCAGTTTTATTGTATTGAAAAAAAAATGCTAAATTTTTTTTAAAATTAAAAACTATAATGCCCTCTGGTTAATTTTCGTAGTGCTAATTGCTACTGCGAGGTTGCGGTAGCAATAACCAGTTACTTGTAATGGCTGGTTAATTATTGCACTCCCGTTAACGGGCAAATTTGGCCGTTTGCGGAAGTGCAATCATTTAGCGTTCCACTTGTAACCCTGTGTGTGTTATAATATAATATGCACTAAAATATTGACAGATAGCGCAGGTGTGTTATTTTCCTCAGATAATAGATTTCTGTGAGGGCCCACACTAGAATTTATGTCTGATAACACTTAAGTGCTATACACCTTCCATGTTTATGAATGCTCAACAGTAAGTTGTAACAGTTAGTACCTGGTTTTCAAAAGCACTAAGTGTGAAATCTATATTTTGAATTGTACACAAGCACAACACTTAAATGATGACTTGCAATAATTGAGTACTGCTAGCTATTGAAAGTATAGGGCATGCTATTTAGGTATTGGTTACGTTACAGATGTTTTGCTTAAAATACATTTTAAACAACAATTTTCCCTACTTAATTGTGTATTATTGTTTGTGCAAGGCTGAACACAAAATAGCAAGGTGAGTTTTCAGTTGCACTAAACTTAATGGACCACAAACCTAGTAGAATAGAATAATCAATAAATACATAATCAAAGTACTTACGGCTAGATTTAGAGTTTTGTCGGTAACGACCCGCGTAGCTAACGCTGGCTTTTTTCCCCCTCGCACCTTTTAAACAACGCTGGTATTTAGAGTTCACAGAATGGCTGCGTTAGGCTCCAAAAAGGGAGCGTAGAGCATAATTTACCGCCACTGCAACTCTCAATACCAGCGGTGCACGATACACGATTCCCCCATAGGAAACAATGGGGCCGTTTGAGCTGCAAAAAAGCAGCGTTCAGCTCCTAACGCAGCCCCATTGTTTCCTATGGGGAAACAGTTTCTAAGTCTGCACCTAACACCCTAACATGAACCCCGAGTCTAAACACCCCTAACCTTACACTTATTAACCCCTAATCTGCCGCCCTCGCTATCGCTGACACCTGCATATTTTTTTAACCCCTAATCTGCCGCTCCGTACACCGCCGCAACCTACATTATCCCTATGTACCCCTAATCTGCTGCCCCTAACACCGCCGACCCCTATATTATATTTATTAACCCCTAATCTGCCACCCCTAATGTCGCCTCCACCTACCTACAATTATTAACCCCTAATCTGCCGACCGGACCTCACCGCTACTCTAATAAAGTTATTAACCCCTAAAGCTAAGTCTAACCCTAACACCAACACCCCCCTAAGTTAAATATAATTTAAATCTAACAAAATAAATTAACTCTTATTAAATAAATTAATCCTATTTAAAGCTAAATATTTACCTGTAAAATAAACCCTAATATAGCTACAATATAAATAATAATTATATTGTAGCTATTTTAGGATTAATATTTATTTTACAGGTAACTTTGTATTTATTTTAACCAGGTACAATAGCTATTAAATAGTTAATAACTATTTAATAGTTACCTAGTTAAAATAATTACAAAATTACCTGTAAAATAAATCCTAACCTAAGATACAATTAAACCTAACACTACACTATCAATAAATTAATTAAATAAAATACCTACAATTATCTACAATTAAACCTAACACTACACTATTAATAAATTAATTACATAAAATACCTACAAATAAATACAATTAAATAAACTAACTAAAGTACAAAAAATAACTATTTAATAGTTACCTAGTTAAAATAATTACAAAATTACCTGTAAAATAAATCCTAACCTAAGTTACAATTAAACCTAACACTACACTATCAATAAATTAATTAAATAAAATACCTACAATTATATACAATTAAACCTAACACTACACTATCAATAAATTAATTACATAAAATACCTACAAATAAATACAATTAAATAAACTAACTAAAGTACAAAAAATAAAAAAGAACTAAGTTACAAAAAATAAAAAAATATTTACAAACATTATAAAAAAACAATTTTAAGCTAATTACACCTACTCTAAGCCCCCTAATAAAATAACAAAGCCCCCCATAATAAAAAAATGCCCTACCCTATTCTAAAATACAAATAGAAAAGCTCTTTTACCTTACCAGCCCTTATAAGGGACTTTTGCGGGGCATGCCCCAAAGAATTCAGCTCTTTTGTCTGTAAAAAAAAACATACAATACCCCCCCAACATTACAACCCACCACCCACATACCCCTAATCTAACCCAAACCCCCTTAACTAAACCTAACACTAAGCCCCTGAAGATCTTCCTACCTTATCTTCACCACGCCGGGTATCACCGATCGGTCCAGGCTCCGAAGTCTTCATCCAAGCCCAAGCGGGGGCTGAAGAGGTCCATCATCGGGCAGAAGTCTTCATCCTATCCAGGCAAAAGAGGAGATCCGGACCGGTAGACATCTTCATCCAAGCGGCATCTTCTATCTTCTTCCATCCGACGACGAGCGGCTCCATCTTCAAGACCTCTGGCGCGGATCCATCCTCTTCTTCCGACGTCCTAACACAGAATGAAGGTTCCTTTAAGGGACGTCATCCAAGATGGCATCCCTCGAATTCCGATTGGCTGATAGGATTCTATCAGCCAATCGGAATTAAGTTAGGAAAATTCTGATTCAATAGAATGCGAGCTCAATCTGATTGGCTGATTCCATCAGCCAATCAGAATTTTCCTAACTTAATTCCGATTGGTCGCGGCTGGAAAGTGAGCCTTAGACCCTTTCCTGACTGACTCTAAATACCAGCGGTAGCCCAAAACCAGTGTTAGGAGCCCCTAACGCTGGTTTTGACGGCTAACGCCAAACTCTAAATCTAGCCGTTAGTTTGAATTACTTCATATGAGTAGTAGATTTCTAACAAATGTTAAAGTTAGTTCTATTTTCCCTCCCACTGCATCATGTGACAGCCATCAGCCTATCACAAAATGCATATACGTATATTCTGTGAATTCTTCCACATATAAAAAGATTGTGCACATTTAGATATTGTGAGTGAATTGGAAAGTTGTTTAGAATTCTGTTTTCTATCGGAATCATGAAAGATTAATTTTGTCCTTTAAAGCATAAACAATGCGTTAGAAATACTTGTGTTCAAGAATGTTTATGTTTTATTATCATGTCCATTTAAAACATTAAAACAACACTTATAAAACAGATATAAAGTATATTTTTGATAATATTCTTTTTTCATATTTAATTACTTGTTTTTTAACTACATTAATCATAAAATTAGTGTAAATCTTATTCTCATGGGCTCAGATGCCAGATAAATAGTCATTTGGAAAAGATTGTTTTCAAAGTGTTTTTATAAAAAAAAAAATATGATTTCCAGGGAGGTAAAAAATGATCCACGAGCACTTTTTGTGTAAATTAGATTATCAAAAAGATTATTAAATATTTATCTACAAAAACGTCCTTAGACTTTAAGGATGAAATTTGTAGAAAAATCATGAGATACATTCAAGTATTGTGATCAATCATATGATCAGATATTATATAATATGTTGACGAAATAAGGCAAATCCCACGGAACGTGATCTCACAGAACATGAAAATGCCATTTTGTAGCCCAAAAACAGAGGCTATAAGAGAGTTGACTGAAATGCAATGTAGGTGAGGGTTACCATATTTCAAATTCCATTTTATTTATTTATTTTTTGGCTTTGCTAAAGATAATTTCACTTTTTCATGTTTGTTTTAGTTGTGTAGACAAAAATGCCATAATCCATTTCTGAGGCTTTACATATTTTGTCTTAATGAACAGATAATGATGATTTGAGTATTCTGGCTTTAGCTGTGCAGAGTCAGACAGCAGTAACGTTTTTGTCTTGCAGGGCTAGTTGACAACTCAGGAATAAGGATTAAATACACTCCAGAACTGCGCAAATATGACAGTGGGGTTTTTATGACCGGCGTCTTCACATTCCCAGTTCAGTTTCTACCTCCTGGAGCCCATATCTTCAACAGCTATGGACTCTGTGACACAAGTATATTCTCTGAGGTAAAGTGCAATGAATATTATTTAGAATTTTTAAAATGGGATTATATGCAGTATATCTGTTTTATTTTTTATATTGTCTCAGCTATTTATGGCTAGATTAGTGGAGTGAGGCACTATTTATCGCTCCCGCTGGTGCGTTAACTCCGCTAGATGCGCTTACCTGACGCAAACTTAGAACACTGAGACCACATTAAAGTATTACTCCATAGACGTCAATGGAAAAGTGGTAAAAACACCCAAGAAATGTCTCAAATGTGCTAACCTGATATGAAATATGAATATTTTACATTACAATCTTCTTTACATAGTTTAGTAGAGCACCTCAGTTAGTGCTAGATATACGGTCTGGGATCTATTTGGTCACCCAGAAGACCAACTTCCTGCACAGGAGCTGATGTAAAGTGTAAAGCACCTCTCGTGGTGCTATAGAGGCATGAAGGGGTCAATTCAGTCACCCAACAGACTTGTAGCCAGACATCCAAATGGATCCAGAGGTGCAAAAGGATCCCACAATTGATCCAGAAAAGGAATTAATCCTCAGGAAAAGGATAAAAGATATATATCCCAAAGAAAGATGCAGCAAGTGTTCAAAATATTAAAAAGTGACTTTAATAAAATTGTAAAAATAACAGGCAACGCGTTTCTCAGCCAATGGCTGTTGAAAAAGCCATTGGCTGAGAAACGCGTTGCCTGTTATTTTTACAATTTTATTAAAGTCACTTTTTAATATTTTGAACACTTGCTGCATCTTTCTTTGGGATATATATATTTTATCCTTTTCCTGAGGATTAATTCCTTTTCTGGATCAATTGTGGGATCCTTTTGCACCTCTGGATCCATTTGGATGTCTGGCTACAAGTCTGTTGGGTGACTGAATTGACCCCTTCATGCCTCTATAGCACCACGAGAGGTGCTTTACACTTTACATCAGCTCCTGTGCAGGAAGTTGGTCTTCTGGGTGACCAAATAGATCCCAGACCGTATATCTAGCACTAACTGAGGTGCTCTACTAAACGTGAGTTTACTCATCACCTTAAGATCTATTTATTCTGGATCAAACAATATTGGGCCATGTGGCGCTTCTGTCTTTTCTCTTCATAGATTGCTGCTCCTGGATCCTGGCCTGGATCATCACAGATAGCTGCCTCCCATCCCAATAGAGACTTTCATTTTATTATCACTGTGTTTGTTTTGATTGTTTATTACTTTTACCCTGTATCACATTGCTATCGATTAACACTGTATAACATTGCACATTGTATGATTTATCACTTTAAAACCACATTGACACTGGTTCCCACAGTATATCACCTTGATTTATCACTTTAGCATTTTTTAATATTAATCTAACATCTAGATACATAAGTATAGAATTATCATAGAAGTATAGAATTATTTGGTCACATCTTCTCTCCTACACTTAGGGCGCCCCCTCTTTTTCTTTTTTTTCTTTACATAGTAGAATATGTTCTATTTATTCTTAAATACATATTCTATAAATATCTGTTGCTGTTTTGCTAAAATATATATCTATACCTATATACAGATGATTATAATTTATATATATATATATATATATATATATAAAAATATAAATTTATAAATACATAGAGCATATTCCCCTATGTGAAGAACATTGAAATGTGAAATATTTACAGTAAATACAAAGTATAACACTTTGTTAAAAAAGGAATATTGCATAAATATGCTTTTTCATGTTTTCATCTACTTGACTGCAAAGGGCCTTAAATGCACTTATATGTGGCTATATGGGTGTACATACATATTTATATGTTTATATATGCATATATATCTGTAAATACATAAATAATCATTTAAATAATGGTGGAGATAAAAATCTGAAATTAAAATCCTCCATGTCACTAAAGTAAGTCAATATAAAATGTTACACAGGAAATTAGCACATCTAACAAGTGTCCCGCTTGCTTTCACCCAGAAACACTCCATATACACTGTTGCCAATGTACAAGAAGATTCTGGGTGAGATATGCAACTGAATTTGGATTTAATCCTGAAATTAGCTCTACCTAAGCAACAATCAGAAATCTATCTGCTACTGAAGAGTTCCAGAAAGAACAGAACAGGCTTATCTAGCATGGATTTCTGTATTGTTGCATTTAATTGCTGTGTATTAACACAGTATTGGAGCAAACAATCTGAGATGTTGTATATGTAATTTGCATATCTCACCCAGAATCCTCTTGTGCATTGGCAACAGTGTATATGGAGTGTTTTTGGGTGAAAGCAAGCGGGGATACTTGCTAGATGTGCTCATTTCCTGTGCAACAATTTATATTGACTATAGAAATCCAAGATATAGGGGCATATGTATCAAGCTCCGAATGGAGCTTGATGCCCCGTGTTTCTAGCGAGTCATGAGACTCGCCAGAAACACAAGTTATGAAGCAGCGGTCACAAAGACCGCTGCTCCATAACCTGTCCGCCTGCTCTGAGCAGGCGGACAGACATCGCCGGAAATCAACCAGATCGAGTACGATCGGATTGATTGACACCCCCTGCTGGCAGCCTATTGGCCGCGAGTCTGCAAGGGGCAGTGTTGCACCAGCAGCTCTTGTGAGCTGCTGGTGCAATGCTGAATACGGTGAGCGTATTGCTTGCCGTATTCAGCGAGGTCTGGCGGACCTGATCCACGCTGTCAGATCAGGTCCGCCAGACCTTGATAACTATGGGCCTTTGTGCGCTCCAACTCCCCCCAAAAAAAGGGATCAATCCACAAGATATATATAAAAGTTCAAAAAGTTTATTGTGTCACATATATTGACTATATATATATATATAAAATATATCAAAGGCATGCACTCTCTGTATTTGTGCAAAATAAGTGCTTTAATGGCACAAATAAGTGCCTTTAAAGCACTTACGGCTAGATTTAGAGTTTTGTCGGTAAAGACCCGTGTAGCTAACGCAGCTTTTTCTCCGACCGCTGATCCAAACAACACTGGTATTTAGAGTGTCTGAGGGGCTGCGTTAGGCTCCAAAAAGGGAGCGTTGAGCCGAATTTACCGCCACTTCAACCCTCAATACCAGTGTTGCTTACGGTAGCGGTAAGCTGGCAAAACATGCTCGTGCAAGATTCCACCATAGGAAACAATGGGGCAGTTTGGGCTTAAAAAAAAACTAACACCTGCAAAAAAGCAGCGTTCAGCTCCTAACGCAGCCCCATTGTTTCCTATGGGGAAACACTTTCTAAGTCTGCACCTAACACCCTAACATGAACCCAGAGTCTAAGCACCCCTAACCTTACACTTATTAACCTCTAATCTGCTGCCCCCGCTATCGCTGACCCTGCATTACAAAATTAATCCCAATCTGCCGCTCCAGACACCCTCATACCTACATTATCTGCTGCCCCCAACATCGCAGACACCTACATAATATTTATTAACCCCTAATCTGCCCCCCAACGTCACTGCCACCTTCTTAGTATTAACCCCTAATCTGCCAACCAGACCTCGCCGCTACTCTAATAAAGTTATTAAACCCTAAACCACCGCACTCCCAGCTCGCAAACACTATAATAAATAGTATTAACCCCTAATCTGCCCCCTCCAACGTTGCCGCCACCTAACTTCAAGTATTAACCCCTAATCTGCCGACTGGACCTCGCCGCTACTCTAATAAATGTATTAACCCTTAAAGCTAAATCTAACCCTAACACTAACACCCCCTAAATTAAATATAATTTTAATCTAACAAAATAAATTAAATCTTATTAACTAAAGTATTCCTATTTAAAACTAAATACTTACCTGTAAAATAAACCCTAATATAGCTACAATATAACGAATAATTATATTGTAGCTATTTTAGGATTTATATTTATTTTACAGGCAACTTTGTATTTATTTTAACTAGGTACAATAGCTATTAAATAGTTATTTACTATTTAATAGCTACCTATTTAAAATAATTACAAAATTACCTGTAAAATAAATCCTAACCTAAGTTACAATTAAACCTAACATTACACTATTAATAAATTAATTTATTAAATTACCTACAATTACATACAATTAAATAAACTAAACTAAATTACAAAAAAAAAAAAAAAAACTAAATTACAAAAAATAAAAAAGATTACAAGAATTTTAGGCTAATTACACCTACTCTAAGCCCCCTAATAAAATAAAAAAGTCCCCTATTCTAAATTAAAAAGTAACCAGCTCTTTTGCCAGCCCTTAAAAGGGCTTTTTGTGGGGCATGCCCCAAAGTAATCAGCTCTTTTGCCTGTAAAAAAAAAATACAACCCACCCAAAAATTAAAACCCACATACCCCTACTCTAACCCACCCAAACCCCCCTTAAATAAACCTAACACTACCCCCCTGAAGATCTCCCTACCTTGAGTTGTCTTCACCCAGCCGGGCCAAAGTCTTCATCACATAGGGCAGAAGAGGACATCCAGACCAGCAGAAGTCTTCATCCTATCCAGGCAGAATAGGACATCCGCACCAGCATACATCTTCATCCAAGCGGCATCTTCTATATTCATCCATCCGGAGCAGAGCGGAGCCATCTTCTTCCAGCCAATGCGGATCCATCCTCTTCAACCGACGCCTACTCGCCGAATGAAGGTTCCGTTAAATGACGTCATCCAAGATGGCGTCCCTCGAATTCCGATTGGCTCATAGGATTCTATCAGCCAATCGGAATTAAGGTATGAAAAATCTGATTGGCTCATTCAATCAGCCAATCAGATTCAAGTGCAATCCGATTGTCTGAGCCAATCAGATTGAGCTCGCAATCTATTGGCTGTTCCGATCAGTAGTGTTAGGTTTATTTAAGGGGGGTTTGGGTGGGTTAGAGTAGGGGTATGTGGGTGGTGGGTTTTAATGTTAGGGGGGTTGTATTTTTTTTTACAGGCAAAAGAGCTGATTACTTTGGGGCATGCCCCGCAAAAAAGCCCTTTTAAGGGCTGGTAAAAGAGCTGATTACTTTTTAATTTAGAGTAGGGTAGGGGCCTTTATTATTTTGGGGGGCTTTTTTATTTTATTAGGGGGCTTAGAGTAGGTGTAATTATCCCAGTATTCTTGTAATCTTTTTTATTTTTTGTAATTTAGTGTTTGTTTGTTTTTTTAATTTAGTTTAGTTTATTTAATTGTATGTAATTGTAGGTAATTTATTTAATTAATTTATTGATAGTATAGTGTTAGGTTTAATTGTAACTTAGGTAAGGATTTATTTTACAGGTAATTTTGTAATTATTATAACTAGGTTGCTATTAAATAGTTAATAACTATTTAATAGCTATTGTACCTAGTTAAAATAAATACAAAGTTGCCTGTAAAATAAATATAAATCCTAAAATAGCTACACTATAATTATTCGTTATATTGTAGCTAGTTTAGGGTTTATTTTACAGGTATTTAGTTTTAAATAGGAATACTTTAGTTAATAAGATTTAATTTATTTTGTTAGATTAAAATTATATTTAATTTAGGGGTTAGACTTAGCTTTAGGGGTTAATACATTTATTAGAGTAGCGGCGAGGTCCGGTCGGCAGATTAGGGGTTAATACTTGAAGTTAGGTGGCAGCGACGTTGGGGGGGGCAGATTAGGGGTTAATACTATTTATTATAGGGTTTGCGAGGCGGGAGAGCTGCAGTTTAGTGGTTAATAACTTTAATAGAGTAGGTGCGAGGTCCGGTCGGCAGATTAGGGGTTAATACTTATAGTTAGGTGGCGGCAACATTGGGGGGGCAGATTAGGGGTTAATAAATATTATGTAGGTGTCGGCGATGTTAGGGTCAGCAGATTAGGTGTTCATAGGAATAATGTAGGTGACGGTGATGTGCGGTCAGCAGATTAATGGTTAAAAATATATATTATAGTGGCGGCGATGTGGGGGGACATCGGTTTAGGGGTACATAGGTAGTTTATGGGTGTTAGTGTACTTTAGAGCACTGTAGTTAAGAGCTTTATATACCGGCGTTAGCCCATGAAGCTCTTAACCACAGCCTTTCCATGGGCGGTAGGAGTCTTGTCGGTAGAGGGTGTACTGCTCACTTCAGCCAAGACTCCAAATACCAGCGTTAGGAAGATCCCATTGAAAAGATAGGCTACGCAATTGGCGTAAGGGGATCTGCTGTATGGAAAAGTCGCGGCTTGAAAGTGAGCGGTACACCTTTACCTGGCCGACTCAATATACCAGCGGGCGGCCAAAAGCATGCCTTTGTTCAATTTTATGAGTATACCTGCCTGCATCAAAGAAAGAGTACTGGATGCTCCGATAAAAAGTAACAAAATTTATTGATTCTTCGTATTAAAAACGTTAACATGGAGAGACAAAATAGACACGAGTGCAGGCGCAGCACCAGGGATTACGCGTTTCGGCTATAGAGCCGTAATCATAGCATACAGGTGCTGTGCCTGACAGGTACATTTAACACCTTAGGTTGATTCTTATTGGCTAAAAGAGAAATTTAAAAGAAAAACAACCCGCCCGCTTGGTAGTGTCATAATGAGTACATAAAAAAGCTAAAACTTCACCTGAGAGCTCTGACCACTAAAGCCAAATTTTTCATTGAAAGCAATAAGGCGGGGAAAATGCTAGCTAGGTCATTAAAAAAGAAAAAACTGCAGGCACATATTCGCGTGATACGAGGCAGGGATGGTACCACACAACATCAAAACGACGCTATTGTTGACAGCTTCGCCGACTATTACCGGTCTTTATATAATTTAAACAAACAGAACACTTGTAGCAAATTAGAGTTAATACAGAACTATCTCTCTAAAATAGAGGTCCCGAAGATGACTGACACAGATAAGGAATATATAGAAACACCCATTACCTTACAAGAGGTTTTAGACACCATTAACTCACTACCAGCAGGTAAAGAACCGGGTCCAGACGGTCTCACCTCTAAATTTTATCAACTATTCAAAATCCACCTAGGAAAACAACTACTAACACTCTACCAAGACATAGATAATGGCTCACAATTCTCCCAACCGTTACTAGAAGCATCCATTACTGTGATACCAAAACCAGGAAAGGCAGGCGATAAAGTTCAAAACTACCGACCAATTTCTTTAATCAATATCGACATGAAAATATACGCAAAATTGTTAGCCACAAGACTTAATAGCATACTCCCCCAGATCATTAATAAAGACCAGGTAGGTTTTGTACAAGGACGGGAAGCAAAAGATAACACCACTAGAATACTCCACACACTACAAGACGTGACGGACAATAAGACACCCATGACATTCTTATCCACAGACGCCGAAAAGGCATTTGACAGAGTTGACTGGGACTTCATGTGGGCGACATTGACGAAATTCGACTTCCCCTGTAAATTTATAAATAGAATTAAAGCCCTGTACACAACTCCCTCAGCCAAAGTAATAGCCAATGGTACTCAATCCAAAAGCTTTTTAATTAGGAACGGAACAAGACAGGGATGTCCCCTCTCTCCCTTACTATTCATTCTTACTGTAGAAATTCTAGCGACTATAGTCAGAAAACACCCTGATATCAAAGGTTTCACATACGGTCCATATACTCAGAAATGTTTACTCTTCGCTGACGACATTATATTTACATTGACAGAACCTAAGACCTCCTTACCCCCTCTACTAGAAATCTTTCGGGAATATAACCAGGTCTCAAATTTTTCAATCAATTTGGATAAGTCCATGTTGATGCCCATCAACTTGGATGAGTCAACTACTCATTATATCACCGAACACACACAATTCGATATAGTCAGGTCGATCACTTACCTTGGGACGATTATCCCTGATAACCCGTCGGAGATTTATAATAAAAATTTTGCACCTTTATATAAGGGAATGGGCCAACTACTTGGCACATGGCACAAGCAGGGACATTTATCATGGTTGGGGCGCATAAATGCGATTAAAATGTCAATAATACCCAAATATCTCTACCTATTTCAAACATTACCCATAGGTATCCCCCAACACTTCTTTAACACGCATCAAAAACTAATAGAGTCCTTTATCTGGGCATATGGCAAACCGAGAGTAGCGAGAAAGAATTTGTACCTTGTCAAAGAGGACGGGGGATTGAATGTCCCGATCCTTAGAAATTATTATTTAGCGACTCTCCTTGCGCGCATAGTAGCATGGTGCCATAACAGTCCATCAAAACAATGGGTCCATATGGAAGCACAACTAGCAGGCTCACTTAATATGTCTAATCTACCATGGCTACTGAAAAAACACAGACCAAACCAAACAGGGACTAACATATTGATCAGAACCACTCTGGAAGCTTGGGACAAAACACTTAAAGAACAAAATAACCTGTCCACACAGATCTCCCCTCTATCCCCTATATTTCAAAACCCTTACTTCTTTCCAGACAGTTTAGAGGGCTTGGTAGACTCCCCCTCTACTTGCATAAATGTTCCTATACATGCGTTAATACATAACGGCTTGTTTAAGAGCCAACACGACCTAAAGGAGGAAATAGGACATCCTTTTGACAAGTGGTATGTATACCTGCAAACTAGACACTCAGTTATGTCGGATCCACGAAAAAATTAGCTTTTAAGACCCCTTACACCCTTTGAGAAATTGTGCACATCAGAAAGCATAACAAGCTCACATGTCTCACTGATTTACGCAATACTGAACAAAAAAACGCCTAACACAAGACCGTCATATACAAAACAATGGGAACACGAGCTACAAATAGAAATTACTGATGAACAGTGGTCTCACTCTTTCACCTCCACTAAAAAATCTTTCATCTCACTTCATATAGTAGAACTAAACTATAAGATATTGTCTAGGTGGTATCTTACCCCACATAGGCTGTGCAAGATCTTCCCTTCAGCGTCGCCTTTATGCTGGAGACACTGCGGGGAAATAGGGACCATGACACATATTTGGTGGTCGTGTCCCAAATTGAAACCATTCTGGGACCAGGTAACTTCATATATAAGAGATAAAATAAAATTTAACATAA
Source organism: Bombina bombina (assembly GCF_027579735.1). NCBI lineage: Eukaryota > Metazoa > Chordata > Amphibia > Anura > Bombinatoridae > Bombina > Bombina bombina. The sequence goes on along the minus strand of NC_069507.1, from coordinate 260,839,469 downwards.
CATTAAATCCTTCAATGGTTCTGTTGAATCAAACCCCTAACTTAGGCTGTGAATACAGAGGGAAATTATTATCCTGCATGTTAAATTGTGCGAAGCGACTGATCCCTAGAATGTGGAAAAAAGAAGAGATCCCTAATCTAACACAATGGATTTTGGAGGTCACAATGGTATTAAAGCTGGAAAAAATGCATTACAGCTATATAGGGAAAAAAAACTTCATCCTAGATGTTATATTCCTCTGGGAGCTAGACCCTGCTAATATTGAGTAGACATTCTGGGTATTATCAAACCAGAGGTATAGGCTGAAGTGTCAAATACAGATGTGGCCTGCTATAATACTGTAATGTATTGTTATTCACTGCTCTCTCTCTTTCTTTTGCATATGGGCTAATCAGATACAATTACAGGGTTGCTGTTCTGCGAGAGTTGTATTGTACTTGTGATATCAGAATTCTTGTTTTGTTTTGTTTTGTTTTTTTTTTCCCTTCTGTATAAAACAAACTGGAAAACATTCAATAAAAACATTTATTTAAAAAAAAAAAAAAGCTAAAACTTCAACAGAGAGATACGCTGTAAATATGAAAGAGAGAACCACATTATACAAAAAGTTCAAATTTGGACTTAGAGATAAATGCTGAGTGATAGAATATAAATTAGACACTGCATACAGAGAAGGCAATAGGAAATAACAAATGTGAATACGGAATGCTTTGTAATATAAGGATAAGTGTGATAAACTATATGCAGAATACATGTCAGAGCTATGTGTATGCAATGTCATGAACATATAATGATTAGATAAAGTAAAACGTAAACAAAGTACAAGTCCAAGCTGTGTATATAAAATATCATCACAGAAATGTGTATAATGAATAAAGCATGTGTATAAAATATATAAATTATTAGTGACTGAAGGGCAAAAAAGGACATAAGAAAATATATATAATAATGATAATAATGAGAACCATTGTGATGGTCCTATAGATGTAAACAATAGTCACAAAATAGATCAGGAGACTCTAAGGGACTAAGAATGAGTATAGATTATAAACAGGGTCCACATCTGACTAGTAAATAGGTATCTTTATTATGTGGTATGTGCCCTACAGGCAGAAGACAGCCTAAGGAGAGAGAAAGAGAAGTTGGACTTAGGGATGATAACAAAGGACTGGTAATTATTCCCAGTAGTTTATTAGATCATACCTGGACTTAAGTCCTTTGGGTATTCTGGTGTCGAGTTTAAACATCCAGAATGCCTCTCTCTTGGCAAGTAATTGACTTAGATTGCCACCTCTACTGGGCAGAACAACTTTTTCAATGATGCACCATCTAAATGAACTAAGATTGTTACCATGTATGCCATTGAAGTGTAGTACCAGGGGTGTCGTGGCCTTACCTATATTAAAGGATGAAAGATGTTCTCTGAGTCTTGAATTCATTTCCCTAGAGGTAAGTCCTACATATTGCAGATGACAATGTGTGCAGGAAATTAGATATATGACATTGCTAGCTGTACAGTTGAGGCAAGTCTTGATGTCAAAGGTTTGGCCATTAATGTAAGACGTGAAATCTTTAGTGACCTGGACAAAGTTGCAGGGTTTGCAACGTCTACTGCCACATTTGTACATCCCGCAGTGCCTCAACCAAGAGCTTTGGTTAGTCTCAGTCTTTCTAAGCTCTGTCGGTGCTAAAATGCCCCCCAAGGTGCTACTCTTCCTATAGGAACATCTCAAACCTTGATCAACAGTAGTCACTAGTTTGTCATCAGCAGCCAATAGGGCAAAATGTTTTTTTTACTATGCTGCATATTTTATTGTACTGTGCACTGAATTGCGTGACAAAATGCACTCCTTGGGGAGATTTTGAAGTGATGCTTCTTGGTTTGTCTTGTAAAAGTGTCTTCCTATCAATTTGTTCAAGGGATCTTTTGGCCCTTATAACATCATGTGAAGGATACCCTCTCTCACGCAGCCTTTCTGACAGAAAATTAGCTTCCTAATCATAGGTAAATCTGTCAGAACAATTCCTCTTTAACCTAGTGAATTGCCCTTTTGCAACTGCGAATCTCATTTGTTTGGGATGGCTGCTGTTGCCATGCAACAGGGTATTCCCTGAGATGGGTTTACGATAGACACTCATGGAGACACAGCTGTCCTGTATACCTGTTAGGGTCAGATCTAGATAGTTGATATGTGTGCTGTGCAGCTCAAAGGTAAACTTTAAATTTAAATCATTGGAATTTAGAAGTTCTAGAAAAAGTGGGACATCTGACTGATTACCTGACCATACCAGAAGGAGGTCGTCAATGTACCTCCTGTAGAATTTGATGTCCTTTTTGAAGGGGTTACCATCTCCAAAGATGCAGCACAGCTCCCACCAACCTAAGTATAGGTTGGCGTACGAGGGAGCGAACTTGGCTCCCATGGCTGTGCCGCATCTCTGGAGATAGGAATCCCCCTCAAACTTAAAAAAGTTGTGTGTAAGAAGGAACTCAATTACCATAATCACATAAGTCTGAAACTCAGGTGAGAAATCACTATAACTCTGAAGAAAAAAAGAGACGGCTTGCAGGCCCTTCGTATGGGGTATAGATGAGTAAAGGGCAACTGCGTCTATGGTCAACCACGCATATTCGTCTTTCCATTCAAAACCCTCCAGAATATTAATTATGTGCTTGGTGTCACGAACGTACGATACTAAAGTTAGTACCATTGGTTGTAAAATAGAGTCAACCCATTGCAAGAGGTGCTCCAAAAGAGAGTCAATCCCACTCACAATGGGTCGGCCCTGAACATGGACAATACTTTTGTGAACTTTCAGGAAATGGTGGAAACAGGGAGTCCTGGGAAATTGTACATCCAGATATTTGACGGTCTTGTCATCTAGGAATCCCTGTTCCCTACCATCATCCAGAATGTGTTTCAATTGAGATTTGAAAGTATTTGTGGGATCTCTGTGGAGCTTTTCATAATAGTCTGTATTATGTAGTTGGCGTTTGGCCTCTGCAATGTAGTCATTCCTATTCATTACAACCACCGCCCCGCCCTTATAGGCGGGGCGTATCACTATCTGATTATTGCCCCTGAGTTGGGCTAGTGCCTCTTTTTGCTTGAGTGTAAGATTCTGGCCTAGATTTGGAGTTCGGCGGTAAAAGGGCTGTTAACGCTCCGCGGGCTTTTTTCTGGCCGCACCATAAAATTAACTCTGGTATCGAGAGTTCAAACAAATGCTGCGTTAGGCTCCAAAAAAGGAGCGTAGAGCATTTTTACCGCAAATGCAACTCTCGATACCAGAGTTGCTTACGGACGCGGCCGGCCTCAAAAACGTGCTCGTGCACGATTCCCCCATAGGAAACAATGGGGCTGTTTGAGCTGAAAAAAAAACCTAACACCTGCAAAAAAGCAGCGTTCAGCTCCTAACGCAGCCCCATTGTTTTCTATGGGGAAACACTTCCTACGTCTGCACCTAACACTCTAACATGTACCCCGAGTCTAAACACCCCTACCCTTACACTTATTAACCCCTAATCTGCCGCTCCCGCTATCGCTGACCCCTGCATATTTTTTTAACCCCTAATCTGCCGCTCCGTAAACCGCCGCAACCTACGTTATCCCTATGTACCCCTAATCTGCTGCCCTAACATCGCCGACCCCTATATTATATTTATTAACCCCTAACCTGCCCCCCACAACGTCGCCGACACCTGCCTACACTTATTAACCCCTAATATGCCGAGCGGACCTGAGCGCTACTATAATAAAGTTATTAAACCCTAATCCGCCTCACTAACCCTATCATAAATAGTATTAACCCCTAATCTGCCCTCCCTAACATCGCCGACACCTAACTTCAATTATTAACCCCTAATCTTCCGATCGGAGCTCACCGCTATTCTAATAAATGGATTAACCCCTAAAGCTAAGTCTAACCCTAACACTAACACCCCCCTAAGTTAAATATAATATTTATCTAACGAAATAAATTAACTCTTATTAAATAACTTATTTCTATTTAAAGCTAAATACTTACCTGTAAAATAAACCCTAATATAGCTACAACATAAATTATAATTATATTATAGCTATTTTAGGATTAATATTTATTTTACAGGCAGCTTTGTAATTATTTTAACCAGGTACAATAGCTATTAAATAGTTAAGAACTATTTAATAGTTACCAAGTTAAAATAATAACAAATTTACCTGTAAAATAAATCCTAACCTAAGTTATAATTAAACCTAACACTACCCTATCAATAAAATAATTAAATAAACTACCTACAATTACCTACAATTAACCTAACACTACACTATCAATAAATTAATTAAACACAATTCCTACAAATAAATACAATTAAATAAACTAGCTAAAGTACAAAAAATAAAAAAGAACTAAGTTACAGAAAATAAAAAAATATTTACAAACATAAGAAAAATATTACAACAATTTTAAACTAATTACACCTACTCTAAGCCCCCTAATAAAATAACAAAGCCCCCCAAAATAAAAAATTCCCTACCCTATTCTAAATTAAAAAAGTTACAAGCTCTTTTACCTTACCAGCCCTGAACAGGGCCCTTTGCGGGGCATGCCCCAAGAAGTTCAGCTCTTTTGCCTGTAAAAAAAAACATACAATACCCCCCCCCCAACATACCCCTAATCTAACCCAAACCCCCCTTAAATAAACCTAACACTAAGCCCCTGAAGATCTTCCTACCTTGTCTTCACCATCCAGGTATCACCGATCCGTCCTGGCTCCAACATCTTCATCCAACCCAAGCGGGGGTTGGCGATCCATAATCCGGTCCAGAAGAGGCTCCAAAGTCTTCCTCCTATCCGGCAAGAAGAGGACATCCGGACCGGCAAACATCTTCTCCAAGCGGCATCTTCGATCTTCTTCCATCCGGAGCGAAGCGGCAGGATCCTGAAGACATCCAGCGCGGAACATCCATCCGGACCGACGACTGAACGACGAATGACTGTTCCTTTAAGGGACGTCATCCAAGATGGCGTCCCTCGAATTCCGATTGGCTGATAGGATTCTATCAGCCAATCGGAATTAAGGTAGGAATTTTCTGATTGGCTGATGGAATCAGCCAATCAGAATCTAGTTCAATCCGATTGGCCGATCCAATCAGCCAATCAGATTGAGCTCGCATTCTATTGGCTGATCGGAACAGCCAATAGAATGCGAGCTCAATCTGATTGGCTGATTGGATCAGCCAATCGGATTGAACTTGATTCTGATTGGCTGATTCCATCAGCCAATCAGAAAATTCCTACCTTAATTCCGATTGGCTGATAGAATCCTATCAGCCAATCGGAATTCGAGGGACGCCATCTTGGATGACGTCCCTTAAAGGAACAGTCATTCGTCGTTCAGTCGTCGGTCCGGATGGATGTTCCGCGCTGGATGTCTTCAGGATCCTGCCGCTTCGCTCCGGATGGAAGAAGATCGAAGATGCCGCTTGGAGAAGATGTTTGCCGGTCCGGATGTCCTCTTCTTGCCGGATAGGAGGAAGACTTTGGAGCCTCTTCTGGACCGGATTATGGATCGCCAACCCCCGCTTGGGTTGGATGAAGATGTTGGAGCCAGGACGGATCGGTGAACCTGGTATGGTGAAGACAAGGTAGGAAGATCTTCAGGGGCTTAGTGTTAGGTTTCTTTAAGGGGGTTTGGGTTAGATTAGGGGTATGTGGGTGGTGGGTTGTAATGTTGGGGGGGGGGGTATTGTATGTTTTTTTTTACAGGCAAAAGAGCTGAAATTCTTGGGGCATGCCCCGCAAAGGGCCCTGTTCAGGGCTGGTAAGGTAAAAGAGCTTGTAACTTTTTTAATTTAGAATAGGGTAGGGAATTTTTTATTTTGGGGGGCTTTGTTATTTTATTAGGGGGCTTAGAGTAGGTGTAATTAGTTTAAAATTGTTGTAATATTTTTCTTATGTTTGTAAATATTTTTTTATTTTCTGTAACTTAGTTCTTTTTTATTTTTTGTACTTTAGCTAGTTTATTTAATTGTATTTATTTGTAGGAATTGTGTTTAATTAATTTATTGATAGTGTAGTGTTAGGTTAATTGTAGGTAATTGTAGGTAGTTTATTTAATTATTTTATTGATAGGGTAGTGTTAGGTTTAATTATAACTTAGGTTAGGATTTATTTTACAGGTAAATTTGTTATTATTTTAACTAGGTAACTATTAAATAGTTCTTAACTATTTAATAGCTATTGTACCTGGTTAAAATAATTACAAAGTTACCTGTAAAATAAATATTAATCCTAAAATAGCTATAATATAATTATAATTTATATTGTAGCTATATTAGGATTTATTTTACAGGTAAGTATTTAGCTTTAAATAGGAATAATTTATTTAATAAGAGTTAATTTATTTTGTTAGATGTAAATTATATTTAAGTTAGGGGGGTGTTAGTGTTAGGGTTAGACTTAGCTTTAGGGGTTAATACATTTATTAGAATAGCGGTGAGCTCCGGTCGGCAGATTAGGGGTTAATAATTGAAGTTAGGTGTCGGCGATGTTAGGGAGGGCAGATTAGGGGTTAATACTATTTATGATAGGGTTAGTGAGGCGGATTAGGGGTTAATACATTTATTATAGTAGCGCTCAGGTCCGCTCGGCAGATTAGGGGTTAATAAGTGTAGGCAGGTGTTGGCGACGTTGAGGGGGGCAGATTAGGGGTTAATAAATATAATATAGGGGTCGGCGATGTTAGGGGTACATAGGGATAACGTAGGTGGCGGCGATTTGCGGTCGGAAGATTAGGGGTTAATTATTTTAAGTAGCTGGCGGCGACGTTGTGGGGGGCAAGTTAGGGGTTAATAAATGTAATACAGGGGTCGGCGGGGTTAGGGGCAGCAGATTAGGGGTACATAAATATAACGTAGGTGGCGGTCGGCAGATTAGGGGTTAAAAATTTTAATCGAGTGGCGGCGGTGTGGGGGGACCTCGGTTTAGGGGTACATAGGTAGTTTATGGGTGTTAGTGTACTTTAGGGTACAGTAGTTAAGAGCTTTATGAACCGGCGTTAGCCAGAAAGCTCTTAACTCCTGCTATTTTCAGGCGGCTGGAATCTTGTCGTTAGATGTCTAACGCTCACTTCGGAAACGACTCTAAATACCGGCGTTAGAAAGATCCCATTGAAAAGATTGGCTACGCAAATGGCGTAGGGGGATCTGCGGTATGGAAAAGTCGCGGCTGAAAAGTGAGCGTTAGACCCCTTAATCACTGACTCCAAATACCAGCGGGCGGCCAAAACCAGCGTTAGGAGCCTCTAACGCTGGTTTTGACGGCTACCGCCGAACTCCAAATCTAGGCCTCTGTTTGACTTTTTTGGTCTCTTTTTGAAGTTTAATTAGATCCATCTCAATTCTATGTTGGTAGGTCTCTAGTATTTGGCCTCTGCTCATTATGGGGTAGATATTTGATTTCTCTATGAGTGTAGTGCCTATATTGATGGAACCTGTATCTGTAAGAGACTCTGTGGCTAGGGACTGTAAAGTAACTACGTCACACATTTCTGCAAAATCACTAATGTTGTTAGAGATAGAAGGTGTAGATACAGCTTGCTCATCTGGCATGATGTGTGTACTGCTGAAATGTTTTTTCAAAGTCAAGCTTCTAATTAGGCGATTCACATCAATGAGTGTTTGAAAAAGATTGAAATTGCTTGTAGGTGAAAAGCCTAAGCCTAAAGCTAAAATAGAGTGTTGTTGTGATGTTAGGTTAACAGATGAGAGATTAATGACATTGGTTGTCATTTGTATTTTGTCTGCGGTTTGTTCCCCCTCCGTGGGTATCTGCCCTGACCCATTTGGGTCGGTCCTCCACTGTGTGTTTGATCTAGGGCCTGTGGAAAAACCTGTTCTAGATCATTAGAGGCCAAATTTGCACTGGTAGTATCCACAGTAGGGGGAACAATTGGCATATGTGATGTAGTATATTGACTGGTAGTATGTTCCTGTGAGTGTGGCTCATATTGTCTTACCACTAATACATTTTCTGGAGCAGGAGCATATGTATATTTGTTCTTGAGTATGCCTGTGGGAATGGAGGGCACTTTCTGAACAATGGAAGCAGTAGTAGACGCAGAGGGAGCAGTAGTGGACGCAGAGGATTTGTTGCCCTCATCAGAGGAACATTCGTTATCACTACTAGAGAAAGAGACATTTCAGGAGTTAGATCTATGTCTTCTACGTCCTCTATTGCCCCTCCGTGTGCCTGAGGAGAATTGATTCCGTCTATATTCTCCTCTCTGCTTACGATTCCAAATGTATACAGAGTTACTCTGATAGTCTGAGCGATCTCTTAAAAATGTAGAATGTTTATTCTCCATTATTAGGCTCTTCCCTCTTGCTACCATGCCCCTGAGAATAGAATCACATTTTGCAAATTGGGGATCTGAAATACGTTTGTCCATTTCCATTTGCAAGTCTGTAATGTCTTTTTTGATTGTGTCCAGTTGTTTAGATTTGTAACTCCTCAGCATAATCATTAGTCTTGAAGAGCATTCAGAAAGAACCTCATTCCACTCTTTTACAAAATCTTTATCAGTTGCGTCCACGTCAAAGGAGGGAAATTTGTAAAGTCTTAGGCCTATGGGTATCATACCCTCTTGCATATATTTGTCAAAGGCCCACACATCCCATTGTGCCTTACATTCTTTTAAGAGTCAGGTTTCCATTAATTCAAAAAGGGAGCTAAGGGAAAGAACCTCTTTACTGTCAGAAAAAATCTGTTCATAGTTGGACTTGTCATTGCTCCTGGCCGTGGCAGGCATAAGCGAGAAAAAGTCTCTGTTAGTATGAGCTTGATTAGTGTTAGAAGAATAGTCCTCCATGTTAGAAATAGATAGAGCTCCGAAATGTCCCAAAAATGTGGAAAACCACCTACTGATTCCTTGAGGTACCTCCAGTAGTACCTAAGAGAGCACAATGTCAAACAGTAGAAGGAAGGCAGAAGGGTGGTCCCACAATGGCGTGAATGTCACTTGCGCCAAAAATAAATGAACTTTGAGACTGTACCCAAATCCCCCAAAAGTAAAAATCAACAATGTCACTTGACATAAACACTTCAGTACAGGCAAAGAGCAGCACTTTCTCAGATATACAGACTCGTCGGAGACAATGGGAACACTGGCTTTCTATAACTTCACGCCAGACTCACCTAAATCCGGTGGTTCCTCAGCTCTCTAGAAGAGAACGTCTGTCGGCTGGCTTGTGCTGGGCGTTATGTGATGAAGCCGCTGAACAGTGTGTAGCTGGTGCCAAATCTGTACGTATTACAGAGGAACAGCGTCTCGGTCGAGGTCCACCTCCGTATCAATACTTCAGAGTGGTGTCAGGAAATCCAATAAGCAGGGACTTGTGGAGCTCTAGACGGCAGCAAACCAGTGGTCTGGAGGCAGTAACATCAAAGAAAGAGTACTGGATGCTCTGATAAAAAGTAACAAAATTTATTGAATCTTCGTATTAAAAACGTTAACATGGAGAGACAAAATAGACACGAGTGCAGGCGCAGCACCAGGGCTTACGCGTTTCGGCTATAGAGCCGTAATCATAGCATACAGGTGCTGTGCCTGACAGGTACATTTAACACCTTAGGTTGATTCTTATTGGCTAAAAGAGAAATTTAAAAGAAAAACAACCAGCCCGCTTGGTAGTGTCATAATGAGTACATAAAAAAGCTAAAACTTCAACAGAGAGATACGCTGTAAATATGAAAGAGAGAACCACATTATACAAAAAGTACAAATTTGGACTTAGAGATAAATGCTGAGTGATAGAATATAAATTAGACACTGCATACAGAGAAGGCAATAGGAAATAACAAATGTGAATAGGGAATGCTTTGTAATATAAGGATAAGTGTGATAAACTATATGCAGAATACACGTCAGAGCTATGTGTATGCAATGTCATGAACATATAATGATTCGATAAAGTAAAACGTAAACAAAGTACAAGTCCAAGCTGTGTATATAAAATATCATCACAGAAATGTGTATAATGAATAAAGCATGTGTATAAAATATATAAATTATTAGTGACTGAAGGGCAAAAAAGGACATAAGAATATATATATAATAATGATAATAATGAGAACCAGTTGTGATGGTCCTAATAGAGTAGGTGCGAGGTCCGGTCGGCAGAATAGTGGTTAATACTTATAGTTAGGTGGCGGCAACATTGGGGGGGCAGATTAGGGGTTAATAAATATTATGTAGGTGTTGGCGATGTTAGGGTCAGCAGATTAGGTGTTCATAGGAATAATGTAGGTGGCGGTGATGTGCGGTCGGCAGATTAGGGGTTAAAAATATATATTATAGTGGCGGCAATATGGGGGGACCTCGGTTTAGGGGTACATAGGTAGTTTATGGGTGTTAGTGTACTTTAGAGCACTGTAGTTAAGAGCTTTATATACCGGCGTTAGCCCATGAAGCTCTTAACCACAGCCTTTCCATGGGCGGTAGGAGTCTTGTCGGTAGAGGGTGTACCGCTCACTTTAGCCAAGACTCCAAATACCAGCATTAGGAAGATCCCATTGAAAAGATAGGATACGCAATTGGCGTAAGGGGATCTGCGGTATGGAAAAGTCGCGGCTTGAAAGTGAGCGGTACACCTTTACCTGGCCGACTCTATATACCAGCGGGCGGCCAAAAGCATGCCTTTGTTCAATTTTATGAGTATACCTGCCTGCACCCTGGTAGTTGTCTTTTAGATGGGAGTGCGCTCTACATTGAACATTTGATCCAAAAGATCCAGACAAATTGAATTTGTGGGCGCTGCACATGAACAAAAAAAAACAATTCTCCCCTGCCTCTAAGCACGCTTGTGCAATAAGGATTTGCCTCCTGTGCAGTAAATCAGCAAAATCCCTAATACTGAGCTACTGAAAATCATGACTGTTATATATAGGACACCTATAGAGAATACAATGTATGAGATCCGGCAGGTAGCTTTGTACTAAGGTCAGTAGCTCTGGTTTTCCTCTCTTCATTTTCTTTTCTTTAAGCTAAAGAGTTAGTGCAATAATATAATGAATTCATGCATTTAACTGCCAGCATCTAACAGACATAATTGATCATTTATCTTTCCTCCTAGGTAATGGATAACCCTCCAGAAGAATATATAGTCAGTGCATATCTACTACATGCCCATCTCACAGCGCGTAGTCTACGGATAATGCATTATAGGTACAATACTTCTTTACATATTAAAACAAGAAGGTTTGGTTTTAAAATTTGGTAAACTGATGCATTTTTTAAAAAGAAAAATAATGTCTTAATTTTAAAAATAATGCTATTAAGTTCTACCATAAAAAATGATTAATAGAAGCGTGACCAATGCCGTCAATCATAACTTTTTTCAGTTGTTAAAAAGATCAAATTAAACTCCGAGAGGGTGTTGTTAAAGTGCAAATCCGTGCTTTTTAAAATGTTTGACACTATACCAAAATAATTTGGATTAATTCTATTATGTTACACAAGTACACGGTCACGTTCGCCATTTTAGGTGTATGTATCAATATATGGTCTAGATTCATTAAAGCTATATTCAGCATTATTGTATAGTCTTTTGGTAGTGAGCAGGACAGACATTTATATATGTATTTAATAGACTGATACGTGATTTCTCATAAAGCTAAAGAGATATTTAGGAAACAAACTCATGACTGCCACGTCTCAATGCATTTAAGAGAAATTGTGCTCTTAACATTTTTGCTTTTCTTTCATACTCGCATTTTCATTATTCTAAGTTATAATAATTTCTTCTTCTTAAAGGGATATGAAAGAGCCTAGCATTTTAAAAAGTTTCCAATTTACTTCTATAATGAAATTTGATTCATTCCCATAATATTTTGTGTTGAAGAGATACCTAGGTAGCATCTGGAACACTACATGGGAGTAAACAGTGCTGCCATCTAATTATTTTGCAAATGGATAACATTCTTGCAAAACTGTTGCAATATAGTGCTACAGAAATGAACTGGCTCCTAAGCTTACGTCACTCATCTCCAACAGGAGATACCAAGAGAATGAAGAAAATAATAGAAGGAAATTAGAAAGTTGTTTAAAATTGAAAACTTTATCTGAATCAATTTTTGGGTTACCTATTCCTTTAATTGTGATTTCTATCAGCAATTGGGTATATGTAATCAGAATTAAACAGTTTTGCATAGTTTACACAGTAAAAAATTGTGTTTTAAAAAACTGTTACCTAGATTACGAGTTTTGCGTTAGGAGCTATGCGGTGCTAACAAGCAGTTTTTCTCACCGCTCACTTGCATGCATGCTGGTATTACGGGTTTTTACAAACCCGTCGTTAAAAAAATAGAAGTGAGCGTAGAGCAAAATTGTGCTCCATACCGCACTCCAATACCAGCGCTGCTTAAATCAGCGGTGAGCTAGTTGTATGTGCTCATGCACAATTTTACCCATAGGAATCAACAATTAAAGTTATGTCTACACTTAACACCCTAACATGAACCCCGAGTCTAAACACCCCTAATCTTACACTTATTAACCCCTAATCTGCCGCCCCCGACATCGCCGACACCTACATTGTATTATTAACCCCTAATCTGCCGCTCCAGACACCGCCGCCACCTACATTATAGTTATGAACCCCTAATCTGCTGTACCCAACATCGCTGACACCTACATTATTTTTATTAACCCCTAATCTGCTGCCCCCAATGTCGCTGCAACCTACCTACACTTTTTAACCCCTAATCTGCCACCCCCAACGTCGCTGCCGCCACTATAATAAATATATTAACCCCTAAACCGCCACACTACTGTCTCGCAAACATTAGTTAAATATTATTAACCCCTAATCTGCCGACACCTACCTACATTTTTAACCCCTAATCTGCCGCCCCTAACATTGCTGCCACTATGTTAAAGTTATTAACCCCTAAACCTAAGTCTAACCCTAACCCTTACACCCCCTAACTTAAATATAATTTAAATAAATCTAAATAGAATTACTATCATTAACTAAATTATTCTTATTTAAAACTAAATACTTACCTGTAAAATAAACCCTAAGCTAGCTACAATATAACTAATAGTTACAGTGTATCTATTTTAGGGTTAATTTTTATTTTACAGGCAAGTTTATATTTATTGTAACTAGGTAGAATACTTATTAAATAGTTATTAACTATTTAATAACTACCTAGCTAAAATAAATACAAAGTACCTCTACAATAAAACCTAACCTAAGTTACAATAACTCCTAACACTACATTATAATTAAATACATTAACTAAATTAAATACAATTAAATTAATTAATTAAATTAGCTAAAGTACAAAAAAACCACTAAATTAAAGAAAATAATAAACAAATTACAGATATTTAAACTAATTACACCTAATCTAATAGCCCTATTAAAATAAAAAAGCCCCCCAAAATAAAAAAAAACCCTAGCCTAAACTAAACTACCAATAGCCCTTAAAAGGGCTTTTTGTGGGGCATTGCCCCACAGTAATCAGCTCTTTTACCTGTAAAAAAAATACAAACAAACCCCCAACAGTAAAACCTACCACCCACACAACCAACCCCCCAAATAAAATACTATCTAAAAAAACCTAAGCTCCAGATTGCCCTGAAAAGGGCATTTGGATGGCCATTGCACTTAAAAGGGCAGTTAGCTATTTTTCAGCCCAAAGTCCCTAACCTAAAAATAAAACCCACCCAATACACCCTTAAAAAGAACCTAACACTAACCCCCTGAAGATCGACTTACCAGGAGAAGTCTTCATCCAAGCCGGGCCGAAGTCCTCAACGAAGCTGGGAGAAGTCTTCATCCAAGCCAGGCAAAGTGGTCTTCCAGACGGGCAGAAGTCTTCATCCAGATGGCATCTTCGATCTTCATCCATCGGGTGTGGAGCGGGACCATCTTCAAGACATCCGACGTGGAGCATCCTCTTCTGCCGACGTACTAACGATGAATGAAGGTACGTTTAAGTGACATCATCCAAGATGGTGTCCCTTAGATTCCGATTGGCTGATTGGAGCAGCCAATAGAATGCAAGCTCAATCCTATTGGCTGATCGAATCAGGATCAGGATTTTTTCAACCTTAATTCCGATTGGCTGATAGAATTCTATCAGCCAATAGGAATCTAAGGGACGCCATCTTGGATGATGTCACTTAAAGGTACCTTCATTCGTCATTAGCCAAATGGGAGTGTTCACTTAGCGCCTACTGCTAATGAACCCTTGGCTCTGATAAATGACCCCTAGTGGTCAAAGCGTTTTGGAAAATCAGAAAAAATATATATCAAAGCGCCAGCTATACGGCAGGGTTCAGAATAAAACCAAAAGCACCTTACAGCTTAATGAAGATAAAAAGTTTTATTAAAAACAGTCTTTAAAACAATCTTCTAAAAACAGCTGGTGACGCTATCTTAAACAGACACAATACAATTCTGGTATACATACAATAAAAATAATTTATGACATACTACAACAGATCATCTTACATGGATCCATGTAATAACAATATGATATCATGAACAAGAACAAAAACTCAAAAAATCCTTAAACAGTGTCCAATACTAATAATAAATATAAAGTTAAACCAGAGTGATATCTGATTAATAGGTACTGTCTTGTAACTCTGATGTGATTATCCCTTTCCGGTTTCCCTGGTGTTTCGTGTGTGTATTATGGTGAGCGAGTTTGGGTATATTCTAACTAAGATATTGGCCTTAACTTGTGATGATTCCTTATGTACTAAGAGCTAGAACAAGAGGTCTGATACACTGTACCTCAGTGGCGGTGTTCCGCTAGCGGAATAGGATAAATAATTTGTGCTGTATGCAAACAGTGTTCCGTGCCTATAAAAGGTATGTGTTCATTGATGCAAAATACTCAAAGTGACAGTCCAAAATTCAAAGTTATAAAAAAAAATCAAAATAAAAAAATAAGTGATTTGTGCTAATATACAATCCAAAAAAATATACAATCCAAAAAGTATGATAACGCTTAGGAATGATGCTCCTAAACAAAAGGAGCAGATATATGTGACTAAGAAATCACACACAAAAAAACAGCAATATACTCCCAAATAAATAAGTGTGTATCAGTGAAATGCGAAAAAACAATAAATGCTGAATCTTCAAATTCCACTAGTGACCAGCATGATTAATAAAAAATGCAGCAAAATAAACAGAGATAAATATACAAATAAGTCAATCGTAAAGAGTGTGTTTGGGTGCTCCAGATAAAATGTAGGTTATATTCCTCTTTCAGTGGTTCAAAAAAGTCTATGTGCAGTATTATTTCTTGTAGCGGGGATTGGGCTTCAGCGTTAATAGGCAGGTAACAGCTCCAGCGTAACCGGGGTGTTTAATCCTTCTGCCGAAAAAAGTATATAATAGTGCAGATTGTTTTCAGACAAATATAAAGATTAGATTATTACTCACCAGTCGACGCGTTTCGGTCATACACTGACCTTGCTCAAGACTGGTTTTGTGTGGAAATCAGGGTCTTTAAATACCCCATACAAAATTCCCCTTATCATGATCTCGGAAAGAATTTCTTAGCAATTCCGGTTCATTGGGCTTCAATTCTTTGTCACTTTTATATATTCGTTTCTATTTAATATTGGATCTCTTATTTAATGTAGTGTCTTATTTATTATCAACATTTAGTGTAATGTGAAAACAAATAGTTTATTTTCTCCTAGTATATTGGCCCCGATATTTCTCCAATCCTATTGGTTAACGTTATATCCCTTTCTCTGTATACCGTACACACCTCTTTTTGAACCAATAAGAAAGGGATATCACGTTAACCAATAGGATTGGAGAAATATCGGGGCCAATATACTAGGAGAAAATAAACTATTTGTTTTCACATTACACTAAATGTTGATAATAAATAAGACACTACATTAAATAAGAGATCCAATATTAAATAGAAACGAATATATAAAAGTGACAAAGAATTGAAGCCCAATGAACCGGAATTGCTAAGAAATTCTTTCCGAGATCATGATACGGGCAATTTAGTATAGGGTATTTAAAGACCCTGATTTCCACACAAAACCAGTCTTGAGCAAGGTCAGTGTATGACCGAAATGCGTCGACTGGTGAGTAATAATCTAATCTTTATATTTGTCTGAAAACAATCTGCACTATTATATACTTTTTTCGGCAGAAGGATTAAACACCCCGGTTACGCTGGAGCTGTTACCTGCCTATTAACGCTGAAGCCCAATCCCCGCTACAAGAAATAATACTGCACATAGACTTTTTTGAACCACTGAAAGAGGAATATAACCTACATTTTATCTGGAGCACCCAAACACACTCTTTACGATTGACTTATTTGTATATTTATCTCTGTTTATTTTGCTGCATTTTTGATTAATCATGCTGGTCACTAGTGGAATTTGAAGATTCAGCATTTATTGTTTTTTCGCATTTCACTGATACACACTTATTTATTTGGGAGTATATTGCTGTTTTTTTTGTGTGTGATTTCTTATTCACATATATCTGCTCTTTTTGTTTAGGAGCATCGTTCCTAAGCGTTATCATACTTTTTGGATTGTATATTTTTTTGGATTGTATATTAGCACAAATCGCTTATTTTTTTATTTTGATTTTTTTTCATAACTTTGAATTTTGGACTGTCACTTTGAGTATTTTGCATCAATGAACACATACCTTTTATAGGCACGGAACACTGTTTGCATACAGCACAAATTATTTATCCTATTCCGCTAGCAGAACACCGCCACTGAGGTACAGTGTATCAGACCTCTTGTTCTAGCTCTTAGTACATAAGGAATCATCACAAGTTAAGGCCAATATCTTAGTTAGAATATACCCAAACTCGCTCACCATAATACACACACGAAACACCAGGGAAACCGGAAAGGGATAATCGCACCAGAGTTACAAGACAGTACCTATTAATCAGATATCACTCTGGTTTAACTTTATATTTATTATTAGTATTGGACACTGTAAAACCTTAGATAGCTACAATGTAACTATTAGTTATATTGTAGCTAGCTTACGGCTAGATTTGGAGTTTGGCGGTAAAAGGGCTGTTAACGCTCCGCGGGTTTTTTTCTGGCCGCACCATAAATTTAACTCTGGTATCGAGAGTTCAAACAAATGCTGCGTTAGGCTCCAAAAAAGGAGCGTAGAGCATTTTTACCGCAAATGCAACTCTCGATACCAGAGTTGCTTACGGACGCGGCCGGCCTCAAAAACGTGCTCGTGCACGATTCTCCCATAGGAAACAATGGGGCTGTTTGAGCTGAAAAAAAACCTAACACCTGCAAAAAAGCAGCGTTCAGCTCCTAACGCAGCCCCATTGTTTCCTATGGGGAAACACTTCCTACGTCTGCACCTAACACTCTAACATGTACCCCGAGTCTAAACACCCCTAGCCTTACACTTATTAACCCCTAATCTGCCGCCCCCGCTATCGCTGACCCCTGCATTACACTTTTAACCCCTAATCTGCCGCTCCGTAAACCGCCGCCACCTACGTTATCCCTATGTACCCCTAATCTGCTGCCCTAACATCGCCGACCCCTATGTTATATTTATTAACCCCTAATCTGCCCCCCACAACGTCGCCGACACCTACCTACACTTATTAACCCCTAATCTGCCGAGCGGACCTGAGCGCTACTATAATAAAGTTATTAACCCCTAATCCGCCTCACTAACCCTATCATAAATAGTATTAACCCCTAATCTGCCCTCCCTAACATCGCCGACACCTACCTTCAATTATTAACCCCTAATCTGCCGACCGGAGCTCACCGCTATTCTAATAAATGTATTAACCCCTAAAGCTAAGTCTAACCCTAACACTAACACCCCCCTAAGTTAAATATAATTTTTATCTAACGAAATAAATTAACTCTTATTAAATAAATGATTCCTATTTAAAGCTAAATACTTACCTGTAAAATAAATCCTAATATAGCTACAATATAAATTACATTTATATTATAGCTATTTTAGGATTAATATTTATTTTACAGGCAACTTTGTAATTATTTTAACCAGGTACAATAGCTATTAAATAGTTAAGAACTATTTAATAGTTACCTAGTTAAAATAATAACAAATTTACCTGTAAAATAAATCCTAACCTAAGATATAATTAAACCTAACACTACCCTATCAATAAAATAATTAAATAAACTACCTACAATTACCTACAATTAACCTAACACTACACTATCAATAAATTAATTAAACACAATTGCTACAAATAAATACAATTAAATAAACTATCTAAAGTACAAAAAATAAAAAAGAACTAAGTTACAGAAAATAAAAAAATATTTACAAACATAAGAAAAATATTACAACAATTTTAAACTAATTACACCTACTCTAAGCCCCCTAATAAAATAACAAAGACCCCCAAAATAAAAAATTCCCTACCCTATTCTAAAATACAAAAATTACAAGCTCTTTTACCTTACCAGCCCTGAACAGGGCCCTTTGCGGGGCATGCCCCAAGAATTTCAGCTCTTTTGCCTGTAAAAAAAAACATACAATACCCCCCCCCAACATTACAACCCACCACCCACATACCCCTAATCTAACCCAAACCCCCTTAAATAAACCTAACACTAATCCCCTGAAGATCTTCCTACCTTGTCTTCACCATCCAGGTATCACCGATCCGTCCTGGCTCCAAGATCTTCATCCAACCCAAGCGGGGGTTGGCGATCCATAATCCGGTGCTCCAAAGTCTTCCTCCTATCCGGCAAGAAGAGGACATCCGGACCAGCAAACATCTTCTCCAAGCGGCATCTTCTATGTTCTTCCATCCGATGACGACCGGCTCCATCTTGAAGACCTCCAGCGCGGATCCATCCTCTTCTTCCGACGACTAGACGACAAATGACGGTTCCTTTAAGGGACGTCATCCAAGATGGCGTCCCTCGAATTCCGATTGGCTGATAGGATTCTATCAGCCAATCGGAATTAAGGTAGGAATATTCTGATTGGCTGATGGAATCAGCCAATCAGAATCAAGTTCAATCCGATTGGCTGATCCAATCAGCCAATCAGATTGAGCTCGCATTCTATTGGCTGATCGGAACAGCCAATAGAATGCGAGCTCAATCTGATTGGCTGATTGGATCAGCCAATCGGATTGAACTTGATTCTGATTGGCTGATTCCATCAGCCAATCAGAAAATTCCTACCTTAATTCCGATTGGCTGATAGAATCCTATCAGCCAATCGGAATTCGAGGGACGCCATCTTGGATGACGTCCCTTAAAGGAACCGTCATTCGTCGTCTAGTCGCCGGAAGAAGAGGATGGATCCGCGCTGGAGGTCTTCAAGATGGAGCCGGTCGTCATCGGATGGAAGAACATAGAAGATGCCGCTTGGAGAAGATGTTTGCCGGTCCGGATGTCCTCTTCTTGCCGGATAGGAGGAAGACTTTGGAGCACCGGATTATGGATCGCCAACCCCCGCTTGGGTTGGATGAAGATCTTGGAGCCAGGACGGATCGGTGATACCTGGATGGTGAAGACAAGGTAGGAAGATCTTTAGGGGATTAGTGTTAGGTTTATTTAAGGGGGTTTGGGTTAGATTAGGGGTATGTGGGTGGTGGGTTGTAATGTTGGGGGGGGGGGTATTGTATGTTTTTTTTTACAGGCAAAAGAGCTGAAATTCTTGGGGCATGCCCCGCAAAGGGCCCTGTTCAGGGCTGGTAAGGTAAAAGAGCTTGTAATTTTTGTATTTTAGAATAGGGTAGGGAATTTTTTATTTTGGGGGTCTTTGTTATTTTATTAGGGGGCTTAGAGTAGGTGTAATTAGTTTAAAATTGTTGTAATATTTTTCTTATGTTTGTAAATATTTTTTTATTTTCTGTAACTTAGTTCTTTTTTATTTTTTGTACTTTAGCTAGTTTATTTAATTGTATTTATTTGTAGCAATTGTGTTTAATTAATTTATTGATAGTGTAGTGTTAGGTTAATTGTAGGTAATTGTAGGTAGTTTATTTAATTATTTTATTGATAGGGTAGTGTTAGGTTTAATTATATCTTAGGTTAGGATTTATTTTACAGGTAAATTTGTAATTATTTTAACTAGGTAACTATTAAATAGTTCTTAACTATTTAATAGCTATTGTACCTGGTTAAAATAAATACAAAGTTACCTGTAAAATAAATATTAATCCTAAAATAGCTATAATATAAATGTAATTTATATTGTAGCTATATTAGGATTTATTTTACAGGTAAGTATTTAGCTTTAAATAGGAATCATTTATTTAATAAGAGTTAATTTATTTCGTTAGATAAAAATTATATTTAACTTAGGGGGGTGTTAGTGTTAGGGTTAGACTTAGCTTTAGGGGTTAATACATTTATTAGAATAGCGGTGAGCTCCGGTCGGCAGATTAGGGGTTAATAATTGAAGGTAGGTGTCGGCGATGTTAGGGAGGGCAGATTAGGGGTTAATACTATTTATGATAGGGTTAGTGAGGCGGATTAGGGGTTAATAACTTTATTATAGTAGCGCTCAGGTCCGCTCGGCAGATTAGGGGTTAATAAGTGTAGGTAGGTGTCGGCGACGTTGTGGGGGGCAGATTAGGGGTTAATAAATATAACATAGGGGTCGGCGATGTTAGGGGCAGAAGATTAGGGGTACATAGGGATAACGTAGGTGGCGGCGATTTGCGGTCGGAAGATTAGGGGTTAATTATTTTAAGTAGCTTGCGGCGACGTTGTGGGGGGCAAGTTAGGGGTTAATAAATATAATATAGGGGTCGGCGGGGTTAGGGGCAGCAGATTAGGGGTACATAAGTATAACGTAGGTGGCGGTCGGCAGATTAGGGGTTAAAAATTTTAATCGAGTGGCGGCGATGTGGGGGGACCTCGGTTTAGGGGTACATAGGTAGTTTATGGGTGTTAGTGTACTTTAGGGCACAGTAGTTAAGAGCTTTATAAACCGGCGTTAGCCAGAAAGCTCTTAACTCCTGCTTTTTTCAGGCGGCTGGAATCTTGTCGTTAGAGCTCTAACGCTCACTTCAGAAACGACTCTAAATACCAGCGTTAGAAAGATCCCATTGAAAAGATAGGCTACGCAAATGGCGTAGGGGGATCTGCGGTATGGAAAAGTCGCGGCTGTAAAGTGAGCGTTAGACCCTTTAATCACTGACTCCAAATACCAGCGGGCGGCCAAAACCAGCGTTAGGAGCCTCTAACGCTGGTTTTGACGGCTACCGCCGAACTCTAAATCTAGGCCTTAGTGTTTATTTTACAGGTAAGTATTTAGTTTTAAATAGGAATTATTAAGTTAATGATAGGAATTTTTAATTAGATTTATTTTATTATATTAAAGTAGGGGGTGTTAGGGTTAGACATAGGGTTAGGTTTAGGGGTTTATAACTTTAGTAAATTGGCGGCGACGTTGGGGGTGGCAGATTAGGGGTTAATAACAGTAATGTAGGTTGCGGCGATGTTAGGGACAGCAGATTAGGGTTAGTGTTTTTGCGATGCGGGACTGTGGCGGTTTAGGGGTTAATATGTTTATTTTTGTGGCAGCGATATCCGGAGCGGCAGATTAGGGGTTAATACATTTATTTTAGTGTTTGCGATGTGGGAGGGACTCAGTTTAGGGGTTAATAGGTAGTTTATGGGTTTTAGTAAACATTTTTGCACTTTAGTTATGAGTTTAATGTTACAGCGTTGTAGCGCAAAACCCATAACTGCTGACTTTCAGTTTACGGTATGGATCTTGATGGTATAGGCTGTACCGTTCACTTTTTGGCCACCCAGGCAAACTCGTAATACCGGCACAAAGGAAGTCCCATTGAAAAAGGACTTTTTGAAAGCTGCAGTAGTTACGCTGCGTTACGTCCAAAAAAGTGTGCGGTACAGATATACCTGCAAGACTCATAATACCAGCGGTAGTGAAAAAGCAGCGCTATGAGGCTTTTTCAGCCATAATGCAAAACTTGTAATCTAGCTGAATGCAAGTAACAGTAAAAGTACCAGTGCAAGTACCAGTGCAAGTAACAGTGCAAGTACCAGTGCAAGTACCAGTGCAAGTACCAGTGCAAGTACCAGTGCAAGTAACAGTGTAAGTACCAGTGCAAGTACCAGTGCAAGTAAAAGTGCAAGTACCAGTGCAAGTACCAGTGAAAGTACCAGTGCAAATACCAGTGCAAGTACCAGTGCAAGTAACAGTGAAATCATGAAATTCCATTTTTTTTCTAGAAACGGCAAACTGATTGGTAGTCTGGGGGAAGACAAGAGATACGACTTCGGTCTTCAACAAATTAGATATTTACCAAAAGACATCATAGTAAAACTAGTAAGTATGAAGAGGCCTAAGCATACTTGACTATTTCAAAACCAAAGAAAATTAATTAATTAGGTATAATTCCAAACGTGAAACCTCATGGTCTGTAGTTAATATGTACACAGGATGTGATTAGTTATTTTAAAGATAAACTTAATACTTAATACTGTGTGGGGGAAATGAAAACACAATATCCTCCAGTTATAGCTATATTTAATTAATTTTATTATGTATAAGTAATCTCTGCATATGAAGAAGCTCGAGAGACTGGTGAAGCTGTAGTGACTAGTGAGGTTGGTGAATCTAGAGAGATTGGTAAAGCTAGAGAGGCTGGAATGACTGTTGAAGCTGGAGAGGCTAGTGAGGTTTGTGAAGCTAGTGAAACTGGAGAGACTAGTGAGACTGGTGGAGCTGGAAAGACTGGTGAGGCTGTAGTGACTAGTGAGGCTGGTGAAGCTAGAGAGACCAGTGAAGCTGGAGAGGCTAGTGAGGCTGGTGAAGGTAGATATTGGTCAAGCTGGAGAGACTAGTGAGGCTTGTGAACCTGTAGAGACTGGTGAAGCTGGAGAGACTGGTAAGGTTGGTGAAGCTGGAGAGGCTAGTGAAGTTGGTGAAGTTGAGGAGACCTGGAGAGAGTAGTAAGGTTGGTGAAGCTGGAGAGACTTAGAGACAGTAGTGAGGCTGGTAAATTTGTAGAGCCTGAAGAGTCTGGTGAAGCTAGAGAGACTAGTGAAGCTGGAGAGATTGGTGAAGCTGGAGAGACTAGTGAGGCATGTGAAGTTGGAGAGACTGGTGAAGCTGGAGAGAATAGTGAGGCTTGTGAAGCTGGAGACTAGTAAGGCTTGAGAGAATGGGGGTGACTGGTAAAGCTAGTTAGACTAGTGAAGCTGGTAAAGCTGGAGAGACTCAATAGACTGGAGAAGCTGGAGAGACTAGTGAGGCTGGTGAAGCTGGAGAGACTGGAGGTGACTTGTAAAGCTGGTGAGACTAGTGAGGTTGGTGAAGCTGGAGAGACTGCTGAAGCTGGAGAGATTAGTGAGGTTGGTGAAGCCAGAGAGACTAGTGAGGCTTGTGAAGCTGGATAGATTAGTGAGGCTGGTGAAGATGGAGAGACTGGTGAAGCTGGAGAGACTAGAGGTGACTGGAACAGCTGATGAGACTAGTGAGGCTGGTGAAGCTGGAGAGACTAGTGAGATTGGTGAAGCTGGAGAGACTGGTGAAGCTGTAGTGACTAGTGAAGCTGGTGAGCCTAAAGAGATTGGTAAAGCTGGATAGACTGGTGAAGCTGGAAAGACTAGTGAGGTTGGGGAAGCTAGAGAGACTGTTGAAGCTGGAGACACTGGAGGTGGCTGGTGAAGCTGGAGAGACTAGTGAGGCTAATGAAGCTAGAGAGACTGGAGAGACTGGTGAAGGTGGAGAGGCTAGTGAGATTGGTGAAGCTGGAGAGATTGGTGAAGCTGGAGAGACTAATGAGGTTGGTGAAGCTGGAGAGACTGGTGAAGCTGGAGAGACTAGTGAGGTTTGTGAAGCTGTAGAGACTGTTGAAGCTGGGGAGACAAGTAAGGTTGGTGTACCAGGGGAGACTAGTGATGCTGGTAACATTGGAGAGATTAGTGAGGTTGGTGAAGCTGGGGGGACTAGTAAAGTTAATGAAGCTGGAGAGACTGGTGAAGCTGGTGAGCCTAGAGAGATTGGTGAAGCTGGATAGACTGGTGAAACTGGAGAGACTAGTAAGGTTTGTGAAGCTGGTGAGACTGTTGAAGCTGGGGAGACAAGTAAGGTTGGTGTACCAGGGGAGACTAGTGATGCTGGTAACTTTGGAGAGATTAGTGAAGTTGGTGAAGCTGGGGGGACTAGTGAGGTTAATGAAGCTGTAGAGACTGGTGAAGCTGGTGAGCCTAGAGAGATTGGTGAAGCTGGATAGACTGGTGAAGCTGGAAAGACTAGTGAGGTTGGTGAAGCTAGAGAGACTGCTGAAGCTGGAGACACTGGAGGTGACTGGTGAAGCTGGAGAGACTAGTGATGCTAATGAAGCTAGAGAGACTGGAGAGACTGGTGAAGCTGGAGAGGCTAGTGAGATTGGTGAAGCTGGAGAGACTAGTGAGGTTGGTGAAGCTGGAGAGACTGGTGAAGCTGGAGAGACTAGTGAGGTTTCTGAAGCTGTAGAGACTGTTGAAGCTGGGGAGACAAGTAAGGTTGGTGTACCAGGGGAGACTAGTGATGCTGGTAACGTTGGAGAGATTAGTGAGGTTGGTGAAGCTGGGGGGACTAGTGAGGTTAATGAAGCTGGAGAGACTGGTGAAGCTGGAGAGACTCGTGAGGTTGGTAAAGCTGGAGAGACTGGTGAAGCTGGAGAGACTAGTGAAGCTAGAGAGACTGGTGACGCTGGAGAGACTAGTGAGATTGATGAAGCTGGAGAGACTAGTGAAGCTAGAGAGAGTAGCGACGCTGGTGAAGCTGGAGAAACTAGTGAGGTTGATGAAGCTGGAGAGACTAGTGAGGTTGGTGAAGCTGGAGAGACTGGTTAAGCTGGAGAGACTAGTGAGGTTGGTGAAGCTGGAGAGACTGGTGAAGTTGGAGAGACTAGTGAGGTTGGTAAGGCTGGAGAGATTGATGAAGCTGAAGAGACAAGTGAAGCTAGAGAGACTGGTGAAGCTGGAGTTACTAGTGAGATTGGTGAAGCTGGAGAGACAGGTGAAGCTGGAGAGACTAGTGAGGTTGGTGACGCTGGAGAGACTGGTGAAGCTGGAGAGGATAGTGAGGTTGGTGAAGCTGGAGAGACTGCTGAAGCTGAGGAGACAAGTGAGGTTGGTGAAACAGGGGATACTAGCAAATCTGGTGAAGCTGGAGAGACTAGTGAGGTTGGTGAATCTGGAGAGACTGGTGAAGCTGGAGAGACTAGTGAGGCTGGTGAAGTGGGAGAGACTAGTGAAGCTGGAGGGACTAGTGAGGTTGGTGAAGCTGGAGAGACTGGTAAAGCTATAGTGACTAGTGAGTTTGGTGAAGCTGGAGAGACTG
Organism: Bombina bombina; assembly: GCF_027579735.1. Classification (NCBI taxonomy): domain Eukaryota; kingdom Metazoa; phylum Chordata; class Amphibia; order Anura; family Bombinatoridae; genus Bombina; species Bombina bombina. The sequence goes on along the minus strand of NC_069507.1, from coordinate 260,814,114 downwards.
GTTAAGCTCGAGAGACAAGTGAGGTTGGTGAAACAGGGGAGACTAGTGAGGCTCGTGAAGCTGGAGAGATTAGTGAAGCTGGTAAAGCTATACCTGATGGATTTGGAAATATTTTGGATGCTGATACCTCTTACTGAATTTTGCGTACTGAGCAATAACATGGTTGGCATAATAAACTGACTCATTATTAACACCAAGACATTTTTACAATGAACTCTCAGCAGCTGCCTTTAAATACACAAAATAAGAATAGAGGGGGATGACTATTTTTCCATTCAGACTGCCTGGTACAACTTAACACCATATCTAAATAGTTCTGGTTACAACAAAATGTCCAATCTGGTTAACAATTCATTATGACATTTAACATCACTGTAAAAAATATTTATTTTGCCATAAGTAATCTAACTAGACAATAATTCCATAGAATAAAGACTAAAGGTAGCAGATTAGCATTTGCACATGCACATAGGGTGGTTTGGCTAACACTTTCCATTGATGGTCCATTTGTATTCTTTAATGGGAATGAAATTCAACTACTTTTGAATATTAACCTTAATTACCATTCTCTATAAGTTTGCTGACATATATCAATATTTTTTTAGCAGTCATATGGTATGTAATTAATAACACATATCACTTATTTTACAATTCAATAAAGCTGACAAAACTGATATGATGCACATTAACTCTTCTCTTTTTGTGTTTTCTCCCATAGTTTAAAGTTGACTTTTTTTCTCCTCAGGGGGACCAGATTTTGGTGGAGTGTACAGGAAACACATTAGACAGAGAAGAAATTACATATGTAAGCCAATATTCTTTAAATCTGTACTTGTATTGCTGGTTAAAATTATGGGCTGATTTATCAACCTCCGTATGGAGCTTGATGCCCATGTTTCCACATGAGCCTTCAGGCTTGCTGGAAACAGTAGTGTTAAAGCAGTGGACTAAAGACCGCTGCTCCATAACTTGTCCGTCTGCTCTAAGGCCGCGGACAGAAATCAACCCAATCGAATACGATCGGGTTGATTGACACCCCCTGCTAGCGGCCAATTGGCCTAGAATCTGCAGGGGGCGGCATTGCACAAGCAGTTCATAAGAACTTCTGGTGCAATGATAAATGCCGATACATTGTATCATGTCCGCTCGCACTAGGATAAATCTAACCCTATGTATCTTTTTTTTTTATATTAAACTGGTTTATTAAATTTTTTCAAACAGGAGTACAGAGAATGCAATTGCAACCCCTATGTATCTTACAGCATTGAGACAGTGTGCTAGATAAATATTATGTATCTGATAGCACTGAGACAGTGGCCTCTAGTTATCAAGCGACTTACTTACCTGCCATCGCCGGCCCCAATACACCCGCCTAAGCTCGCCTCACATCGCAGGCCGCGGACCTGAATACGCTTGCCAAAGTTATCAATAAAGCTGTCAAAAAGCCGCGCACCAAGTACGGGGTGATGAGCAGCGGACTGTGATAGTTATTACTTATCTGATCTCGCTGCTCTTCGGCTTTTCTACAGCTTTATTGATAAGCTGTCACTAAGCACCCACACTAAACTATTCTCTTCTACCCCCTATACCGGCACCCCCGGAGCCCCCCACAACTAAATAAAGTTATTAACCCCTAAACCGCCGCTCCTAGACCCCGCCGCAACTCTTATAAATGTATTAACCCCTAAACCACCGCTCCCGGACACCGCCGCCACCTACATTATACCTAGTAACTCCTATCCTTCCCCCCCTATACCGCCGCCACCTATAATAAATTTACCTTTAAAATAAACCCTAATATAGCTACAATATAAATAATAATTATATTGTAGCTATCTTAGGATTTATTTTTATTTTACAGGCAAATTTCAATTTATTTTAACTAGGTACAATAGCTATTAAATAGTTATTAACTATTTAATAGCTACCTAGTTAAAATAAAGAGAAATTTACCTGTAAAATAAAAACTAACCTAAGTTACAATTACATCTAACACTACACTATCATTAAATTCATTATTCCTATTTAAAACTAAATACTTACCTGTGAAATAAACCCTAGGATAGCTACAATGTAATTAATAATTACATTGTAGCTATTTTAGTATTTATATTTATTTTACAGGTAACTTTGTATTTATTTTAGCTAGTTAGAATAGTTATTAAATAGTTATTAACTATTTAATAACTACCTAGCTAAAATAAATACAAAATTACCTGTAAAATAAATCCTAACCTAAGTTACAATTAAACCTAACACTACACTATCATTAAATTAATTAAATAAATTAGCTACAAATAGCTACAATTAAATACAATTAAATAAACTAACTAAAGTACAAAAAAATAAAAAAAATAAGTTACAAAAAATAAAAAAAAATAAGTTACAAACATTTAAAAAATATTACAACAATTTTAAACTACTTACACCTAATCTAAGCCCCCTAATAAAATAACAAAGCCCCCAAAATAAAAAAATGCCCTACCCTATTCTACATTAAAAAGTTAACAGCTCTATTACCTTACTAGCCCTTAAAAGGGCCTTTTGTGGGGCATGCCCCAAAGTATTCAGCTCTTTTGCCTGTAAAATAAAAATACAACCCCCCCAACATTAAAACCCACCACCCACAAACCCCTACTCTAACCCAAACCCCCCTTGAATATACCTAACACTACCCCCCTGAAGATCATCCTACCTTTAGCCATCTTAAGCCAGACGACCACTGATGGAACAGAAGAGGACATCCGCAGCGGCCGAAATCATCATCCAAGGGGCGCTGAAGAAGTCTTCCATCCGATTGAAGTCATCATCCAAGGGGCGCTGAAGAAGTCTTCCATCCGATTGAAGTCATCATCTAAGGGGCGCTGAAGCGGTCTTCCATCCGATTGAAGTCTTCATCCAGGCGGCTTCTTCAATCTTCATCCATCCGGAGCGGAGCGGAGCCATCTTCAGACGAGCCGACGCGGAGCCATCTTCTTCCACCGACAACTTCCCAACGAATGCCCGGTTCCTTTAAGTGACGTTATCCAAGATGGCGTCCCTCGAATTCTGATTGGCTGATAGGATTCTATCAGCCAATCGGAATTAAGGTAGGAAAAATCTGATTGGCTGATTTAATCAGCCAATCAGATTCAAGTTCAATCCGATTGGCTGATCCAATCAGCCAATCAGATTGAGCTTGCATTCTATTGGCTGTTCCGATCAGCCAATCGGAATTCGAGGGACGCCATCTTGGATACCATCACTTAAAGGAACCGTCATTCGTCGGTAAGTCGTCGGTGGAAGAAGATGGCTCCGCGTCTGCTCGTCTGAAGATGGTTCCGCTCCGGATGGATGAAGATTGAAGAAGCCGCCTAGATGAAGACTTCAATCGGATGGAAGACCTCTTCAGCGCCCCTTGGATGATGACTTCAATCGGATGGAAGACTTCTTCAGCGCCCCTTGGATGATGACTTCAATCGGATGGAAGACTTCTTCAGCGCCCCTTGGATGATGACTTCGGCCACTGCGGATGTCCTCTTCTGTTCCATCAGTGGTCGGCTGGCTGAAGACGGCTAAAGGTAGGATGATCTTCAGGGGGGTAGTGTTAGGTTTATTTAAGGGGGGTTTGGGTTAGAGTAGGGGTGTGTGGGTGGTGGGTTTTAATGTTGGAGGGGTTGTATTTTTTTTACAGGCAAAAGAGCTGAATACTTTGGGGCATGCCCCGCAAAAGGCCCTTTTAAGGGCTGGTACGGTAATAGAGCTGTTAACTTTTTAATGTAGAATAGGGTAGGGCATTTTTTATTTTGGGGGCTTTGTTATTTTATTAGGGGGCTTAGATTAGGTGTAAGTAGCTTAAAATGGTTGTAATATTTTTTAAATGTTTGTAACTTTTTATTTTTTATTTTTTGTAACTTACGGCTAGATTTAGAGTTTTGTCGGTAAGGACCCGCGTATCTAACGTTGGCTTTTTTCTGGCCGCACCTTTAAAATAACTCTGGTATTGAGAGTCCACAGAATGGCTGCGTTAGGCTCCAAAAAAGGAGCGTAGAGCATATTTAACGACACTGCAACTCTCGATACCAGAGTTGCTTACGGACACGGCCAGACTCAAAAACGTGCTCGTGCACGATTCCCCCATAGGAAACAATGGGGCTGTTTGAGCTGAAAAAAAACCTAACACCTGCAAAAAAGCCGCGTTCAGCTCCTAACGCAGCCCCATTGTTTGCTATGGGGAAACACTTCCTACGTCTGCACCTAACACCCTAACATGTACCCCGAGTCTAAACACCCCTAACCTTACACTTATTAACCCCTATTCTGCCGCCCCCGCTATTGCTGACCCCTGTATATTATTTTTAACCCCTAATCTGCCGCTCCGTAAACCGCCGCTACTTACATTATCCCTATGTACCCCTAATCTGCTGCCCCTAACACCGCCGACCCCTATATTATATTTATTAACCCCTAATCTGCCCCCCACAACGTCGCCTCCACCTGCCTACACTTATTAACCCCTAATCTGCCGAGTGGACCGCACCGCTTTTATAATAAAGTTATTAACCCCTAATCCGCCTCACTAACCCTATAATAAATAGTATTAACCCCTAATCTGCCCTCCCTAACATCGCCGACACCTAACTTCAAACATTAACCCCTAATCTGCCGACTGGAGCTCACCGCTATTCTAATAAATGTATTAACCCCTAAAGCTAAATCTAACCCTAACACTAACACCCCCCTAAGTTAAATATAATTTTAATCTAACAAAATTAATTAACTCTTATTAAATAAATTATTCCTATTTAAAGCTAAATACTTACCTGTAAAATAAATCCTAATATAGCTACAATATAAATTATAATTATATTATAGCTATTTTAGGATTAATATTTATTTTACAGGTAACTTTGTATTTATTTTAACCAGGTACAATAGCTATTAAATAGTTAAGAACTATTTAATAGCTAAAATAGTTAAAATAATTACAAATTTACCTGTAAAATAAATCCTAACCTAAGTTACAATTAAACCTAACACTACACTATCAATAAATTAATTAAATAAAATACCTATAATTATCTACAATTAAACCTAACACTACACTATCAATAAATTAATTAAATAAAATACCTACAAATAACTACAATTAAATAAACTAACTAAAGTACAAAAAATAAAAAAGAACTAATTTACAAAAAATAAAAAAATATTTACAAACATTAGAAATATATTACAACAATTTTAAGCTAATTACACCTACTCTAAGCCCCCTAATAAAATAACAAAGCCCCCCAAAATAAAAAAATGCCCTACCCTATTCTAAATTACTAAAGTTCAAAGCTCTTTTACCTTACCAGCCCTGAACAGGGCCCTTTGCGGGGCATGCCCCAAGAAGTTCAGCTCTTTTGCCTGTAAATAAAAACATACAATACCCCCCCCAACATTACAACCCACCACCCACATACCCCTAATCTAACCCTTAAATAAACCTAACACTAAGCCCCTGAAGATCTCCCTACCTTGAGTCGTCTTCACCCAGCCGAGCCAAATTCTTCATCCAAGCGGAGCAAGAAGAGGTCCTCCATCCGGTAGAAGTCTTCATCCAAGCGGGGCAGAAGAGGTCTTCCATCCGATTGAAGTCTTCATCCAAGAGGCATCTTCTATCGACATCCATCCGGAGCGGAGCGGCAGCATCCTGAAGACCTCCAACACGGAACATCCATCCTGGCCGACGACTGAACGACGAATGACGGTTCCTTTAAATGACGTCATCCAAGATGGCGTCCCTCGAATTCCGATTGGCTGATAGGATTCTATCAGCCAATCGGAATTAAGGTAGGAAAAATCTGATTGGCTGATTGAATCAGCCAATCAGATTGAGCTCGCATTCTATTGGCTGATCGGAACAGCCAATAGAATGCGAGCTCAATCTGATTGGCTGATTGGATCAGCCAATCGGATTGAACTTGATTCTGATTGGCTGATTCCATCAGCCAATCAGAATATTCCTACCTTAATTCCGATTGGCTGATAGAATCCTATCAGCCAATCGGAATTCGAGGGACGCCATCTTGGATGACGTCATTTAAAGGAACCATCATTCGTCGTTCAGTCGTCAGCCAGGATGGATGTTCCGCGTCGGAGGTCTTCAGGATGTTGCCGCTCCGCTCTGGATGGATGTCGATAGAAGATGCCTCTTGGATGAAGACTTCAATCGGATGGAAGACCTCTTCTGCCCCGCTTGGATGAAGACTTCTACCGGATGGAGGACCTCTTCTTGCTCCACTTGGATGAAGAATTTGGCTCGGCTGGGTGAAGACGACTCAAGGTAGGGAGATCTTCAGGGGCTTAGTGTTAGGTTTATTTAAGGGGGGTTTGGGTTAGATTAGGGGTATGTGGGTGGTGGGTTGTAATGTTGGCAGGGGCGGTATTGTATGTTTTTTTTACAGGCAAAAGAGCTGAACTTCTTGGGGCATGCACCGCAAAGGGCCCTGTTCAGGGCTGGTAAGGTAAAAGAGCTTTGAACTTTAGTAATTTAGAATAGGGTAGGGCATTTTTTTATTTTGGGGGGCTTTGTTATTTTATTAGGGGGCTTAGAGTTTGGTGTTATTAGTTTAAAATTGTTGTAATATATTTCTAATGTTTGTAAAAAAAAATTTATTTTTTGTAACTTAGTTCTTTTTTATTTTTTGTACTTTAGTTAGTTTATTTCATTGTATTTATTTGTAAGAATTGTATTTAATTTATTTATTGATAGTGTAGTGTTAGGTTTAATTGTAGATAATTATAGGTATTTTATTTAATTAATTTATTGATCGTGTAGTGTTAGGTTTAATTGTAACTTAGGTTAGAATTTATTTTACAGGTAAATTTGTAATTATTTTAACTATTTTAGCTATTAAATAGTTCTTAACTATTTAATAGCTATTGTACCTGGTTAAAATAAATACAAAGTTACCTGTAAAATAAATATTAATCCTAAAATAGCTATAATATAAATATAATTTATATTGTAGCTATATTAGGATTTATTTTACAGGTAAGTATTTATCTTTAAATAGGAATAATTTATTTAATAAGAGTTAATTAATTTCGTTAGATTAAAATTATATTTAAGTTAGGGGGGGTGTTAGTGTTAGGGAGGCGACGTTGAGGGGGGCAGATTAGGGGTTAATAAATATAATATAGGGGTCGGCGGTGTTAGGGGCAGCAGATTAGGGGTACATAGCTATAATGTAGGTGGCGGCGCTTTGCGGTCGGCAGATTAGGGGTTAATTATTGTAGGTAGCTGGCGGCGACGTTGTGGGGGGCAGGTCAGGGGTTAATAAATATAATAAAGGGGTTGGCGGTTTTAGGGGCAGCAGATTAGGGGTACATAAGTATAACGTAGGTGGCAGTCGGCAGATTAGGGGTTAAAAAATTTTAATCGAGTGGCGGCGATGTGGGGGGACCTCGGTTTAGGGGTACATAGGTAGTTTATGGGTGTTAGTGTACTTTAGAGCACAGTAGTTAAGAGCTCTATGAACCGGCGTTAGCCCAGAAAGCTCTTAACTATTGACTTTTTTCTGCGGCTGGAGTTTTGTCGTTAGATTTCTAACGCTCACTTCAGACACGACTCTAAATACCGGAGTTAGAAAGATCCCATTGAAAAGATAGGATACGCAAATGACGTAAGGGGATCTGCGGTATGGAAAAGTCGCGGCTGAAAAGTGAGCGTTAGACCCTTTTTTGAGTGACTCCAAATACCGGCGGTAGCCTAAAACCAGCGTTAGGAGCCTCTAACGCTGGTTTTCACGGCTATTGCCAAACTCCAAATCTAGGCCTTATTTTTTTTATTTTTTTGTACTTTAGTTAGTTTATTTAATTGCATTTAATTGTAGTTATTTTGTAGCTAATTTATTTAATTAATTTAATGATAGTGTAGTGTTAGGTTTAATTGTAACTTAGGTTAGGATTTATTTTACAGGTAATTTTGTATTTCTTTTAGCTAGGTAGTTACTAAATAGTTAATAACTATTTAATAACTATTCTAACTAGCTAAAATAAATACAAAGTTACCTGTAAAATAAATATAAATCCTAAAATAGCTACAATGTAATTATTAATTACATTGTAGCTATCTTAGGGTTTATTTTACAGGTAAGTATTTAGTTTTAAATAGGAATAATTTATTTAATGATAGTGTAGTGTTAGGTGTAATTGTAACTTAGGTTAGGATTTATTTTACAGGTAAATTTCTCTTTATTTTAACTCGGTAGCTATTAAATAGTTAATAACTATTTAATAGCTATTGTACCTAGTTAAAATAAATTGTAATTTGCCTGTAAAATAAAAATAAATCCTAAAATAGCTACAATATAATTATTAGTTATATTGTAGCTATATTAGGGTTTATTTTATAGGTAAGTATTTAGTTTTAAATAGGATTAATTTAGTTAATAAGAATAATATTTATTTAGACTTATTTAATTAATATTTAAGTTAGGGGGGTGTTAGGGTTAGGGTTAGACTTAGGTTTAGAGGTTAATAATTTTATTATAGTGGCAACGGTGTAGGGGGGGGCAGGATAGGGGTTAAAAAATGTATTATAGGTGGCGACGGTGTAGGGGGGGCAGTATAGGGGTTAATAAATTTATTATAGGTGGCGACGGTGTAGAGGGGGAAGGATAAGGGTTAATAAATTTATCATAGGTGGCGACAGTGTAGGGGGGGCAGGATAGGGGTTAATAAATGTATTATATGTGGCGGCAGTATAGGGGGGGCAGGATAGGGGTTACTAGGTATAATGTAGGTGGCGGTGGGCTCTGGGAGCAGCGGTTTAAGGGTTAATACATTTATTATAGTTGCGGCGGGGTCTAGGAGCGGCGGTTTAGGGTTTAATAAGTTTATTAGAGTGGCGGTGGGCTCCGGGAGTGGCGGTTTATGGGGTAATAACTTTATTTAGTTGCGGCGGTGAAGGGGGGGACAGATTAGGAGTGTTTAGACTTGGGGTACATGTTAGGGTGTTAGGTGCAGACATCTCCCATAGGAATCAATGAGATATCGGGCTGCAGCGAACATGAACTTTGGCTATGGTCAGACTCCCATTAATTCCTAAGGGATCCGCCGCCTCCAGGGCGGCGGATTGAAAATCAGGTACGCTGGGCCGGAAAAGTGCAGAGCGTACCTGCTAGTCATTTTATAACTAGCAAAAGTAGTCGGATTGTGCCGAACTTGTGTGCGGAACATCTGGAGTGACGTCCAGCGGATCGAAGCTTACATCACTAAATTCTACTTTTGCCAGGCAGCAGGGCTTGATAACTAAGGTGAATCAGCCTCGCCACAAATATGCTGCGGAATTCCAGCATATTTGAGGTTGATGGCTTGATAACTAGGCCTCAGTGTGCTTGATAACTATTATGTATCTGATAGCACTGAGACAGTGTGCTTGATAAATATTATGTATCTGATAGCGCTGAGACAGTGTGCTTGATAACTATTATGTATCTGATAGCGCTGAGACAGTGTGCTTGATAACTATTATGTATCTGATAGCATGAGACTGTGTGCTTGATAAATATTATGTATCTGATAGTACTGAGACAGTGTGCTTGATAACTATTATGTATCTGATAGCGCTGAGACAGTGTGCTTGATAACTATTATGTATCTGATAGCACTGAGACAGTGTGCTTGATAACTATTATGTATCTGATAGCGCTGAGACAGTGTGCTTGATAACTATTATGTATCTGATAGCGCTGAGACAGTGTGCTTGATAACTATTATGTATCTGATAGCACTGAGACAGTGTGCTTGATAACTATTATGTATCTGATAGCGCTGAGACAGTGTGCTTGATAACTATTATGTATCTGATAGCACTGAGACTGTGTGCTTGATAACTATTATGTATGTGATAGCGCTGAGACAGTGTGCTTGATAACTATTATGTATCTGATAGCGCTGAGACTGTGTGCTTGATAAATATTATGTATCTGATAGCACTGAGACAGTGTGCTTGATAACTATTATGTATCTGATAGCATAAGACAGTGTGCTTGATAAATATTATGTATCCGATAGCACTGAGACAGTGTGCTTGATAATTATTATGTATCTGATAGCATAAGACAGTGTGCTTGATAAATATTATGTATCTGATAGCACTGAGGCAGTGTGCTTGATAAATATTATGTATCTGATAGCACTGAGACAGTGTGCTTGATAAATATTATGTATCTGATAGCACTGAGACAGTGTGCTTGATAACTATTATGTATCTGATAGCACTGAGGCAGTGTGCTTGATAACTATTATGTATCCGATAGCACTGAGACAGTGTGCTTGATAAATATTATGTATCTGATAGCGCTGAGACAGTGTGCTTGATAACTATTATGTATCTGATAGCACTGAGACAGTGTGCTTGATAATTATTATGTATCTGATAGCATAAGACAGTGTGCTTGATAAATATTATGTATCTGATAGCACTGAGACAGTGTGCTTGATAAATATTATGTATCTGATAGCACTGAGACAGTGTGCTTGATAACTATTATGTATCTGATAGCACTGAGACAGTGTGCTTGATAAATATTATGTATCCGATAGCACTGAGACAGTGTGCTTGATAACTATTATGTATCTGATAGCGCTGAGACAGTGTGCTTGATAACTATTATGTATCTGATAGCACTGAGACAGTGTGCTTGATAAATATTATGTATCCGATAGCACTGAGACAGTGTGCTTGATAAATATTATGTATCCGATAGCACTGAGACAGTGTGCTTGATAAATATTATGTATCTGATAGCGCTGAGACAGTGTGCTTGATAACTATTATGTATCTGATAGCACTGAGACAGTGTGCTTGATAAATATTATGTATCTGATAGCGCTGAGACAGTGTGCTTGATAAATATTATGTATCTGATAGCACTGAGACAGTGTGCTTGATAAATATTATGTATCTGATAGCACTGAGACAGTGTGCTTGATAACTATTATGTATCTGATAGCACTGAGACAGTGTGCTTGATAACTATTATGTATCTGATAGCACTGAGGCAGTGTGCTTGATAACTATTATGTATCTGATAGCGCTGAGACAGTGTGCTTGATAACTATTATGTATCTGATAGCACTGAGACAGTGTGCTTGATAACTATTATGTATCTGATAGCACTGAGACAGTGTGCTTGATAACTATTATGTATCTGATAGCACTGAGACAGTGTGCTTGATAAATATTATGTATCTGATAGCACTGAGACAGTGTGCTTGATAAATATTATGTATCTGATAGCACTGAGACAGTGTGCTTGATAACTATTATGTATCTGATAGCACTGAGACAGTGTGCTTGATAACTATTATGTATCTGATAGCACTGAGACAGTGTGCTTGATAACTATTATGTATCTGATAGCACTGAGGCAGTGTGCTTGATAACTATTATGTATCTGATAGCGCTGAGACAGTGTGCTTGATAACTATTATGTATCTGATAGCACTGAGACAGTGTGCTTGATAACTATTATGTATCTGATAGCACTGAGACAGTGTGCTTGATTAATATTATGTATCCGATAGCACTGAGACAGTGTGCTTGATAAATATTATGTATCTGATAGCGCTGAGACAGTGTGCTTGATAACTATTATGTATCTGATAGCACTGAGACAGTGTGCTTGATAATTATTATGTATCTGATAGCATAAGACAGTGTGCTTGATAACTATTATGTATCTGATAGCACTGAGGTAGTGTGCTTGATAACTATTATGTATCGGAAGGAGAGCAAAGAGAGGGGGAGAAATAGAGCCAATGAGAGGTGGAGCAAGAGACAGCACAAACGAGAGGGGGAGACAGCGCAAAAGAGAGGGGGAGAGAGCACAAAAGAGAGGGGGAGAGAGAGCAAAAGAGAGGGGTGGAGAGAGCAAAAGAGAGGGGGGAGAGAGAGAGCAAAAGAGAGGTGGAGCGAGAGAGCCCAAAAGAGAGGGGGAGAGAGCGCAAAAGAGAGGGGGAGAGAGCAAAAAAGAGAGGGGGAAAGAGGGAGAGCAAGGAGTGGAACCGCTGTACTGCAAAAAATGGCCCGTGTGAATGGGCTTTAGGATTAGTATAAATATCTATTTATATAAATATGTACATATATATTTATGTGTTAATATTTGTATATACACATATTAACACTTACTTTTTTTTTTTTCTATAAGCATTACATATATGTATATTTTCTGGGAACACACAGTTCCCATAGACCGCAATGTAAAGTCACTTTAGTGCTGTTTTTTCTTTTCAAACACCCCGCTCCTGCCAACTTTACCCCCAAAATACTGCCAACTGCAGTTATTTTTATTAAAAAATAAAGATGCTGCTATCTTTATTTTTTAATAAAATATACTACACTGTATTTGGGGGGCATTTGGAGCACATTTATAAAAAATTAACCAGAGATCTAATTTCTGGTTAATTTTATAAGCACTAATTGCCACCGCGAGCTTGCGGTATGCATGTCTTCATCTGCGAAACTGTACGGGGGCTTAATTTTGTGCTCCATAACGCACCACACATTCTCAATTGGAGACAGGTCAGGACTGCAAGAAGGCCATGCTAGCACCCGCACTCTTTGCTTACGTAATAACGTGCTTGTAACGTCTGGATGGAAGGCTGTGTTTTTCAAAAACTATATGAAATGTTGACTTGTTGGACCACAAAACACAATTCCACTGTGCTACTGTCCATCTCAGATGAGACCAAGCCCAGAGAAGTCAGTGGCGCTTCTCGACATTGTTGATGTATGGCTTCTGTTTTGCATAGTAAAGCCTTAACTTGCATCTGTGGATGCAGCGGTAAATGGTATTGACTGACAAAGGTTTACCAAAGTATCCTGAGCCCACCTCAGGATATCCATAACAGACTCATGATGGGTTTTGAGACAGTGATGTCTGAGGGATCGGAGATCACGCGCATTCAGAAGTGGTTTTTGGCCTTGCCCTTTATGCATGAGATTTGACCGGATTCCTTGAATCTTTTAATTATATTGTGCACTGTAAAGAGTGAAATGTTGTTCTCAAAGTGTTGGATTATTCGCTGACGCATCTGTTGGTAGATTGGCGAACCTCAATCCATCCTTACTCTTGAAGGACTAGGCCGTTTTTAGAGGCTCCTTATATACTATGATTACACGATTGCCTCACCTGTTTCACATCACCTTCTTATTGCAGCTTGTCACATCACTATTTGTCCTAAATTGCCCCTGTCCCAAATTTTTTGGAATGTGTTGCAGCCATCAGATTTGAAATAAATGTATATTTTCAAAAATACATTGAATTCACAAAGCAAAAGTGTGCATATGCACATATTAACACATACATATATGTAAATAAGCACATACATACATATTTACAGGGAACACACAGTCCCCATAGACCGCAATGTAAAGGCACTTTTCACTGCTGTTTTTTTTCTAACACTCCAAAACCACAGCATATATCTCCATAAAATTGCTTCATGCAGTTTTTTAAAAAATAAAATAAAGACACCATTTAGTTTTTTTTACTTAAACAGAACATTACACTAAAGTTTTGGGGCCATTTGGGGCACTTTTTAAAAATTAACCAGAGGTCTGACGAAGTGCCTGTCGGCATGAAACGCGTAGAATGTTTCACCTGACCTGTTGAACATGTGTGATATGTCTTGTTATTCACCATATAAAGAATAAATCTATGCACTTATTACCACACTGGATCGTTTTTTCTTTGGTCACAGAAAATTGATATGTCAAATATTTACTGTAAATACATAGGGGCCTATCTATCAAGCTCCGTACTAAAGACCACTGCTCCATAACCTGTCCGCCTGCTCTGAGCAGGTGGACAGACATCGCTGCAATTCAATCTGATCGAGTACCATTGGGTTGATTGACACTCCCTGCTAGCAGCTGATTGGCCGCGAATCTGCCAGGGGCAGCATTGCACCAGCAGTTCACAAGAGCTACTGGTGCAATGCTGAATGCAGAGAGTTTTCACCCATTCACAAACTTGAGTGATAGAGGGCCTCTTCATTCGTCCAGTAGGTGTCAGATCATGATTACCAGCAGCCATTCATTTGTTCCACTCTTCTCGCATAAAGACCTTAAATGTTTTGTTGATAGAAACGTTGAGAGGTTGCAACTGGCTGGTAAGACCTCCCAGAATTACAGCCAGATGAGTCTTTACTTCTTTAAAGCTTTTTTTTTGTAGTTTTGCTAATATGTGCTCTAAACTGGTCAAGCACTAATAAGACAGTTTTTTTCAGAAGCCCTCCAGGATGTTTGGACCACACTTTTTCAAGCCATACTCTCATTCCATTTTCGTCCATCCATCCTTTCTCATGAACATGTACAACAACTCATATTGGAATCACTTCTTTTGGAAATGTTTTTCCTTTTGAAAATTAACATGGGTGGCAATTTGGTGCCGTCTGCACAGCAAGACAACACAACCGTGTAATGAGTTTTCTCATGTCCAGAGGTTTTCACGGTGATAGTTTTGGCACCTTTCAGATCAACAGTCCTATTAGATGGCACATCAAAGGTTAGCGGGACTTCATCCATATTCCCAATCTGGCCAATATCAAACCCATTTTTCTTCCTAGCATCAATTACAAATTTATGAAAAGACAGAATCTTATTTTCATATTCTTTTGGCATTTTTTGCGCAATTCTAGTTTTGGTGCGCATAGCAAGGCCACATCACCTCATAAAACTGTAGCACCACTAAGGTTATACAGTAAAATCGTGAATGCCTTTCTCTACAGCAATGCGTTTTGCTTCATATATTATCCTTTTTGTAGAGACTGATAAGCCATTATTCCAGTGATGTGTGATCCATTCTTTCATGGTCACGTCTAACTGTGGCCACTTTGCAGCATGCCCACGAAAAGTGTGCTTAATTTTATTTGCTTTTTGTAGCTGATCCTCCTGTTTTCCCCATTCTCTTATCATTTTTTCAGTTGGAGGTGGCCCAAAATGTCTCTCTGCTGCTCTGTTTCTATGCTCCTTTGCATATTTTACTACCTCTAGTTTAAAAGGAATCTTATATGCTATTCTTTTCTGCTTTATCATCATTGTACCAATATGTATGGGAGAGGTTTTCTGCAAGAAAATACAGTGATGAAGAAACTGTCAGTAATGTACCAGTATCTCCAATGTTTACCACTGAGCGCTGACCATTTGCGTTATCTCTGAGCATGGTCTTACCATAATTCAGAAAGCACACTCTGGTGGCACAAATCAAATAGAATTGCATCCATATTAAAGAAATATTACGGTAAATAGAATTGCATCCATATTAAAGAAATATTACGGTAAATAGAATTGCATCCATATTAAAGTACGGTAAGAATTTACAACTCTGCATCCTTCCCTCCTTCATGCCGCACAATCTCGGTATGCTTCCCTGCTTTTCACCCCTGCACTTGGCGATTTGGCTCCAGGACACACACACATTTGCTCCATAAGACCTGTACACACTGTGATTGTGTTCTGTGAATAGCAGTGTTTTATGGAGGCTTTTAAAGTTTGAAATGAAATACCGTAAAGCATCTTGGATGTATACATACGGTAGATTTTGACTTCTGGACTTTCTAGGATATACGGTAGTGCGCTAAGACGAGGATACATTTTGCCGCCCCCCACCCCCCCCATGATTACCGGTACATACCATCCCCATAGCTAGTTAAAGGGATATGAAACCCCATTTTTTTCTTTCATTATTCAGACAGAGCTTGCAATTTTAAGCATATTTCTCATTTACCGTACTCTAGACTTGTGCACGGCGAAAAAAATTGTTTCGGTTCGTTTCGGATTGATCTGGATGTTTTCAAATTTCGTTTTCGGATCGATTCAAATTCGGATACATTTGAATGCATTAGTTTCGGATTTGTTCGGATTCATTCGGATTCAAATAAATTCAGATGCATTCGGTTCGGATTCGATTTGTAAATTTGGATGTTAGGTATGTGTTAAGTGGGATGTGCTGTGTATTAGACTAGTATTATGTACTGTAATATTAGGTGTAACCCATAGCAGAGTGATATAACCTAATATACAGTACAATACTAGTGTAATTGTGATTAGTCCATGGCAATCCAAATGTTACGAATAAACCCGAACTAATTCAGATTTATTCATTAGATTCGGTGCTACGGTAATTCGGAAATTTGAATCAATCCAAATCTCCGAACTTGACAAATTCGTCCGAATTTAAATTTGGAACGAAACGAAATGCACATGTCTACCGTACTCCTATTATCAATTTTGTTTCTTCTCTTGCTACAGTATCTGTATTTTAAAAGTAGGACTGTAAGGTTAGGAGCTGTCTCATTTTTGGTTCAGCACCTGAGTAGCTCTTGCTAATTGGTGGCTAAAATCAAACATTTTATACGGTATAAATAAATAAAGGACTGTAATGTTTAACTACCGGTATATACCAGTAACATGTCATTAGGTGCCCTGGGAGGAACAATTTCTATTTGCTGATGCCTGATGTGCCAAGGGGAGGGGGATAACCCTAACCCTAATAACCCTAACCCTGAATCCTAACCCTAATAACCCTAAACCAAAACCCTATCCCTAATAACCCTAACCCTAATAACCCTAACCCGAAACCCTAATAACAATAACCCTAAACCCTAATAACCCTTATAACCCTAACCATAAAACCCTAACCCTAATAACCCTTATAACCCTAACCCTAACCCTTAACCCTAAACCCTAACCCTAACCCTAAACCCTTTCCCTAAACCCTAACCCCTAATAACAATAAAACCCCTAACCCTTAACCCTAAACCCTAACCCTAAACCATAACCCTTACCCCTAATAACCCTAACCCTAACCCTTAACCCTAACCCTAATAACCCTAACCCTAACCCCTAATAACCCTAATAACCCTAACCCCCTAAACCTAAACCCTAACCCTAAACCCTTAACCCTAAACAGTAACCCAAACCCTAACCCTAACCGGCAGTGCCAATTTTTAAAACATCAAGGGCCAGATTTACAGTAAACCCTTACAGGTATATACCGGTATGTAAAATTCACCTGCTCCTCCAGCCCACAAACAGTAAAACTGGAAAAGGTCACTATTAGAGCTTTTTTTTTGGCAGCATATGGCTCATCTGTTGCCAGTGTTCTTCACCAGTACAAGTTCTGCTCCACAGTAGCACTAGCTGCAGCAGATCCACAGGCCTGCCCTTCACACAGCAGCTTCCGGTTCACTCAGATCAACCCCCAGTGTCGGCTGATGCAGTGCTTCCTCATTCACTTCTCAGGATCAGTGACAGATACGGTAACCTGCACCCCGCACGCAGGAAGTGGAACTTAGAAGACAGTGCAACCATTTACCGGTAGGTGATGTGACACCATCGCCACTGTTAACCCCGCTGCTCTGACGTTGTGACATGAACTTGTTGATACTCTACGGGGAATATTTTACAGCTGTTTTTAACAATGCACAGAATACTTGTGCAGTATTCAGTATACACAACGGTAAGCATTTTTATATAGTGTATTGTCTCAATGGGTACGGCCTAGTTTTCCTTTAAAGTTAAACTATCTCTGAGAGCCATATTTAGTATTGGCCGGCATAGGGTCTCCAACTTCTGGAGGATGTAGAAAGCCCTCAAATTAAAAGGGCTGCTTCGCCTTCACCCCCTTTTTGCGTTTGAACTCAGTTTCTGCAAACACAATTATTATTACGGTAAGCACAGGGCCTGCATTCTGCATTTCTCCTTACTTCTGAGGGGGAAAAAGTGCGTCTTCTGGAGCGAAAAATATGGTATATATATGTCTATATTTTTGTTTATATGTGAATATATGTCTGTAAATACATACAGTATATAAATATGTGCACATATATACATATATAGAGTATGTTCACATAAATATCCATCTTTAGACATGTATATGTATGTATCTCTATGTTCAAGCCCTTTGCCTGGATTTTATTTTTCTAACACCTGAGACCTCATATCTTTGAGCCTTTATAACATTTGTGTGCAATTTCTTTTTAAATAAGTTTTATTAGATGGCGTTATTATGAGTTTAACTATACTTTGCAATGTATTTTTGATGTGTTTTGTTTAGTAAAACAGTTAACCACAGCTCTGAAGACGCAGTAATCATTCTAGCATAAATAGCGATTGCGTTCACGCATGCACATTTACTTTCAACTTGTAATACAAGTGCAATTTAACCTGCGTGCCAACGATTTCGAACAACCAATATTGGTCCGGCTAAAACGTTTGCGCTCCACTATTAATATGGCCCTGATTTTTTATGTGTTACATTTTTCTCCTGTCATGTGTTTGTGTGTGTGTATGTATATATTATGTGTGTGTGTATATATATATATATTATATGTGTGTGTGTGTGTATATATGTATTATGTGTGTGTGTATATATATATATATATATATATATATATATATATATATTATATATATATATATATATATTATGTGTGTGTGTATATATGTCTGTGTGTGCACACCCATATGTATACACACACAAAAACACACATATATATATATATACACACACACACATATCCGTGCTTTACAAGTACCCAATACAATACATATATGCACACGCACACACACACAATAATACATACCCATACGTATATACAAACACACACAGACAGACATACTTTTGACCAAAAAGAGCAAGGGCTTGTAAGTCACGAATATTATTAATCTACTCTAGCAATAAAGACTGATTGATTTTTCACCTTTATAGCCCTTAAAATTAGACACACACCACACAAAACATATATTAAAAGACACATTCCATTTATCCATTAATTCATTAAAAGACGTAATTTAATCAAGAGACGGAACTGCACTCCCATCACAATGATCAGCTTGTTGTAAACTGCCCAAGAACCTCAAAGTATTTACTTGTTCTTCTAAAGTCTATTAATTTCTTATGTATTTGCTAACACTGTTCATTGTTCAGAGACAATACAAAGTGTCATTTTTAATTCAAAAGCCTTAAAAGTTGGTGGCTTGACCACTAAGTATTCCACAGTATGCATGCAAGCCACGCTAGCCATCTCATAAACAGTTTTACAACCTATAATTAAAAAAATTACTTACACAAAGCGCTAGATTATAAGTGAGGCGCAAACTGTTTTGCGCAAGCAATATCATCCTTCCGTGAGCATTTTTAACTGCACTGATATTACAATCACCATTTAAGCTTCAATCCTTACCACGATCTCAGAGCTGTGGGTAACTGTTTTCTGAAACAAAAAGTTGTACAAAACCCATCAAAAATACATTACACAGTACCATTACACTCATAATAACACCATCTAATAAATATACACTACACAGTACAGTTACACACATAATAACACTATCTAATAAATATACATTACACAGTACAGTTACACACATAACACTATCTAATAAATATACATTACACAGTACAGTTACACTCATAATAACACCATCTAATGAAAATACATTACACAGAACAGTTACACTTATAATAACACTATCTAATAAATATACATTACACAGTACAGTTACACTTATAATAACATCTAATAAATATACATTACACAGTACAGTTTCACTCATAATAACACTATCTAATAAATATACATTACATAGTACAGTTACACTTATACTAACATCTAATAAATATACATTACACAGTAAAGTTACACACATAATAACACTATCTAATAAATATACATTACACAGTACAGTTCCACACATAATAACACTATCTAATAAATATACATTATGCAGTACAGTTACACACATAATAACACTGTCCAATAAATATACATTGCACAGTACAGTTACACTCATAATAACACTGTTTAATAAATATACAGTACACAGTACAGTTACACTTATAATAACACTATCTAATAAATATACATTACACAGTACAATTACACTCATAATAACATCATCTAATAAATATACATTACACAGTATAGTTACACACATAATAACACTGTCTAATAAATATACATTACACAGTACAGTTACACTCATAATAACACTGTCTAATAAATATACATTACACAGTACAGTTACACTCATAATAACACTGTCTAATAAATATACATTACACAGTACAGTTACACTCATATTAACACTGTCTAATAAATATACATTACACAGTACAGTTACACTCATAATAACACTGTCTAATAAATATACATTACACAGTACAGTTATACTTATAATAACACTGTCTAATAAATATACATTACACAGTACAGTTACACTCATATTAATGCTATCTAATAAATATACATTACACAGTACAGTTACACTCATAATAACACTGTCTAATAAATATACATTACACAGAACAGTTACACTTATAATAACACTATCTAATAAATATACATTACACAGTACAGTTACACTTATAATAACATCTAATAAATATACATTACACAGTACAGTTTCACTCATAATAACACTATCTAATAAATATACATTACATAGTACAGTTACACTTATACTAACATCTAATAAATATACATTACACAGTAAAGTTACACACATAATAACACTATCTAATAAATATACATTATGCAGTACAGTTACACACATAATAACACTGTCTAATAAATATACATTGCACAGTACAGTTACACTCATAATAACACTGTTTAATAAATATACATTACACAGTACAGTTACACTTATAATAACACTATCTAATAAATATACATTACACAGTACAGTTACACTCATAATAACATCATCTAATAAATATACATTACACAGTATAGTTATACACACAATAACACTGTCTAATAAATATACATTACACAGTACAGTTACACTCATAATAACACTGTCTAATAAATATACATTACACAGTACAGTTACACTCATAATAACACTGTCTAATAAATATACATTACACAGTACAGTTACACTCATAATAACACTATCTAATAAATATACATTACACAGTATAGTTACACTCATAATAACACCATCTAATAAATATACATTACACAGTACAGTTACACTCATAATAAACACTATCTAATAAATATACATTACACAGTATAGTTACACTCATAATAACACCATCTAATAAATATACATTACACAGTACAGTTACACTCATAATAAAACTATCTAATACATATACATTACACAGTACAGTTACACTCATAATAACACTATCTAATAAATATACATTACACAGTACAGTTACACTCATAACTGGTGTTTCTGGAGAGTCTGAAGGCACGCCAGAATCACGGGGGTTCAAGCTCCATACGGAGCTTGATAGATATGCCCCATAATTACATATACTGTTTATAAGTGCATTAGAGCCCTTTGCCATTAAGTAGATGAAAAAGATGTAATTAACATATATATGCAATATTCATATTTAATAAGATTTTAAACTATGTATTTACTATAAATTATTTCACATTTACTAATGCGAATATGCTATGTAGTTTTGCACAATGGTTTTTTTTTTCAACATTTTTTTTTTCTCCATTGACTTCTATGCAAAAATGTGATGGTGAGTGGCTCCCGTGTATCTAATAAATATACATTACACAGTATAGTTACACTCATAATAACACTATCTATAAATATACATTACACAGTATAGTTACACTCATATTAACACTGTCTAATAAATATACATTACACAGTACAGTTACACTCATAGTAACACTGTCTAATAAATATACATTACACAGTACAGTTTACACTCATAGTAACACTGTCTAATAAATATACATTACACAGTTACAGTTACACTTATAATAACACTATCTAATAAATATACATTACACAGTACAGTTACACACATAATAACACCATCTAATAAATATACATTACACAGTACAGTTACACTCATAATAACACTATCTAATAAATATACATTACACAGTACAGTTACACTCATAGTAACACTGTCTAATAAATATACATTACACAGTACAGTTACACTTATAATAACACTATCTAATAAATATACATTTACACAGTACAGTTACACTCATAATAACACTATCTAATACATATTACATTACACAGTACAGTTACACTCATAATTACACTATCTAATATATATACATTACACAGTACAGTTACACTCATATTAACACTGTGTAATAAATATACATTACACAGTACAGTTTACACTCATAGTAACACTGACTAATAAATATACATTACACCAGTGCAGTGTATACTTATAATAACACTGTCTAATAAACTATACATTACACAGTACAGTTACACTCATATTAATGCTATCTAATAAATATACATTACACTGTACAGTTACACTCATAATAACACTGTCTAATAAATTTACATTACACAGTACAGTTACACTCATAATAACACCATCTAATAATATACATTACACAGTACAGCTACACACATAATGACACTGTCTAATAAATATACATTACACAGTATAGTTACACTCATAATAACACTGTCTAATAAATATACATTACTCAGTAAAGTTACACTCATATTAACACCGTCTAATAAATATACATTACACAGTACAGTTACACTCATAATAACACTGTCTAATAAATATACATTACATAGTACAGTTACACTCATAATGACACTGTCTAATAAATATACATTACCACAGTACTGTTACACTCATACTAACACTGTCTAATAAATATACATTACACAGTACTGTTACACTTATAATAACACTATCTAATAAATATACATTACACAGTACAGTTTACACACATAATAACACTGTCTAATAAATATACATTACACAGTACAGTTACACTCATAATAACACCATCTAATAAATATACATTATACAATACAGTTACACACATAATAATACTGTCTAATAAATATACATTACACAGTACAGTTACACCACATTATTAACACTCTCTAATAAATATACATTACACAGTACAGTTACACACATAATAACACTATCTAATAAATATACATTACACAGTACAGTTACACACATAATAACACTATCTAATAAATATACATTACACAGTATAGTTACACACATAATAACACTGTCTAATAAATATACATTACACAGTACAGTTACACACATAATAACACTATCTAATAAATATACATTAACAGTATAGTTACACACATAATAACACTGTCTAAATAAATATACATTACACAGTACAGTTACACTCATAATAACACTGTCTAATAAATATACATTACACAGTACAGTTACACTCATAATAACAGTCTAATAAATATACATTACACAGTACAGTTACACTCATAATAACACTGTCTAATAAATATACATTACACAGTACTGTTACACTCATAATAACAGTCTAATAAATATACATTACATAGTACAGTTACACTCATAATACCATCACTGTCTAATAAATATACATTACGCAGTACAGTTACACTCATAATAACAGTCTAATAAATATACATTACACAGTACAGTTACACTCATAATAACAGTCTAATAATATACATTACACAGTACCAGTTACACTCATAATAACACTGTCTAATAAATATACATTACACAGTACAGTTACACTCATATTAACACTATCTAATAAATATACATTACACAGTACAGTTACACTCATAATAACACTGTCTAATAAATATACATTACACAGTACAGTTACACTCATATTAACACTATCTAATAAATATACATTACACAGTACAGTTACACTCATAATAAACACAGTCTAATAAATATACATTACACAGTACAGTTACACTCATAATAACACTGTCTAATAAAATGTATTTAATAAAAAATATTGCACCAAAAAGTTATAAGGGCTCAAAGATATGAGTCTTGGGTGGGTGTTAGAAAAAAAAGCAGGCAAAGGGCTTTAACATAGAGATACATACATATAGGTTGCTAAAGATGTATTTGTATGTATATAGATCGACATGTGCGCACATATATGTATTTATATGTGTATGTATGTATTGATATACACATATAAATGAATAAATATATATTTACACACATAGGGCCTATTATGAAAGGCCTGTCGGACATGATCCGACTTTGCGGATCAGGTCCGACAGACCTCGCTGAATGCGGAGAGCAATATGCCTCTCCCGCATTCAGCATTGCACCAGCAGCTCTTGTGAACTGCTGGTGCAAAAGCCGCCCCCTGCAGATTCGCGGCCGCTAGCAGGGGGTTGTCAATCAACCCGATCGTATTCAACGGGGGTTGAATTGTGACAATGTCTGTCCGCCTCCTCAGAGCAGGCGGACAGGTTATGGAGCAGCAGTCTTTAGACCGTTGCTTCATAACTGGTGTTTCTGGCGGAGTCTGAAGGCACGCCAGAATCATAGCTTGATAGATATGCCCCATAATTACATATACAGTTTATAAGGGCATTAGAGCCCTTTGCCATTAAGTAGATGAAAAAGATGTAATAACATATATATGCAATATTCATATTTAATAAAGATTTTTAACTATGTATTTACTATAAATATTCACATTTACTAATGCGAATATGCTATGTAGTTTTGCGCAATGTTTTTTTTTTCAACATTTTTTTTTTCTTCCATTGACTTCTATGGGAATGCAAAAATGTGATGGTGAGTGGCTCCCGTGTTAGTTTTTTTTTTTTGTCTTCTACTTTTTTTCTCCATCAATTTCTATGGTCAGATATTTATCAAAGCCTCAACTATGCTGCATTCGATGGCACAATACTCCTCGCCCTAACATCACGGCCCGCGGACCTGAATACGCTCTCCATATTTATAAAAAAGCCGTAAAAAAAAGCTGCGCACCAAGTATGGGGCGATGAACATCAGGCTGTTGTTAACTAACAGTCATCGATCCTCGCTGCTATTAGGCTTTAAACCAACTTTATTTATACCCTGTCACTAAATGCAGCCACTATACTAAAATGTTTAACCCTATCCCGCCACTGCCGGACCCCTCCGGTACTAAATAAATGTATTAACCCCCTAAACCTCTGGGCCTCCCCACATCACTACCATTAACTAAACCTATTAAGCCCAAACCACCAGCCCCCCCACATCGCCATAAACAAAATTAAGCTATCAACCCCTAAACTAACAACCCGCTAGCTTTACATTAAAATTACCCGCATCCCAATCTTAATATAAATTTAAACTTACCTGTAGAATTAAAATAAACTATTTTTAAACTTTAGTTAACCTACCCTACTTTATACTACAATTACATTAAACTAGCAATTAAATTAACAATATTACATATTAAAAAAAAAACTAACCCTACTTAATTATTTAAATCTACTATTAAAAATGACCTAAATAACATAAAAAAATAAACGCTGTTACAAAAAATAAAAAACACTAAAATACAAAGAAAAAAAAACAAAGTATCAAAAATAAAAACAAATTACACCTAATCTGATAGCCCCTATCAAAATAAAAAGCCCCCCAAAATAAAAAAACCCTAGCCTACAATAAACTACCAATGGCTCTTAAAGGGCCTTTCACAGGGCATTGCCCCCAAAGAAAATCAACACTTTTACCTGTAAAAAAAATTACAAATACCCCCCCAACAGTAAAACCCACCACCCAACCAACCAACCCCCCCAAAATAAAAAGCCTATCCTAAAAAACCTAAGCTCCCCATTGCCCTGAAAAGGGCATTTGTATGGGCATTGCCCTTAAAAAGGGCATTTAGCTCTTTTACCTGCCCAGACCCTACTCTAAAAATAAACCCACCCAAAAAATCCTTAAAAACCTAACACTCACCCCCGACAATCCACTTACAGTTTTTGAAGTTCTGCTTGAAGGATCCATCCAGCCGGCAAGAAGTCTTCAAGAAGTCTTCATCCAGGCGGCAAGAAGTCTTCATCCGGGCGGGGCCTTTTCCATCTTCATCCATCTGGCGAAGTCTTCATCTATGCGGCCTCTTCTATCTTCATCCATCTGGCGTGAAGCGGGTCCATCCTGAAGACATCAGGCACAGAGCTCCCCTTCATATAGATCGTCGCCGTAAACTGGAACTTGAATGCAAGTGATGTCATCCAAGATTGAGCTCTCATCCTATTGGCTGATTGGATCAGCCAATAGGATGAGAGCTGCTCAAATCCTATTGGCCGATTGCAACAGCCAATAGGATTTTTAGCAGCTCTAATCCTATGGCTGATTGGAACCTTTCAGCCAATAGGAATGCAAGGAACGCCATCTTGGATGACGTCACTTGCATTCAAGCTCCAGTTTATGGCGGCGACTGTATTGAAGAGGAGCTCCGCGCCGGATGATTTCAGGATGGACCCGCTCCGTGCAGGATGGATAAAGATAGAAGAGGCCGCATGGATGAAGACTTTGCCGGATGGATGAAGATGGAAGAGGCCGTCCGGATGAAGACTTCTTGCCACCCGGATTGAAGACTTCTTGCCGGCTGGATGGATCCTTCAAGCGGAACTTCAAAGACTGTAAGTGGATCGTCGGGGGGTTAGTGTTAGGTTTATTAGTCTACAACAGAATTTTATTATTTACAAATATATATATAATCCCTTTATTACCCCTTCCCCAGTTCTGCATACCAAACACAGTTATATTAATATACGTTTTTACCTCTGTGATTACCTTGCATCTAAGCCTTTGCAGACTGCCCCCTTATTTCAGTTCTTTTGAAAGACTTTCATTTAAACCAATCAGTGCTGGACTCCTAGGTATACTCCACGGGTGTGAGCACAATAGTATCTATATGGAACACATTAACTAACACACTTTTTGGTTGTGAAAAAATGTCAAAATGCATTCAGATAAGAGGCATCATTCAAAGACTAAGAAATTAGCATATGAGACTACCTAGATTTAGCTTTCAACTAAGAATACTAAGAGAAAAAAATAAAAATTGATGACAAAAGTAAATTGGATTGTTGTTTAAAATGAAATGCTCTATCTGAATCATGAAAGTTTAATTTTGACTAGCCTGTCCCTTTAACGCGCGTCGGGGAGAGCTCTGATTAACTGTTTCACAAAACAAAAAAGTGTCACAAAACACATCAAAATACATATATATGTATGTATTGTATATATAAATGTTAATATGTGTGTACAAATGTATTTATGGTATTTATATGTGTATATATGTATTTACAGACATACAGTGCATGTAAGTGACATATAAGTGCATTTGCAGTCAAATAGATGAAAACAAGTTAAAGGAATATATATTCAATAATAAAGTGTTATACTACGTACCTTACTGTAAATATTTCCCATTCCAATGTTATGCACATAGCAGAATTTTTTCTATGTATTTATAAATAGATTTCCCATACACACATAACTCAACACACAGCAATTAATTGTCTAAACTGTTGGCAATAAAAGTGAGTACACCCCTAATGGAAATGTCCAAATTGGGCCCAAAGTGTCAATATTTTGTTTGGCCATCATTATTTTCAAGCACTGCCTTAACCCTCTTGGGCATGGAGGTTCACCAGAGCTTCACAGGTTGCCACTGAAGTCCTCTTCCATGGAGCTGGTGGATGTTAGAGACCTTGCGCTCCCCGACCTTCCATTTTAGGATGCCCCACAGATGCATAATAGGGTATAGGCCTGGAGACATGCTTGGCCAGTCCATCACCTTTACACTCAGCTTCTTTAGCAAGGCAGTGGTCATCTTGGAGGTGTGTTTGGGATTGTTATCATGTTGGAATGCTGCCCGGCGGCCCAGTCTCTGAAGGGAGGAGATCATGCTCTTCAGTATGTCACAGTACATGTTGGCATTCATGCATGGTTTCCTCAATGATCTCGTAGCTCCCAGTGCCAGTAGCGCTTATGCAGGCCCAGACCATGACACTTCCACCACCATGCTTGATTGCAGGCAAGACACACTTGTCTTTGTACTCCTCACCTGCTTGCCACCACACATGCTTAACACCATCTGAACCGAATAAGTTTATTTTGGTCTCATCGGACCACAGGACATGGTTCCAGTAATCCATGTCCTTATTCTGCTTGTCTTCAGCAAACTGTTTGTGGGCTTTCTGGGGACAACAGGCCATGCAGACCAATTTGATGCAGTGTGCAGCGTATCGTCTGAGCACTGACAGGCTGACCCCCCCACCTTTTCAACCTCTGCAGCAATGCTGGCACCACTCATATGTCTATTTCCTAAAGACAACCTCTGGATATGAACGCTGAGCATGTGCACTCAAATCTTTGGTTGATCATGGTAAGGCCCTGTTCTGAGTGGAACCTGTCCTGTGAAACCGCTGTATGGTCCACAGTGTTGCAGCTCAGTTTCAGGGTCTTGGCAATCTTCCTATAGCCTAGGCCATCTTTATGTAGAGCAACAATTCTTTTTTTTCAGATCCTCAGAGAGTTCTTTGCCATGAGGTGACATGTTGAACTTCCAAGGACCAATATGAGAGAGGTGTGAGAACGATAACACCAATTTAACACACCTGCTCCCCATTCACACCTGAGACCTTGTAACACTAACGAGTCACATGACACCGGGGAGGGGAAAATGGCTAATAGGGCCCAATTTTGACATTTGCACTTAGAGGTGTACTCACTTTTGTTGCAAACGGTTTAGACATTAATGGCTGTGTGTTGAGGTTATTTTGAGGGGGACAGCAAATTTACACTGTCATACAGGCTATATGCTCACCACTTTACATTGTAGCAAAGTGTAATTTCTTCAGTGTTGTCCACATGAAAAGATATAATAAAATATTTACAATAATGTGAGATGTGTACTCAATTTTGTGAGATACTGTATATATATATATATATATATATATATATATATATATATATATATATATATATATATATATATATATATATATTATTTTGACCCATATATATATATATATATATATATACAGAAAAAGAAGAGGCTTGTACTCACTGGATTTTGAAAAAGGTGCTTTATTCAGCACAAAAATACGTGACGTTTCGGGGATCAATCACCCCTTCATCAGACCAAGGGGTGATTGATCCCCGAAATGTCACATATTTTTTGTCATCAGTTTTTGCCTGCACCCTGGTTTGATGCTATTTAAGTGGGGAGTGCGCTCTCTTTGCATATATATATATATATATATATATATATATATATATATATATATATATATATATATATATATATATATATTATATACTGTATATATACATATATATGTATATATTATGTATATACATATACAGTATATATGTATATATTATGTATTTACATATAAATATATATACCTATATTTATAATTATATACTGTATACAGTATATACTGTGTATATATATGTATAGGTATAGATATATATTGAACAAAATACAATCAGATATATGTAGGAATATGTACTTTATTTATGAATAAATAGAACATATATTTCTATCATTATGTGAAGAACATTGGAATGGGACAAATTCATATTTTCATGCCAGATTAGCGCACCTTGAAAATATACAATCAGGTTTGCAAGCGAGTAGGGTGTTACATTTTTTTTCCACTTTTTCTGCTCCATTGACTTCTATGGGGGAATACGTTAACACACGCGCAATATCCTAAGTTCGGCTTTTGTGCACAGCGGGTTAGTGCGAGAGCGAAAACTGTGTACTTACAACTTGTAATATGAGCGCTACCTGACACACGCAAAAAGCTTACTTCTAGCAGAGTTAGTGTGGGGTTGTTTATAACTGCTCCACTTTTAATTTCGCCCTTAGGTGCTGAATTATTAAAGTGTGGATGGACATTATACGATGTAGTGTATCATGTCCGCCGCACATCAATAAATGTCGACAGCAATACGCTGTCATTATTTATCATTGCACAAGCAAGTTCTTGTAAACTGTGCAATGCCACCTCCCTGCAGAATCGTGGCCAATCGGCCGTAGCAGGGGGGTGTCAATCAGTCTAAGATCAGGCGGATTGAAGACCGCAGCCTCAGAGCAGGCGGACCAGTTATGGAGCAGCGGTCTTTAGACTGCTGCTTCATAACTGCTGTTTCCGGCAAGCCCGGAGCTTGATAATCATCCCACCAGTGTTTAATGTCCCTTAAGTTAATCTTTGTGATTGCTCTAAAGTTACTGTAGATTTTTATAGTTGCTTTGTCCTCTTTATATCTCCCAAAAATATTAACTTTTCTTTGCAGGGGGGACAAGCACCCTAAATGAGATGTGTTTAGGGATTCCTGTCTATTACCCTAGTGTTCCAATAGCAGCCTGCTGGAGCCTTCTGGACATATATCATGTGACTGAAGCCTTAGAACTGGACCGTACTGATTCGTAAGTCCCGGTCATTGAACTCATTCATTGGGGGATATTTATCAAAGCTTCAACTATGTTGCATTTGCCGGCATCAATACTAACATCGCCTAACATTGCGGCCCGTGGATCTCAATACGCGCTCCTTATTTATAAAAAAAAGCCGTCAAAAACTTTATTTATACCATTTCACTAAACGCTGCCACTATACTAAAGTGTTTACCCCCTATCCCGCCACTCCCCGACACCGCCAAAACCTAAATAAAGTTATTAACCCCTATCCCGCCACTCCCCAACACCGCCAAATTCTAAATAAAGTTATTAACCCCCTATCCCGACGCTCCCCAACACCGCCGCCACTAAATAAACTTATTAACCCCCAAACCTCTGGCCTCCCACATCACCATCACTAACTAAACCTATTATCCCCTAAACTGTCAGCACCCCACATCGCAAAAAAACAATTAAGCTATTAACTCCTAAACCTAACAACCCCTTAACTTTAACTTATAATTACAACATCCCTATCTTCAAATAAATTAAAACTTACCTGTAGAATTAAAATAAACTAATTTTAAACTATTAATTAACCTACCCTAACTATTATACTACAATTAAATTAAACTACCATTTAAATAAACGAAATTACATATTAAAAAAAACCTAACCCTACTAAAATTATTTAAATATACAATTAAACATTATTTCAAAGTCCTAAATTACAAATAATAAAAAAACTAAGTTACAATAAAACAACAAAACACTAAATTACGAAAAATAACAAACCAAATGATCAAAAATAAAAAAAATTATACCTAATCTAATAGCCCTATCAAAATAAAAAAGCCCCCCCAAAATAAAAAAAACCCCTAGGCTACAATGAACTACCAATGGCCCTTAAACTGGCCTTTTGTGGGGCATTGCCCCAAAGATAACAGTTCTTTTACCTGGCAAAAAAAAATACAAACACCCCCCAACAGTAAAATCCACCACCCAACCTAACCCACCCTAACCCTAACCAACCCCTTAAATAAAAAAAAATCTAAAATAACCTAAGCTACCCATTGCCCTGAAAAGGGCATTTGTATGGGCATTGCCCTTAAAAGGGTATTTAACTATTTTTACTGCCCAGACCCCTAATCTAAAAATAAAGCCCACCCAAAAAAACTTAAAAAAACCTAACACTAACCCCCGACGATCCACTTACAGTTTCTTGAAGTCCTGCTTGAAGGATTCATCCAGCTGGCGACGTCCTCATGCAGGCGGCAAGAAGTCTTCATCCAAGTGGCAAGAAGGTCTTCATCCATGCGGCAAGAAGTCTTCATCCAGATGGCCTCTTCTATCTTCATCCAGCCACAGTGGAGCGGGGTCCATCCTGAAGACATCCGGCACGGAGCATCCTCTTTCTCTCAACTCACTCCCTTGCTCCCTTCTATCACTTTCTTTCCCTCCCTTCTTTCCCTCCCCCATTTCTCCTCTCCCTCCTTCCTTCTTTCCTTTCCCTCCCTTTTCTCCCCTCCCCTTATTTTCTCTCCCTTCTCTCAGGAAGAAAATGGTATGAGATGCATGAAATTCAACCCACCTGTATGCAAGTGTTTTGTTAGCCATTTTCTTTTGAATTGTTATGAAAAAAAAAAAAACATTTTACACACTGACCCAAAAAATATAAGGGGAAAAATATCCTAAAACCTTTTTTTTTTGGGGGGGGGGGTGGGGGGGGGGCAGCAGAATTTTGAGTGCCTAGGGCAGCACAAAACCTAAATACGCTCCTGCGCCTGGATGAAGACTTCTTGCCGCATGGATGAAGACTTCGCCGGCTGGATGGATCCTTCAAGTGGGACTACACAAAAACTGTAAGTGGATCGTCGGGGGTTAGTGTTAGGTTTTTTTATAAGGATTTTTTGGGTGGGTTTTATTTTTTAGATTAGGGGTCTGGGCAGTAAAAGATTTTTAAAGAGCAATGCCTATACAAATGCCCTTTTTAGGGCAATAGGGAGATTAGGTTAATGTTAGATATTTTTTTTATTTCGGGGGGGGGGGTTTGTATTTTTTTTGCCAGGTAAAAGAGCTGTTATCTTGGGGGCAATGCCCCACAAAAGGCCCTTTTAAGGGCCATTGGTAGTTTATTGTAGGCTAGGGGTTTTTTTTTATTTTGAAGGGGCTTTTTTATTTTGTTAGGGCTATTAGATTAGGTGTAAAAAAAATTATTTTTGATAATTTGGTTTGTTATTTTCGTAATTTAGTGTTTGTTTTTTTTAACTTAGTTTTTTTTTTTTATTTGTAATTAAGGACTTTGTAATAATGTTTAATTGTATATTTAAATAATTTTAGTAGGGTTAGGTTTTTTTAATATGTAATTTAGTTTATTTAATTGGTAGTTTAATTAATTGTAGTATAATAGGGTAGGTTAATTAATAGTTTTAAATTAGTTTATTTTAATTCTACAGGTAAGTTTAAATTTATTTGAAGATAGGGATGTTGTAATTTTAATTTAAAGTTAAGGGGGTTGCTAGGTTTAGGGGTTTAATAGCTTAATTTGTGTTTTTTGCGATGTGGGGGGCTGACGGTTTAGGGGTTAATAGGTTTAGTTAGTGGTGGTGATGTGGAAGGCCAGAGGTTTAGGGGTTAATAAGTTTATTTAGTGGCGGGTGGCGGTGTCCCGGGAGCGGCGGAATAGGGGTTAATAACATTATGTAGGTGGCAGCTATGTCGGAGTGCAGATTAGGGGGTGTTTTAGACTCGGGGGATATGTTAGGGTGTTAGGTGTAACCGTAACTTTTTTTTCTACGATAGAAATCATTGGGGTATGCTTCATTCTCTTATAGCATAGAACATAAGCTTTCGGTGCTTTCATACTCCCATTGATTTCTATGGCATCCAGGGCCTCAAGGGTTGCGGATTGAAAAACAGATACGATGCATCGGAATAGTTGCAGATTGAAAAACTGGATTGAATAAATTGGAAAAAGTGTCAAATAGAGCCGAATGTGTATTCGGAACATCTGTAATGACGTAAGCATCGATCTGCTTTGGACTGAGATTGCGGGATTATATGTTACGTCACAAATTTCAACATTTGCCGATCTTGAGGATTTGATAACTAGGTTGGGTCAATCTTGCAACAATTACGATGCGGAAATTCCGGCGTATTTTTGATTGACACTTTGATAAATAGGCCCCATTAACATCAAGATACAAATGTTATCACATTCAGGGCAAGATTACTAGAAAGCAATATTTGCACTCCAGTTTGTAATACCACTGCACACTAATGTGCACTGGTATTATAAGTTTGGTGCAATGCGAACGCAACCACGTGAAAGGGATGGGTGACATTTATAAATATATATTAAAACATAAATACTGTATATATGTATATAAACATATACATATACAGTATATTTACTGGGAAACACACAGTTCCCAATAGGCAATGTAAAGGCACTTTTCAATGCCATTTTGTTTTCTAATTTCCCCATACCTGCCAACTTTAAAGTCCCAAAACTGCCTAATGCGGTTATTTTTTTATTTAAAAAAAATGCTAGATTTGTTTTAAATATAAAAATATAATGCCCTCTAATTTGAGGGGCATTTGGAGCAAAATGGTTAATTTTCTGAGCTCTAATTGCTACTGCAAGTTTGGCAGTAGCAATAGCCAGCCACTTGTAATGGCTGGTTAATTATTGTGTTTCCCGCAAACAGGCAAATTTGCTCATTTCTGGGAGTACAATAATTTTGAGCTCCACTTGTAATATAGCCCTTAATTAGGCTTGCACCACCTTTTCTGAAAAAAATATTAAAATACCGGCCATGCTCATTAGCATAAATAATTTTAACCAGCATCAATTAGAACCTTAAGCTGCTAGTTAGTTTATAAAGAGACCCACTTAGAAGAACTTTGACCATGATAGCATATTTATTTCTATATTAATTCCTTCTTTTAGAATGATATCCTACATTTAATAATAAATATAGACTTTTGTAACAAATCTAAATGTCAGTAAAAGGTGCTTATTGTGTTCATTTTTATTTTTTTAGGCTCATGGAAGCAATTATCAGTTTGGGTTCTGTAGACTGGGACGATGATACCCGAGCCGTGGCACAGAAAGCAGTTTTGGAAGCCAATCATTTTGCAGTAGTGGAGGAACCGAAATGTAGAACGTTTTTGCTGTGTCAGTTTATGGCTTGCTCTGATTGGTTAAGTAAATGACTACTGTGTCTGATTATATGTGTGGCTAACAAGTTAGAATATAGACAGGAACTGCGCAGTTGCTCCTTCTTCCATGGTTGCTCAGCTGAGTAATGTTCTGTTGGGTAGCTAATATGAAAAAACCAAGACTAAACTTTCAGTAGGAGAATATATATAAAAATTAGAGATGTGCTTTTGTTTTCTGACGAATGCACATTTGTCACAAAAAATGCGTTTTTTGTTTTCATGAAAGAAAACAAAAATCTGAATAAATGTACCATCGAAATTTAAATAAAATTAAAAATACTGACTACATTTTTCAGTATCCCTAAGTGTGATGCGGGAATCCAGACGTGGACCCGTTGCTCAGGTGTGCCTAGAGGGATATGGCTGCACCTCACTGACGAGGCCCACAATAGGCCGAAACGTACGTCTGGGGTTTTGCTGTTTCTCTCGTTCAGAGAGGGATTGCCTGGTATTTCGGGGCTGGACTGTACTGTGAAGTCAGGATCAGGACTGATATGCTTCAGGAAAATTCTTCTCTGTGAAAGGCACATTTTGAGCAAAAAGAGACTGCTTCTTGGGTGGTAACTAGCCATAGAGCAAGCTATTATGCTATTGTTCGTTCCAGAGTTGAGCGCTTCTCTGTTTTATTTATGCAAATTATGACATTTTGGAAGTCTCCCTAAGTGTGATGCGGGAATCCAGACGTGGACCCGTTGCTCAGTGTGCCTAGAGGGATATGGCTGCACCTCACTGACGAGGCCCACAATAGGCCGAAACGTACGTCTGGGGTTTTGCTGTTTCTCTCGTTCAGAGAGGGATTGCCTGGTATTTCGGGGCTGGACTGTACTGTGAAGTCAGGATCAGACTGATATGCTTCAGGAAAGTTCTTCTCTGTGAAAGGCACATTTTGAGCAAAAAGAGGCTGCTTCTTGGGTGGTAACTAGCCATAGAGCAAGCTATTATGCTATTGTTCGTTCCCTAGGTTGAGCGCTTCTCTGTTTTTATTTATGCAAATTATGACATTTTGGGAAGTCTCCCTAAGTGTGATGCGGGAATCCAGACGTGGACCCGTTGCTCAGTGTGCCTAGAGGGATATGGCTGCACCTCACTGACGAGGGCCCACAATAGGCCGAAACGTACGTCTGGGGTTTTGCTGTTTCTCTCGTTCAGAGAGGGATTGCCTGGTATTTCGGGGCTGGACTGTACTGTGAAGTCAGGATCAGACTGATATGCTTCAGGAAAGTTCTTTCTCTGTGAAAGGCACATTTTGAGCAAAAAGAGGGCTGCTTCTTGGGTGGTAACTAGCCATAGAGCAAGCTATTATGCTATTGTTCGTTCCCAGGGATGAGCGCTTCTCTGTTTTTATTTATGCAAATTATGACATTTTGGGAAGTCTCCCTAAGTGTGATGCGGGAATCCAGACGTGGACCCGTTGCTCAGTGTGCCTAGAGGGATATGGCTGCACCTCACTGACGAGGCCCACAATAGGCCGAAACGTACGTCTGGGGTTTTGCTGTTTCTCTCGTTCAGAGAGGGATTTGCCTGGTATTTCGGGGCTGGACTGTACTGTGAAGTCAGGATCAGACTGATATGCTTCAGGAAAGTTCTTCTCTGTGAAAGGCACATTTGAGCAAAAAGAGGCTGCTTCTTGGGTGGTAAACTAGCCATAGAGCAAGCTATTATGCTATTGTTCGGTCCCAGGTTGAGGCCCTTCTCTGTTTTTATTTATTTTTCAGTATTCATTTTGCTTCTTTTATAAATATTTTTTTTTTCTTAACACGCTGAAGAGCACACTAACCCTCATTCTCTTTTACTAGGGCCCCTTCGGAGCTAACAGGAGGCTTAGCGCGCTCAGATCCCAAAACCTGCACTAAAGTTTCTGCAGATCCTGGGAACTGAGAGCGCTAAGCCAGGTGTTTAGAGTACTCATTTTCACCTCTTAGCCAATAGCCGTGCGGTAAATCCGGCTCCCATGGGTGCCAAGCCGGATTTACCACACGGCTATTGGCTAAGAGGGCTGCTGTTGGCTGCTGTAGCAGCTAAAAAATGGCGATCGGCTTAAAACAAATAAAGGAGCTTTCAACATGAAGTATCTTATTTGTTTCAAAAGTCAATCCTAGTGTTTGTAAAACGCAAGGATTTACTTTCACTTTAAGATTTCTAGGGTTGCTTTTTCCCCTCCAGTCTTGCCCTGTTCGAAAACATTCACATTTGTTTAACGAAAATTAATTTAAATGTTTAACAATTTTTTTTTAAACTAAGCGTAAAACCGAATAGTGCTGCCACCGAATATTCAGGGAAACAAATTTCATGAATATCCGAAATGACATTTTCTGTCCTGCACATCTCTAACAAATAACTAAAGTAGTCTACTCTCTCTCTCTCTCTCTCTGTCTTAAAGGGACAATATAGTGGGAAAATAACATGCTCTAATGAATTTTAGCACTGCCAACCCTGCAAGTCTGTATGTTTAACACCCACAAAGGAGTTAAACTCATAGTTAAAGAGTAACTAAAGAGCTGCATAGAACTGCTGATCCTAGTGGATCATGGTGATCCCTAGTGGATCATGGCCGGCAAAACAATCAGCAAGCAGCAGCAGCAGTTACTGGATTAAACACATAGGGCTCCATTCACCCTAGAGTTCAGCTTTGCCTGAAACGATAGTTAGGAAGCGGAGCTTAACCTGTCTGGCACCTAACCTTATTGACAGCCCCTGTTAGTGGCCTATTGGCTGCCAGCAAGAAAGGGGGCGGCACTAAACAAGCAATGTTAAATGCAATGTTAAATGCAGTGTATACTATATATGGAATAAATCATTTCCACATCCGGTCTGATTGTTACTCTGGCCCTGAGTGTAAAATGTACCTTCACATCTCCTTGTCAGGAAATTTGTAGCACTAACGTATCTTTTAGATTATCTCAGCTAAGCATCCGACACCATTAATACAAACCACCACCAACTCACTCAGCAGGCACTGTGTTTGAAAGTAAGTGCACTAGGCATTGCAGTATATATACATATGCCCTCGAAACAGTAGTAACCTACACAAGCGAAATGGTAGTAATCTACACTAGCAAAACTGTAGTAACCTACACTAGTGAAACAATAGTAACCTACACTAGCAAAATGGTAGTAACCTACACTATTGTAACAGTAGTAACCTACACTAGTGTAACAGTAGTAACCTACACTAGCGAAACAGTAGTAACCTACACTAGCGTAACAGTAGTAACCTACACTAGAGCAACAGTAGTAACATACACTAGCGAAACAGTAGTAACCTACACCAGCGAAACGGTAGTAACCTACACTAGCAAAATGGTAGTAACCTACACTAGCGAAACGGTAGTAACCTACACTAGTGAAATGGTAGTAACCTACACTAGCGAAACAGTAGTAACCTACACTAGCGAAACGGTAGTAACCTACACTAGCGAAACGGTAGTAACCTACACTAGTGAAATGGTAGTAACCTACACTAGCGAAACAGTAGTAACCTACACTAGCGTAACAGTAGTAACCTACACTAGCGTAACAGTAGTAACCTACACTAGAGAAACAGTAGTAACCTACACTAGAGAAACAGTAGTAACCTACACTAGCGTAACAGTAGTAACATACACTAGAGAAACAGTAGTAACCTACACTAGCGTAACAGTAGTAACCTACACTAGCGTAACAGTAGTAACCTACACTAGCGTAACAGTAGTAACCTACACTAGAGAAACAGTAGTAACCTACACTAGCGTAACAGTAGTAACCTACACCTAGAGAAACAGTAGTAACCTACACTAGCGTAACAGTAGTAACCTACACTAGAGAAACAGTAGTAACCTACACTAGCGTAACAGTAGTAACCTATACTAGCGTAACAGTAGTAACCTACACTAGAGAAACAGTAGTAACCTACACTAGCGTAACAGTAGTAACCTACACTAGAGAAACAGTAGTAACCTACACTAGCGTAACAGTAGTAACCTACACTAGAGAAACAGTAGTAACCTACACTAGCGTAACAGTAGTAACCTACACTAGAGAAACAGTAGTAACCTACACTAGCGTAACAGCAGTAACCTACACTAGAGAAACAGTAGTAACCTACACTAGCGTAACAGTAGTAACCTACACTAGAGAAACAGTAGTAACCTACACTAGCGTAACAGTAGTAACCTACACTAGAGAAACAGTAGTAATCTACACTAGCGTAACAGTAGTAACCTACATTAGTGTAACAGTAGTAACCTACACTAATGAAACAGTAGTAACCTACACTAGCGTAACAGTAGTAACCTACACTAGAGAAACAGTAGTAACCTACACTAGAGAAATGGTAGTAACCTACACTAGCGAAACAGTAGTAACCTACACTAGAGAACAGTAGTAACCTACACTAGAGAAATGGTAGTAACCTACACTAGCGAAACAGTAGTAACCTACACTAGAGAAACAGTAGCAACCTACACTAGCGTAACAGTAGTAACCTACATTAGCGTAACAGTAGTAACCTACACTAGAGAAACAGTAGTAACCTACGCTAGAGAAATGGTAGTAACCTACACTAGCGTAACAGTAGTAACCTACACTAGAGAAACAGTAGTAACCTACACTAGAGAAACGGTAGTAAACTACACTAGAGAAACAGTAGTAACCTACACTAGAGAAACGGTAGTAACCTACACTAGAGAAACAGTAGTAACCTACACTAGAGAAACAGTAGTAACCTACACTATCGTAACAGTAGTAACCTACACTAGAGAAACGGTAGTAACCTACACTAGAGAAACGGTAGTAACCTACACTAGCGTAAGAGTAGTAACCTACACTAGAGAAACGGTAGTAACCAACACTAGAGAAACAGTAGTAACCTACACTATCGTAACAGTAGTAACCTACACTAGAGAAACGGTAGTAACCTACACTAGAGAAACGGTAGTAACCTACACTAGCGTAACAGTAGTAACCTACACTAGAGAAACAGTAGTAACCTACACTATCATAACAGTAGTAACCTACACTAGAGAAACAGTAGTAACCTACACTAGCGTAACAGTAGTAACCTACACTAGAGAAACAGTAGTAACCTACACTAGAGAAACAGTAGTAACCTACACTATCGTAACAGTAGTAACCTAAACTAGCGTAACAGTAGTAACCTACACTAGGGAAACAGTAGTAACCTACACTAGAGAAATGGTAGTAACCTACACTAGCGAAACAGTAGTAACCTACACTAGAGAAACAGTAGCAACCTACACTAGCGTAACAGTAGTAACCTACATTAGCGTAACAGTAGTAACCTACACTAGAGAAACAGTAGTAACCTACACTAGAGAAATGGTAGTAACCTACACTAGCGTAACAGTAGTAACCTACACTAGAGAAACAGTAGTAACCTACACTAGAGAAACGGTAGTAACCTACACTAGAGAAACAGTAGTAACCTACACTAGAGAAACGGTAGTAACCTACACTAGAGAAACAGTAGTAACCTACACTAGAGAAACAGTAGTAACCTACACTATCGTAACAGTAGTAACCTACACTAGAGAAACGGTAGTAACCTACACTAGAGAAACGGTAGTAACCTACACTAGCGTAACAGTAGTAACCTACACTAGAGAAACGGTAGTAACCTACACTAGAGAAACGGTAGTAACCTACACTAGCGTAACAGTAGTAACCTACACTAGAGAAACGGTAGTAACCTACACTAGAGAAACAGTAGTAACCTACACTATCGTAACAGTAGTAACCTACACTAGAGAAACGGTAGTAACCTACACTAGAGAAACGGTAGTAACCTACACTAGCGTAACAGTAGTAACCTACACTAGAGAAACAGTAGTAACCTACACTATCGTAACAGTAGTAACCTACACTAGAGAAACAGTAGTAACCTACACTAGCGTAACAGTAGTAACCTACGCTAGAGAAACAGTAGTAACCTACACTAGTGTAACAGTAGTAACCTACACTAGAGAAACGGTAGAAACTTACACTAGCGTAACAGTAGTAGCCTACACTATAAACATTTTTTTTCTTTTACAAGCATAGAGTAAAATTGTTTCTAATTAAAACTGAAATGACCGCTTATATAATTTATCTTTCAACTTTTATGTCCCTTTAATGGAAAAATAACTCATAACTCATACACAACATAAATACAGAATGAATTAACTGTCACACTTTACTTTCATTGTCAGGTGATATTTTTTACTTTTGATAATAGTTTGAGCAGTTTTATTAATTCAAACAGCATCTACAATTCAAATAGATTGGAATGGCTTAGAAAAACATACACACATCTTGCCTGTGTTGTGTTCACACAGAAATAGTGATGGAGCCAGCAAGTTTTTAGACATATGGCTTTGCTTCCCAACAATATTAAAAACTGTAAATTTAAGGGATAGTAAAGTCAAAATGAAACTTCTGTGATTCAGACCACGCAAAACAACATTCGCTTTTACTTTGTTCTCAGGAAACTACAGAGCACAGTGTATCTACTCTGCATGTTTTTAGCTATTTATTTGTGCTAGTTTTTATTTCATTCCAGCCTCTCTGTTGTCATTTTCAGGGCACCAGGGTGAATCACACAACTCCACTACCGCAAGTCTTCCCACCTGTTCCGTATCCCTGCGAGATCGACACGTCGCCATAAGACGCATAGCTGTTTCTGCCTTCAAGATTGTTTTCTAATTGTTGCAATAAATGTGCAATTCCCTCACTTGGTGTCTTTTATTTTAACTTGCTGCAAGTGGCAAAGGGATATTCCAGAGTATATAAAACAATTAATATCAGTATGATACCATAATAGTTATTACTTTCTTACACTATAATCCCACGTACAGAACTCAGACAGCATTTTACTGAAGTTGCAGATAAGCTCTGTCACCCAAACTGACCATCCACTCAGACTAACAATGAGTGCTCACTCACATGACAAATGTGATGCAGATTGTATGATTAGAGATTTTTACAGTAGATACAGGAAGGCCCAGCTGTTCAGTAAATATTCCCACCAGTAGTTCAGCTGTATAGAGACATAAACTCAAAATGAAACCTCCATTAAATCATCAGATAAAGCATGATTTCAATTTTGTCATCAGACTTATCTTAGTATTCTTGGTAAAAACTGTATAAAGCATACCTAGGTAAGATCAGGAGTGTGCATACATTCATAAAAAGTAAGCTGCTCATCCTTGTGTGCACAGTCTTTTATGAGCACACTTTCTGAAGCACCAGCTTCTACTGAGCATGTGCAATAATTCATAGCCCATATACATGTAGGAGTCTTTGATTGGCTGATAGATGTCACATGAGTCAGGGAAATTAAAAGAAAGTAAGAGCTATTGCATTGTCTTTTTATTATGCACGTGTTAGTTATGTAATTCTTCTGTAATGAAAATTCCAGGTATTTTAATTTCACAAGGTTACTTGTGTTCTGCTAAAAGGCATTTACCGCTGTATACAGAAGCATTTTATTATTTACTCCTGACCCATCTATCTCTCACCACAACCTTGTATTCTAGCATTCCTCTCTACTTAAAAAACAATTTCTGCTGATGTTTAAGGGCTATATTACAAGTGGCGCACTATTTATTGTTCCCGCTAGTGCGTTAACTCTGCTAGAAGTAAGCTTTTTGTGTGCGTCAGATAGCGTGCCTATTACATGTTAAATGTTCAGACGAGCACTAACCTAAAGCACTCAAAAAGCCGAACTTTGAATATCGCAACCCCATAGACTTCAAAAGTGGAAAAAAAAACACCCTACTCACGCACAAACCCAATCAAGTTTTCTCAAATGCGCTTATCCGATATGAAGTATTAATATTTTACATTCCAATGTTCATTACATAGCAGAATATTTTCTATTTATTCTTAAATAAATATATATATATGATGATTTTTTGGTAATATATATATATATATATATATATATATATTTATTTATACTGTATATATAAATAAATATGTTTTTATATATATATATATATATATATTTAGAGCTGTAGATATATACAGGTATATACCGATAAATATATAGGAATATCTATTTAAAAATTCATATTCCCCTAAGTAAAGAACATTAGAATATTTACAGTACATACAAAGTTAAACAGATCTCTGAAGTTGCATTATCCCAATGGGCGTTAAATTAAATTTCTCTCAAGCGAACGCGTTTATTTGTAATACCCTAGTTCAAATCATCTCATATTACTCTGTCCTCTGCCATCAGAGTTATAAATTGTTTTGATTAAACTGTGCGCCTCTTTAAATTCCTTTTTTTTATTTATGTCCACTTGAAGTGTGATCTGCACAACTGTATGTAACATTCTTTATGCTTCCCTACATTTAAATAATCTTATGTGACTTTAAAGTCTTTTTCCTTTGTTGCCATAGTTCTAGTAGATAAGTGAGCAAGAGAATAAATCACATTCATATTCCTGTCCATTAACAACTAAAGGTCTAATATGGTAACACTGACATTAACTAAGTGACACTCAATAGCTGTGGAACATTTACTTCTTATACAGATATTTAGCAAAGCACTTATTTACTTATAAGATTATATAAAAACACTTCTGATGTCTTTCCCACATTTAACTTCTAGAATAAAGGGCAAAATACAGTAACCCAGTTGCATAACACAGTAACTATAAATGATGAATACAAATATGAATTATGTACTCACAATTTAAAAGACAAAAAGTAGAACTTCAGTTATTGGCCTCTAGTTATCAAGCCGTCAACCTCAAATACGCTGGAATTCCGCAGCGTATTTGTGGCGAGGCTGATTATCAAGCCCTGCTGCCCGGCAAAAGTAGAATATAGTGACGTAAGCTTCGATCCGCCGGACTCAGTCCGACACAGATCAATTCTTACGTCACTCCAGATGTTCCGCACACAAGTTCGGCACAATCTGACTACTTTTACTAGTTATCAAAAAACTAGCAGGTACGCTCGGCACTTTTCCGGCCCAGCGTACCTGGTTTTCAAACCGCCGCCCTAGAGGCGGCGGATCCCATAGGAATCAA
Organism: Bombina bombina; assembly: GCF_027579735.1. Lineage (NCBI taxonomy): Eukaryota > Metazoa > Chordata > Amphibia > Anura > Bombinatoridae > Bombina > Bombina bombina. The sequence continues at coordinate 260,770,654 of NC_069507.1, read as the reverse complement.
TGGGAGTCTGACCATAGCGAAAGCTCATGTTCGCTGCTGCCTGACATCCCATTGATTCCTATGGGAGCTGTCTGCACCTAACACCCTAACATGTACCCAGAGTCTAAACACCCCTAATCTGCACCCCCCCCCCCCCAGCACCGCCACAACTAAATAAATGTATTACCCCCTAAACCGCCACTCCCGGAGCCCACCGCCACTCTAATAAACTGATTAACCCCTAAACCGCCGCTCCCGGACCCCGCCGCAACCTACATTATACATATTAACCCTTAATCTTTCGCCCCCTACACTGCCGCAACTAAATAAAGTTATTCCCCCCTAAACCGCCGCTCCCGGACCCTGCCGCAACTATAATAAATATGTTAACCCCCTAAACCGCCGCTCCCGGACCCTGCCGCCATCTACATAATACCTATTAACCCCTAATCTGCCGCCCCCTACACCGCCGCCACTGTAATAAATTTATTAACCCCTATCCTGCCCCCCTACTCCGCCGCCACCTATAATACATTTATTAACCCCTGTCCTGCCCCCCCTACACCGCCGCCACCTATAATACATTTATTAACCCCTATCCTGCCCCCCCTACACCGCTGCCAATATAATAAAATTATTAACCCCTAAACTTAAGTCTAACCCTAAACACCCCCCTAACTTAAATATTAATTAAATACATCTAAATATTATAACTCTTATTAACTAAATGTATCCTATTTAAAACTAAATACCTTTAAAATAAACCCTAATATAGCTACAATATAAATAATAATTATATTGTAGCTATCGTACGGCTAGATTTAGAGTTCTGCGGCCAAAGGGGTGCGTTAGCTACGCATGCTTTTTTCCCCCCGCACCTTTTAAATACTGCTGGTATTTAGAGTTCACAGAAGGGCTGCGTTAGGCTCCAAAAAAGGGAGCGTATAGCATATTTACCGCCACTGCAACTCTAAATACCAGCGTTGCTTACGGACGCGGCCAGCTTCAAAAACGTGCTCGTGCACGATTCCCCCATAGAAAACAATGGGGCTGTTTGAGCTGAAAAAAAACCTAACACCTGCAAAAAAGCAGCGTTCAGCTCCTAACGCAGCCCCATTGTTTCCTATGGGGAAACACTTCCTATGTCTGCACCTAACACCCTAACATGTACCCCGAGTCTAAACACCCCTAACCTTACGCTTATTAACCCCTAATCTGCCGTTCCCGCTATCGCTGACCACTGCATATTATTATTAACCCCTAATCTGCCGCTCCGTACACCGCCGCAACCTACGTTATCCCTATGTACCCCTAATCTGCTGCCCCTAACACCGCCGACCCCTATATTATATTTATTACCCCTATATTATATTTATTAACCCCTAATCTGCCGCCCCCAACGTCGCCTCCACCTACCTACAATAATTAACCCCTAATCTGCTGACCGGATCTCACCGCTACTCTAATAAATGTATTAACCCCTAAAGCTAAGTCTAACCCTAACACTAACACCCCCCTAAGTTAAATATAATTTTTATCTTATGAAATAAATTAACTCTTATTAAATAAATTAATCCTATTTAAAGCTAAATACTTACCTGTAAAATAAACCCTAATATAGCTACAATATAAATTATAATGATATTGTAGCTATTTTAGGATTAATATTTATTTTACAGGTAACTTTGTAATTATTTTAACCAGGTACAATAGCTATTAAATAGTTAAGAACTATTTAATAGTTACCTAGTTAAAATAATGACAAAATTACCTGAAAAATAAAAACTTTATTAGAGTAGCGGTGAGCTCCGGTCGGCAGATTAGGGGTTAATGCTTGAAGTTAGGTGTCGGCGATGTTAGGGAGGGCAGATTAGGGGTTAATACTATTTATTATAGGGTTATTGAGGCGGGAGTGAGGCGGATTAGGGGTTAATAACTTAATTATAGTAGCAGTGCGGTCCGGTCGGCAGATTAGGGGTTAATAAGTGTAGGTAGGTGGCGGCGACGTTGGGGGGGGCAGATTAAGGGTTAATAAATATAATATAGGTGTCGGCGATGTTAGGGGCAGCAGATTAGGGGTACATAGGGATAATGTAGGTTGCGGCGGTGTACCGAGCGGCAGATTAGGGGTTAAAAAAATTTAATAGACGCCTCGGTTTAGGGGTACATAGGTAGTTTATGGGTGTTAGTGTACTTTAGAGCACAGTAGTTAAGAGCTTTATAAACCGGCGTTAGCCCAGAAAGCTCTTAACTACTGACTTTTTTCTGCGGCTGGAGTTTTGTCGTTAGATTTCTAAATGCTCACTTCAGCCACGACTCTAAATGTCGGCATTAGAAAGATCCCATTGAAAAGATAGGATACGCAAATGGCGTAGGGGGATCTGCGGTATGGAAAAGTCACGGCTGCAAAGTGAGCGTTAGACCCTTTCCTGATTGACTCCAAATACCAGAGGGCGGTAAAAACCAGCGTTAGGAGCCTCTAAAGCTGGTTTTGATGGCTACCGCCAAACTCTAAATCTAGCCGTTAGGATTTATTTTATTTTACAGGCAAATTTCAATTTATTTGACATAGGTACAATAGCTATTAAATAGTTATTAACTATTTAATAGCTACCTAGTTAAAATAAAGACAAATTTACCTGTAAAATAAAAACTAACCTAAGTTACAATTACACCTAACACTACACTATCATTAACTAAATTATTCCTATTTAAAACTAAATACTTACCTGTAAAATAAACCCTAAGATAGATACAATTTAATTAATAATTACATTGTAGCTATTTTAGGATTTATATTTATTTTACAGGTAACTTTGTATTTATTTTAGCTAGTTAGAATAGTTATTAAATAGTTATTAACTATTTAATAACTACCTAGCTAAAAGAAATACAAAAATTACCTGTAAAATAAATCCTAACCTAAGTTACAATTAAACCTAACACTACACTATCATTAAATTAATTAAATAAATTAGCTACAAGTAACTACAATTAAATACAATTAAATAAACTAACTAAAGTACAAAAAATAAAAATAAATAACCGCTAGATTTAGAGTTCTGCGTTAGCCGTCAAAACCAGCGTTAGGGGGGTCCTAACGCTGGTTTTGGCCGCCCGCTGGTATTTAGAGTCAGTCAGGAAAGGTCTAACGCTCACTTTCCAGCCGCGACTTTTCCATACCGCAGATCCCCTACGCCAATTGCGTAGCCTATCTTTTCAATGGGATCTTTCTAATGCTGGTATTTAGAGTCTTGGCTGAAGTGAGCGTTAGAATCTAACGACAAGCCTCCAGCCGCAGAGAAAAGCCAGGAGTTAAGAGCTTTCTGGGCTAACGCCGGTTCATAAAGCTAATAAAAAACTACTGTGCTCTAAAGTACACTATACACCCATAAACTACCTATGCACCCCTAAACCGAGGTCCCCCACATCACCGCCACTCTAATAAAATGTTTTAACCCCTAATGTGCTGACCGCACACCGCCGCAACCTACATTATCCCTATGTACCCCTAATCTGCTGCCCCTAACACCGCCGACCCCTACATAATATTTATTAATCCCTAATCTGCCCCCCCCAACGTCGCCACCACCTACCTACAATTATTAACCCCTAATCTGCCGACCAGACCTCACCATTACTATAATAAAGTTATTAACCCCTAATCCGCCTCACTCCCGCCTCAATAACCCTATAATAAATAGTATTAACCCCTAATCTGCCCTCTCTAACATCACCGACACCTAACTTCAAGTATTAACTCCTAATCTGCCGACCGGACCTCACCGCTACTATAATAAAGTTATTAACCCCTAATCCGCCTCACTCCCGCCTCAATAACTCTATAATAAATAGTATTAACCCCTAATCTGCCCTCCCAAACATCACCGACACCTAACTTCAAGTATTAACCCCTAATCTGCCGACCGGACCTCACCGCTACTCTAATAAATGTATTAACCCCTAAAGCTAAGTCTAACTCTAACACTAACACCCCCCTAAATTAAATATAATTTTATTCTAACGAAATAAAATAACTCTTATTAAATAAATTATTCCTATTTAAATCTAAATACTTACCTGTAAAATAAACCCTAATATAGCTACAATATAAATTATAATTATATTGTAGCTATTTTAGGATTAATATTTATTTTACAGGTAACTTTGTATTTATTTTAACCAGGTACAATAGCTATTAAATAGTTAATAACTATTTAATAGCTACCTAGTTAAAATAATTACAAAATTACCTGTAAAATAAATCCTAACCTAAGTTACAATTAAACCTAACACTACACTATCAATAAATTAATTACATACAAATGCCTACAATTATCTACAATTAAACCTAACACTACACTATCAATAAATTAATTACATACAAATAAATACAATTAAATAAACTAACTAAAGTACAAAAAATAAAAATAGAACTAAGTTACAAAAAATAAAAAAAATATTTACAAACATTATAAATATATTACAACAATTTTAAGCTAATTACACCTAATCTAAGCCCCCTAATAAAATAACAAAGCCCCCCAAAATAAAAAAAATGCCCTACCCTATTCTAAAATTAAAATAGAAAAGCTCTTTTACCTTACCAGCCCTTAAAAGGGCCCTTTGCGGGCATGCCCCAAAGAATTCAGCTCTTTTGCCTGTAAAAAAAAACATAAAATACCCCCCCCAACATTACAACCCACCACCCGCATACCCCTAATGTAACCCAAACCCCCTTAAATAAACCTAACACTAAGCCCCTGAAGATCTTCCTACCTTGTCTTCACCATGCCAGGTATCACCGATCGCTCCAGGCTCTGAATTCTTCATCCAAGCCCAAGCGGGGGCTGGAGATCCATCATCCGGCTTGAAGTCAAGCGGCGGCTGAAGAGGTCCAGAAGAGGCTCCAAAGTCTTCATCCTATCCGGGCAGAAGAGAAGATCCGGACCGGCAAACATCTTCTTCCAAGCGGTGACAAGCGGCTCCATCTTGAAGACCTCCAGCACGGATCCATCCTCTTCTTGCGACGTCCTAAGTCCGAATGAAGGTTCCTTTAAATGACGTCATCCAAGATGGCGTCCCTCGAATTCCGATTGGCTGATAGGATTCTATCAGCCAATCGGAATTAAGGTAGGAAATTCTGATTGGCTGATGGAATCAGCCAATCAGAATCAAGTTCAATCCGATAGGCTGATCCGATCAGCCAATCAGATTGAGCTTGCATTCTATTGGCTGATCGGAACAACCAATAGAATGCGAGCTCAATCTGATTGGCTGACTCGATCAGCCAATCGGATTGAACTTGAATCTGATTGGCTGATAACCCCCTAATCTAATCCAGACTAGTTATTTACAGACTATGTATCTGCAGACTAGGTATCTACAGACTAGGTAAGTATTTAGTTTTAAATAGGAATATTTTAGTTAATAATATTAATATTATTGAGATTTATTTCAAAATAATTAAGTTAGGGGTGTTTAGGGTTAGATAGGGTTAATATAGTTAATATATATAATATAATAACTATATTAATTATTAACTATATTAATAATATATATAATATAATAACTATATTAACTATATTAACCCTAATATAATTAGGGTTAATATAGTTAATATAGGTGGTGGCGGTGTAGGGGGATTAGATATAGGGGGTTAATATATTTAATATAGGTGGCGGCGGTGTAGGGAGGTCAGATTACAGGTAAAAGAGCTGATTACTTTGGGGCAATGCCACGCAAAAGGCCCTTTTAAGGGCTGGTAAAAGAGCTGATTACTTTGGGGCAATGCCCCGCAAAAGGCCCCTTTTCAGGGCTATTTGTAATTTAGTTTAGGGTAGAGACATTTTAGTATTTTAGGGGGTAATACATTTATTATAGGTGGTGGCGGTGTAGGGGGATTAGATTAGGGGTAATACATTAAATATAGGTGGCGGCGGGGGTAAGGGGGTTTAGATTAGGGGGTAATGTAGTTAAAATAGGTGGCGGCGGGGTAGGGGGCTCACATTAGGGGGTAATAATTTTAATATAGGTGGCGGCGGTGTAGGGGGGATTAAATTAGGGGTTAATAATTTTAATGTAGGTGGCGGGCAATGTAGGGGGATCACATTAGGGGGTTAGACATTTAATGTAGCTGACGGCGGGGGTCCAGGAGCGGCGGTTTAGGGGTTAAACATTTTATTAGGGATTGCTGCTGGGGATTGCGGTTGACAGGTAGATAGACATTGCGCATGCGTTAGGTGTTAGGTTTTATTTTGCAGGCAGTTTAGGGAGTTACGGGGCTCCAATACTCAGCATAAGGCTTATTACGCCTGCATTTGTGGCGAGGTGAAAATGGAGTAAGATTTCTCCATTTTCACCACATAAGTCCTCCGCTGTATATTGGATACCAAACTGCGCGGGTTTGGTATACCTGTCTATGGGCCAAAAAACTACGGCCGAAGGCAAAAATATACGAGCGTAACTTCTATGTTACGCCGTATATGTGATACCAAACCCGCGCAAAATTTGGCGTTGACGGCTTTTGCAGGCGACGCTGCATATCGGATCGGGCCCTAGGTATCTACAGAATATCCTATTTACAGACTAGTTATTTACAGACTAGTTATTTACAGGCTAGTTATCTACAGGCTAGATATCTACAGACTAGTTATCTACAGACTAGTTATCTACAGACTAGTTATTTACAGACTAGGTATCTACAGACTAAGGCCTAGATTTAGAGTTGGGTGGTAGCCGTGAAAACCAGCGTTAGAGGCTCCTAACGCTGGTTTTGGGCTACCGCCGGTATTTGGAGTCAGTCAGGAAAGGGTCTAACGCTCACTTTGCAGCAGCGACTTTTCCATACCGCAGATCCCCTTACGTCAATTGCGTATCCTATCTTTTCAATGGGATCTTTCTAACGCCAGTATTTAGAGTCGTGGCTGAAGTGAGCGTTAGAAATCTAACGACAAAACTCCAGCTGCAGAAAAAAGTCAGTAGTTAAGAGCTTTCTGGGCTAACGCCGGTTTATAAAGCTCTTAACTACTGTGCTCTAAAGTACACTAACACCCATAAACTACCTATGTACCCCTAAACCGAGGTCCCCCCCACATCGCCGCCACTATATTTAAATTTTTTAACCCCTAATCTTCCGCTCCGTACACTGCCGCCAACTACGTTATCCCTATGTACCCCTAATCTGCTGCCCCTAACACCGCCGACCCCTATATTATATTTATTAACCCCTAATCTGCCGCCCCCGCTATCGCTGACACCTGCCATATTATTATTAACCCTAATCTGCCGCTCCATATACCGCCGCAGCATACGTTATCCCTATGTACCCTAATCTGCTGCCCCTAACACCGCCGACCCCTATATTATATTTATTAACCCCTAATCTGCCCCCCACAACGTTGCCGCCAGCTACCTACAATAATTAACCCCTAATCTGCCGAGCGGAGCTCACCGCTACTATAATAAATGTTTTAACCCCTAAAGCTAATTCTAACCCTAACCCTAACACCCCCCTAAGTTAAATATAATTTTTATCTAACGAAATAAATTATTTCTCATTAAATAAATTATTCCTATTTAAAGCTTAATACTTACCTGTAAAATAAACCCTAATATAGCTACAATATAAATTATAATTATATTATAGCTATTTTAGGATTTATATTTATTTTACAGGCAACTTTGTATTTATTTTAACCAGGTACAATAGCTATTAAATAGTTAAGAACTATTTAATAGTTACCTAGTTAAAATAATTACAAATTTACCTGTAAAAAAAATCCTAACCTAAGTTACAATTAAACCTAACACTATACTATCAATAAATTAATTAAATAAAATACCTACAATTACCTACAATTAAACCTAACACTACACTATCAATAAATTAATTAAATACAATACCTACAAATAACTACAATTAAATAAACTAACTAAAGTACAAAAAATGAAAAAGAACTAAGTTACAAAAAATAAAAAAATATTTACAAAAATTAGAAAAATATTACAATAATTTTAAACTAATTACACCTACTCTAAGCCCCCTAATAAAATAACAAAGACCCCCAAAATAAAAATATGCCCTACCCTATTTTAAATTACAAAAGTTCAAAGCTCTTTTACCTTACCAGCCCTTAAAAGGACCTTTTGTGGGGCATGCCCCAAGGAATTCAGCTCTTTTGCCTGTAAAAAAAAAAACATACAATACCCCCCCAACATTAAAACCCACCACCCACATACCCCTAATCTACTAATCTAACCCAAACCCCCCTTAAATAAACCTAACACTAAGCCCCTGAAGATCTTCCTACCTTATCTTCACCTCGCTGGGTATCACCGATCGTTCCTGGCTCTGAAATCTTCATCCAACCCAAGCGGGGGCTGGCGATCCATACTCCTGCGGCTGAAGAGGCCCAGAAGAGGCTCCAAAGTCTTCATCCTATCCGGGAAGAAGAGGCGATCCAGACCGGCAACCATCTTGATCCAAGCGGCATCTTCTATCTTCATCCGATGAGGAACGGCTCCATCGTGAAGACCTCCAGCGCGGACCAATCTTCTTCCTCCGACGTCCAACTGAAGAATGACGGTTCCTTTAAGGGACGTCATCCAAGATGGCGTCCCTCAAATTCCGATTGGCTGATAGGATTCTATCAGCCAATCGGAATTAAGGTAGGAAAATTCTGATTGGCTGATGGAATCAGCCAATCAGAATCAAGTTCAAATCCGATTGGCTGATCCGATCAGCCAATCAGATTGAGCTCGCATTCTATTGGCTGATCGGAACAGCCAATAGAATGCGAGCTCAATCTGATTGGCTGATTGGATCAGCCAATCGGATTTGAACTTGATTCTGATTGGCTGATTCCATCAGCCAATCAGAATATTCCTACCTTAATTCAGATTGGCTGATAGAAATCCTATCAGCCAATCGGAATTCGAGGGACGCCATCTTGGCCCATCATTCGTCGTCTAGTCGTCGGTTGAAGAGGATGTTCCGCGTCGGCTTGGAAGAAGATGGTTACGCTCTGCTCCAGAAGAAAGAAGATTGAAGATGCGGCTTGACAGAAGACTTCATCCCGATGATGGACTTCCGACTTCAGCCCGATGATGGATTTCTTCAGCCGCCGCTTGGATCTAGACTTCAGCCCGAGGATGGACGTCACTCTTCAGCCCCCACTTGGGCTTGGATCAACACTTCCGAGGACCGATCGGTGAACCTAGTATGGTGAAGATAAGGTAGGAAGATCTTCAGGGGCTTAGTGTTAGGTTTATTTAAGGGGGGTTTGGGTTAGATTAGGGGTATGTGGGTGGTGGGTTGTAATGTTGGGGGGGCAGTATTGTATGTGTTTTTTTTACAGGCAAAAGAGCTGAATTTCTTGGGGCATGCCCAGCAAAGGGCCCTGTTCAGGGCTGGTAAGGTAAAAGAGCTTTGAACTTTTTTAATTTAGAATAGGGTATGGCATTTTTTTATTTTGGGGGTCTTTGTTATTTTATTAGGGGGCTTAAAGTAGGTGTAATTAGTTTAAAATTGTTGTAATATTTTTCTAATATTTGTAAATATTTTTTTATTTTTTGTAACTTAGTTCTTTTTTATTTTTTGTACTTTATTTAGTTTATTTCATTGTATTTATTTGTAGGAATTGTATTTAAATAATTTATTGATAGTGTAGTGTTAGGTTTAATTGTAGATAATTGTTGGTATTTTATTTAATTAATTTATTGATAGTGTAGTGTTAGGTTTAATTGTAACTTAGGTTAGGATTTATTTTACAGGTAATTTTGTAATTATTTTAACTATTTTAGCTATTAAATAGTTCTTAACTATTTAATAGCTATTGTACCTGGTTAAAATAAATACAAAGTTACCTGTAAAATAAATATAAATCCTAAAATAGCTATAATATAATTATAATTTATATTATAGCTATATTAGGATTTATTTTACAGGTAAGTATTTAGCTTTAAATAGGAATAATTATTTAATAAGAGTTAATTTATTTCATTAGATTTAAATTATATTTAACTTAGGGGTGTTAGTGTTAGGGTTAGATTTAGCTTTAGGGGTTAATACATTTATTAGAATAGCGGTGAGCTCCAGTCGGCAGATTAGGGGTTAATGTTTGAAGTTAGGTGTCGGCGATGTTAGGGAGGGCAGATTAGGGGTTAATACTATTTATTATAGGGTTATTGAGGCGGGAGTGAGGCGGATTAGGGGTTAATAACTTTATTATAATAGCAGTGCGGTCCCGCTCGGCAGATTAGGGGTTAATAAGTGTAGGCAGGTGGAGGCGACGTTGTGGGGGGGCAGATTAGGGGTTAATAAATATAATATAGGGGTCGGCGGTGTTTAGGGGCAGCAGATTAGGGGTACATAGGGATAATGTAAGTAGCGGCGGTTTACGGAGCGGCAGATTAGGGGTTAAAAAAATATGCAGGGGTCAGCGATAGCGGGGGCGGCAGATTAGGGGTTAATAAGTGTAAGGTTAGGGGTGTTTAGACTCAGGGTACATGTTAGAGTGTTAGGTGCAGACGTAGGAAGTGTTTCCCCATAGCAAACAATGGGGCTGCGTTAGGAGCTGAACGCGGCTTTTTTGCAGGTGTTAGGTTTTTTTTTCAGCTCAAACAGCCCCATTGTTTTCTATGGGGGAATCGTGCACGAGCACGTTTTTGAAGCTGGCCGCGTCCGTAAGCAACTCTGGTATCGAGAGTTGAAGTTGCGTTAAATATGCTCTACGCTCCTTTTTTGGAGCCTAACGCAGCCATTCTGTGAACTCTCAATACCAGAGTTATTTAAAAGGTGCGGCCAGAAAAAAGCCAGCGTTAGCTACGCGGGTCGTTACCGACAAAACTCTAAATCTAGCCGTTAGTGTTTGTGATTTTTTGTAACTTAGTTGTTAGTTTTTGGTAACTTAGTAATTTTTTAGTGTAGATTTAAATTATTTGAGTAGGGTTAGGTGTTTAAATATATAATATAGTTATTTTAATTTGTAGTTTTATGTAATTTTAGTATAAAAGTTAGGTTAGATTAATTTTTATTTTAATATAATTTAATGTAATTTTAGTTCAAAAGTTAGGTTGTATTAATTATTAATTTAATATAGTTTAATGTAATTTTATTATAATAGTTAGGGTAGGTTAATTATTAATTTAATATAGTTTAATGTAATTTTATTATAATAGTTAAAATAGGTTAATTATTAGTTTAATATAGTTTAATTTAATTCTAAAGGTAAGATTAAATTTCTTATAAGATAGGGATGAGTTAATATTTAATATAAAGTTAGCGGGTTGTTAGGTTTAGGAGTTAATAGGTTAATTTAGTTTATGGCGATGTGGGGGGCTGGCGGTTTAGGGGTTAATACATTTATTTAGTTGCGGAGGGCTCCGGGAGAGGCAGGATAGGGGTTAATAACTTTATGTAGGTGGCGGCGGTGTAGGGGGCGGCAGATTAGGGGTTAATTAGTATAATGTAGGTGGCGGCGGTGGCGGGCGGCAGATTAGGGGTTAATAAGTATAATGTAGGTGACGGTGGTGTAGGGGCGGCAGATTAGGGGTTAATAAGTATAATGTAGGTGATGTCGTGGTGGCAGATTAGGGGTGTTTAGACTTGGGGTACATGTTAGGGTGTTAGGTATAAACGTTACTTTATTCTCCCATAGGAATAAATGGGATATCGGGCAGAAGCGAACATAAGCTTTTGCTGCTTTCAGACTCCCATTGATTCCTATGTCATCCGCCACCTCCAGGGCGACGGATTGAAAATCAGGTACACTGGGCCAGAATAGTGGCTAGCGTACCTCGTAGGTATATGTTAACTGGCAAAAGTAGTAAGATAGTGCCGAATTTGCATTCGGAACATCTGTAGTGACGTAAGCATCGATCTGTGATGGACTGAGACCGGCGGATCGTATGTTACAACACAAAATTCTACTTTTGCCAGTCTGAAGGCTTTGATAACTAAGGGGAATCAAGCTCTCCATAATTATGCTGCGGAATTCAAGCGTATTTGCGGTTGACGGCTTGATAAATAGGCCCCCATGTATCTACAGACTAGTTATCTACAGACTGGTTATTTACAGGCTAGGTATCTACAGGCTAGTTATCTACAGACTAGTTATCTACAGACTAGTTATCTACAGACTAGGTATCTACAGACTAGTTATTTACCGACTAGTTATTTACCGACTAGTTATTTACAGGGTAGTTATTTACAGGGTAGTTATTTACAGGCTAGGTATCTTTAGACTAGTTATTTACAGACTAGGTATCTACAGACTAGTTATCTACAGACTGGTTATGTACAGGCTAGGTATCTTCAGACTAGTTATCTACAGACTAGTTATTTACAGATTAGTTATCTGATCTGAACATCTATTAAATTAACTCTAACTAGTTAGCTACAGACTGGTTTGCTATAGACTAGTTAGCTAAAACATTTATCTACAGGCTAGTTATTTACAGACTAGTTATCTACAGACTAGTTATTTATAGACTAGGTATCTACAGACTAGTTATCTATAGACTAGTTATCTAAATCTGGTTAAACACAGATTAATTAGCTATAGATCAGTTATCTACAGACTGGTTAACCACAGATTAATTAGCTACAGATCAGTTATCTACAGACTGGTTAACCACAAAATAATTAGCTACAGATCAGTTATCTACAGACTGGTTAACCAAAGATTAATTAGCTACAGACTAGTTATCTACAGACTGATTAACCACTGATTAATTAACTACAGACTAGTTATCTACAAACTGGTTAAACACAGATTAATTAGCTACAGATCAGTTATCTACAGATTGGTTATCCATAGATTAGTTAGCTACAGACTAGTTATCTACAGACTGGTTAAACACAGATTAATTAGCTGCAAATCAGTTATCTACAAACTGGCTAACCACAGATTAATTAGCTATAAATCAGTTATCTACAAACTGATTAACCACAGATTAGCTACAGACTAGTTAAACACAGATCTATTAGGTATAGGCTAGTTATCTACAGACTGGTTGACTACAGATTAATTAGCTACAGACTAGTTATCTACAGACTGGTTAACAACAAAATAATTAGTTACTAACTAGTTATCTATAGACTGGTTAACTATATAATGTTTAGTTACAAACAGGTTAACTACACATCTACAGACCAGTTATCTACAGCCTGATTAACCACAGATTAATTAGCTACAGACTAGTTATCTACTGTCTGATTAACACAGATTAATTAGCTAAAGACTAGTTATCTACAGACTATTTAACCACAGATTAAATAGCTACATACACTGATGTGGGTGTGACCTAAATGTTCGTAGGGCTCCTCCCTACTTCATCAGAGAAATGCCCTGATACCGCCCTGATATGAAGACAGATCAGTATCCGACTAGGACCCCTTCACCACTAAACTATAAAATCCCTCTTCCATGGAGTGAGACTGATGTCATGTAAGAGCAATACACGCACGCTAAAAATACCTCATTGTCTATTGAGGTTGAAACATGTGAGTGAACATTTTTAAGTTGCAATTTTTGATGTAATATTAAATTGTCTATACTGCACTCAGATCCAGGTCCTTGTGTTTCTGTTTGTTTTTTCTTCTTTCATTGCTAGTTAAGTTAACGTTGTGTTAACGCTTCCCTCCGACATCAGATTTCTTGAAAATCAATAGTTGCTATGGTAACCCGACCTTACACTATAAAATTTAACATCTGTGCTCCTTACCTGTGATCCCCTTCTAATGAGAAACAAAAACAAATATACACTTATTTATAATACATAGTTTTTAACTATAAGCAAATACTATTTTTTATTATAATTATATGTTCCACTTTTTATATATATGCAATATGTATTGCTGCCCTAGGCATAGGTCTCATTTGAATGTTGTAGATATGTGCTTGCATACATTTTTATATGCAATTACATATGGATATTTGCATAAGGACATAAGTGTAACTATTCCTACATGGGAGAAACAATAAATATTACATATTTCAGTTGAGCTGGGTGTAATTTTTTTCAATGTATCGACAGCCTCTAACTGTATATTAACGGTTTGCGCTTTTATTGGAAACCTATTAAAAGACCACTTTCTAATACTTTCTATTGGACGCAAACATATTTACTTTGAGGTATAAAGCTTCATCAGAAGCAGTCGATAAACAAAATTGCTTCCGACACCATAATTATTGGTTTGCAACCTCGCACAAACCAAATTACGGCTCAATGGAAGCAAGCCCTAAGGTCTAGTTTCCATTGAGGTGGTAAAGTTTACAAATTGTCGTTAAAAACATTTACCGCCATTAAAGTCTATGGAAATTTTTTATGTTACCACCAGGTTCCAAGCTTTACCACCTCAATGGATACTGGGCCTAATTTAGGTTTAGCTAATAGTAACCTCATGCAAGTAACTAGAATGAAGGTGCTAGACAAATAACTAGTGATACCATCTTTTTAAATAAAGATGTCCTTGGTAAGATGAGACACTTTCATTTTGAACAGCTCTTATTTTTTTTTTTCAGGTAAAACATTTTAAAGGTTCCTATGCACAATTATGCACAACAGCATTTTTTAGTTCAAGGTCCCTTTTATTGAGCCTTGAAGAACATGGCTGTCTGCCTGTCTATCCTATATTATAAAAGGCCAAGTGTTTGTCTGAAGCCGTCATGCGCAGTAGAGACAAACACTTGGCCTTAGAAAGCGCACAGCTGATCGCACGCGCACCCACCCGACCTCGCACGCGCACCTCTGCAAATGAAACAGCAGCGCGAGGAACACAGCAGCGCGAGTATCAGGCAAGTGAAAAGATCTTAGAAAGCGCACAGCTGATCGCACGCGCACCCACCCAACCTCGCATGCGCACCTCTGCAAGTGAACCACAGCAGCGCGAGGCTCAGGCAAGTGAACCACGGGGGGGGGAGGAGAGAGAGATAGAAAGAGAAGGGGAGAGAGAGCAAAATAAGGGGGAGAGAAAGAGAGAAAGAGAGTGAAAGAGAAGGGGAGAGAGAGAAAAAGAAGGGGAGGAGAGAGCAAAATAAGGGGGAGAGAGAGAGAAAAGGAGAAGGGGGGAGAGAGAGAGAAGGGGGAGAGAGAGAGAGAGAGAGAGAGAGAGAGAGAGAGAGAAGGGGGAGAGAAAGAAGGGGGGGGGAGAGAGAAGGGGGGAGAGAGAGAAAAAGAGAAGGGGGGAGAGTGCAAAATAAGGGGGAGAGAGAAGGGGGGAGAGAGAAGGGGAAGAGACAGAGAAAAAGAGAAGGGGGGAGGGGGGAGAAGGGGGGGGAGAGAGAGAGAGGGGGGGGGAGAGAGAGAGAGAGAGAGAGAAGGGGAGAGAGAGCAAAATAAGGGGGGAGAGAGAGAGAAGGGGGAGAGAGAAGGGGAGAGAGAGAGGGGGAGAAGGGGGAGAGAGAAGGGGGAGAATGCAAAATAAGGGGGAGAGAGAAGGGGGAGAGAGAGAAGGGGAAGAGACAGAGAAAAAGAGGCGGGGGAGAAGGGGGAGAGAGAAGGGGGAGAGAGAGAGAGGGGAGAAGGGGGAGAGAGAGAGAGAGAGGGGGAGAGAGAGAGAGAGAGAGAGAGAGAGAAGGGGGGAGAGAGAAGGGGGGAGAGAGAGAGAGAGAGAGAAGGGGGAGAGAGAGAAGGGGGAGAAAGAGAGAGAGGGGGAGAAGGGGGAGAGAGAGAAGGGGGAGAGAGAGAGAGGGGGAGAAAGGGGGAGAGAGAGAAGGGGGAGGGAGAGAGGGGGAGAAGGGGGACAGAGAAGGGGGAGAGAGAGAAAGGGGGAGAAGGGGGAGAGAGAAGGGGGGAGAGAGGGGGAGAAGGGGGGAGAGAGAAGGGAGAGAGGGGGGGAGAGAGAAGGGGGGAGAGAGGGGGAGAAGGGGGAGAGAGAAGGGGGGAGAGAGAGAGAAAAAGAGAAGGGGGAGAGAGAGAGAAAAAGAGAAGGGGGAGAGTGCAAAATAAGGGGGAGAGAGAAGGGGGAGAGAGAGAGAAAAAGAGAAGGGGGAGAGAGAGAGAAAAAGAGAAGGGGGGAGAGAGCACAAAAGAGAGGGGGGGAGAGAGAGGGAGCAAGGGTTGGAACCGCGGTACCTAAAAAATTGGCCCGTGTACACGGGCTTTAGGACTAGTATTATTATAATTCTCTAAATTAGATTGTATTCTATGAAATCACAATTCCTTGAAATAATTCTGCCTTTCTCATAAATACTCACAGCGGTTAGATG
This sequence comes from Bombina bombina, assembly GCF_027579735.1. Classification (NCBI taxonomy): domain Eukaryota; kingdom Metazoa; phylum Chordata; class Amphibia; order Anura; family Bombinatoridae; genus Bombina; species Bombina bombina. The sequence continues at coordinate 260,754,461 of NC_069507.1, read as the reverse complement.
TGCCCAGACTATGGTGCTTTACAAGAATCATTAAGAATTTAATCCCATCCTGTTTGGATAAGTGGTTTCAAGTACAACTATAATTTGGTATCTAGGGTAGGGACACACAATATTGTATTCACATCCAGTGCTGTAAGCTGCTTTATCAGGTATTAACTTATTTATTTATATCTCAATTTATATTTTAAGACTTTGTTGTCCAACATTAATTTCTCCCTTTGTGGCAAATAATCGGCTTTCTTGTCACACATAAATCCTCTGTGCAAGGTGATATCATTGATAAAAAAGTTATGTGATCAGTTTACTGATGTCACAAGTTCCATTGTATATGACGGTGTGCACCAGGTTAGTAACCCATAATGCTTGTCTCAGTGGTCCATTGCTTCATTGAAGGATAAAGGTCCATGATTTGACCGACTTACTGACCACAAATCTATGTGATCTCCTGATATCTTGATTTTCCCAAAATATAATAAATGTATCTAAGTCAATTACTTATTGCACAACAATAATAATATTTTATATATAAAGACCACATTTGAAATTATGTCTTACATTTAATTATACAGTAATACTGAGGGACTGGTGATTTAAACCTCACAAATTCAGACATGGTTTTTGTCGCTGATACTTGCAGGGACCGCCCTGGTGGAATTTTTATAAAAAAGGCAAGTGCCAAGATGTCTCCTAATAAAAGTAATGGAGCTCTCTGGAAAGGGACACTTAGCACCATAGAGGGAAGTTAGCAGTGAGCAGGGGGCACACTTTAAAAAGTAAATCCTGCAGCCAATATAAATCACATTATGCTGCTTTCTGCGTATAGCATCTTAAATGTACCTATATTATCATATACGTGTGTTTGTCTATTAGGGTTAGAAGTATTTTGATTGTTTTGAGAAAAGCTTGCCTTTATTTTGTGAGAAAAAACTGTGAGATCTGTACACTTAGGTCTGTTTGTGAACACTTAGGGTACAACTGCTGTGGTTGTACCCTCACTGGGTTATAATTAAACCTTAAGGAACTAATAGGTACCATTTAGCAGTAAATAAGGTACAAATATGTTTCCAACTGTCAAAGGGTCCATGTCTGTACCATTTAATACCCCCATAAAGGTACAATCACTTGTGTGCCCAAAAGGTTGAGGGGAATGGGTGGTTTAAGGCTGCCAAGACCTGCAAGTCCATATAATTTGTTCCTATACAAAGTGTAACACAGCACCATCTATTGGTTGAAAGTTTCCAGACGTTGAGTAATACATTGTCATCTATTGGTGATGGTTCATCACCAAAATGTGTAGTGGGGAAAAATACTAATTTGCATATATTTTGCATAGGCTGACCATTCAAATGTATGGTTGTGAATTTTATCGTTTATGCCTCCCCCTTCCTTTTGTTACAGTTTTATTGTATTATTATGTTGTTGTCTATATGTTTTCTCTGTGTTTATGTTTTATGTGGAGTTTGTCCCCATAAGTTAAATGGTGTATTGTTAGAGTCTCAGTCTAGTCCTGAGTGAAACAAATACTTTTTGAGGAGGTCCTATTGCTACAGTTGACCTTGCCTGATTCTTTCAGTTATTCCATTGGTAGAGACTTCAGTGTGGCTTCTGTAAGTTGTATATTATTTAATTATTGCTGTTTAAAGCTAGGCAAATACTTATATACTTATCTTAGTGTGCAAGAGTACAGTAGGTGAACGTATATATAAATGTTATTTAATGAATTTGATGGAACAGCATTTTGGAGTATTTAATATGCTGTGTTGAGTACAAATTTTTCCATCATCAGGTACAAAGAGCTTGTCACTGGGGCAGCACCCTTAAAAGGCCAAATTTGCACCATTTTAAGGGTACATTATGGTACCATCGCACTGAGGTTCAATATAGTCCCCAAAGGTGAATATTTGCCTTTGATAGGTACAATCTGCAAGGGTACCAATATGTTCCCATGTTAAAGGGTATAGAAGGTGTACTTTTGAGGGTTTTGCCCCATTGCAAATTTTTTCTAACAGTTTAGTGCAAAAACTTTTACAGAATTATGCAGGGATTAGAGAGACAATTTCATAAATATGACAATGGAAAGTCTCTGTTCAACCATTTTAAGAAAAAACAACAATTACAAAACTTTGTATTTTGTATTTATAAGTACAAACTTCTAAGTAATTTTTGCACATCCAGTGTACTTAAATTACTATTTATGTTGTGCAAATTTAATACAATTTATTCTTGAGTAAATTACCGGTACATAGAAATTTAACATTTTTGACAAAATATTATTTTTGGTGAAGAATTTTATTACGATTTTTGATGCACTTTAACAATACAATTTTTCTCTGTGTATTTTTGTGTGAAAGGTTAAATTATTAGTTTTGTAAGATTTTTAAAAAAATACGATTTTCATTATGCACTTTTGTAATGTCTCCTCCCCATACGAAAATGCAGTATACGCCCCTTAGCAAAACACACTGTTTTCAGGGTAAAAAGTGGCTTTATAGAATTCCACAAAGGAAACAGAAGAACTGGCGAGTATTATTTAATAATCTCGCAAGCCCAGAGAGCTTTAATGTGGTTGATATATTTTTATCTTGTTGACTGACATGAACAACGACATATGGGACGATTTATCAACCCCTACGCCTGCCTACGACTGCAGGTTCTCATAAAAGAACGTGCAGTCTGTATTTATGAAGTAACTTCCTTAACTTTTTGCCACCTCTTAGGTAGCAAATTTCAATCTCTCCGGTCTCGACCGACCAGTGAGATTGACAGCTCTTGCCTGCACGTGATTGGTTTGGGCATGGGCAGGGGGCGGGATTGCAAATGAGTGCAAAATAGCGCTCGCGTGTAATGCTGATTTCCGGAAGCGGAATTCAGCCCGTCAGAGGCGAGGTGCATCAGACAGGCGCGTGTATGCACGCCCCGTCCACCGCAGCTTGATAAATCGACACCTGACTGTGAAATTAGTAAAATGTTAAAGTGAAGAAGTGGGGCTATCCCTGATGACCTATCGATTACCTTCTGAGTAGGTCAAATCTAATGCAATGTTCGTCAAATGAAGCTTTTTCGCATCATAACACAAGTCACTGTTGGGCACACAATCCTGACAAATGTGTAGAAGCGATCCCTCTGTTAGCGTTCAATCCCCCTTGGTGACAAGCCAATCAAACCCGCAAAGCAAAGTTCATATATAAATGTAAGCACGCTCACCTCGTATCCAAACCAGGCTGGCCTCCAGACCCTTCTCTTGTACGGCTGTTGTCTGATCAATCCGCCGGCCTCAGGGATAGTCACAGCACTGCAAACTCGTGACCACTCCCCACGCTAACACAGCGTGGCCGCTTAGCTGGATAATGTATTACTTCAATCAAGCCGCGCTCCGAGGGAAAGGAGGAAGGTGACGTCAGCGGGATAGCTTGTAAACTTCCAATCGGGACCGGCCAATGGAGGTGTGTAGCCCAACTCCAAATAGGATTGGATGTATATCCACGGTATCTCCAAAGTGATTGTAATGGTGCTTGATAAAGCTAGATGATATCTGCTCAATATGGTAACGGACTATCCTCGCTGGTGCAAATCATAAAGTTAATCAAAAGGTGCGGACAGTCCGTTGATAAAATTCAATCCTTTATTGTGTAATAATTAAAAATACAGGAACACACAGGAGTGACAGAGTAGGTGTATTACCTAAACTGGCTTACGCGTTTCGGCGTTAGCCGTAGTCATAGACATGGCTATGACTACGGCTAACGCCGAAACGCGTAAGCCAGTTTAGGTAATACACCTACTCTGTCACTCCTGTGTGTTCCTGTATTTTTAATTATTACACAATAAAGGATTGAATTTTATCAACGGACTGTCCGCACCTTTTGATTAACTTTGTGAAATTAGTAAGCCATATTATTGTCATTATCTTAATTCTCTATATACTATAATCGTACATGCAAAATTACTTTTAACAAACAATTATTTATTAGTAGTAAAAACCCCACTAACCATTAGCCTTTTTGTAGAAGCCAATCTATTTAGTCTGCAAAGAACAAGGATAGCCATTGTCATAAAGTTAGTTAAGCCAATTAGGGACAGTTATGTAGCAGATTCTGCCTTGAGAAGTCAGCAGGTGCATTTCAAGTCAAGTAGACACAAAAAGGGGTCAAATAAATAATGAAAATATATTGTAAAATTGTTTCATTAGGAATGACTTAACAATTTATATATAAACCTCAATGTGCGCACTGTCTCTTTAATGCCCTGACAGTTTATTGATTGATTGATAGTTTCAGAGAATGTTGTGTTTTCTTAAAGGGACATAAAACAAGTTAGGATAGAGACAAAATATAATAATATGTAATATTAATTACTTTACCTGCAAATTTATACTGCAGTGCCTCACCATTAACCCTTTCTTTTAAGTTTCCGATTGTACAGCTCTAACTCCCCCCACACATTTCCTTCTATGGCTGTATCTATATCTACCATTGCTTTGGTAAAATGCAGAAGTACACAGTGATTACCTGCTGGAGCATGCCTAGATGCAAATAAGATGCTGTGAAATACTATGCCTATGTTTCTGATGCTAAACACTGATAAGGGTGGTGGATCTGACTACTCTAGACAGCATAGCTATGTAAGTAATTTTGCTTATTAAAAAAAAAAAATACTTGACAACTATTTTTTTATGCAAACTATTTTTTACTTAATTAGCCCTTTAGGATATGCACAGATCTCAACATGTTTATGGCACTTTAAAGGGACATGTTACTGAAATGATAAAAAGGTATGAGCTTACAGAGAGGCTAAACAAATAGGTAAACTCTTGCATAGGAAGTGCAATACTTTGCTGCAATCAGACGGAGCATACTCATGTAGCTGACAGTTACCTGCAGAGTCCTGCTTGGCAGCAGTGGGGTTAAATACATAGTTACAATGGGTCATTTGTGCAGTGATATAATATTCTAATGTGTCTTTAATATGTTATTATAGTTCTAAAGGGAAACAACGCACTTATTGTAATATAAACGGCCAGATTATGATTGGCGTGCAAACAGTATCTGGTTAGCGCGTGTCGGATGTAGCACAGGTATTACAATTTGAAAGTAAATGCGATTGCTAGAGCTTAACTGAATTTAACATGCGTCTGGTTAGCGCGACCTCAGAGCTCTGGTTAACTGTGATGTTTGAATAAAATTGTCACAAAACACATTGAAATACATTAAAAAGTGCAGTTACACTCATAATAACACTGTCTAACAAATATCATTTAATAAAATAATTGCACTAAAAGTTATAAGGGCTCAAATTTATGAGAATTAGCTGTTATTAAAAAAAGGGACTGCAAAGAGCTTTAACAAAGACACACATACATGCACATGTCTAAATATATATATGTGTGTGTGTGTACATATGTATTTAAGTATTTATATGTGTATATATGTATTTATTTACAGACATATATACACATATAAACACATAAATACATATGTATAAAAATATACATAGTGGCCTATCTATCAAGACCGCTGCTCCATAACCCTGTCCGCCTGCTCTGATGAGGCAGACAGGAATCGCCACAAATCAACCCGATCGAGTACGATCGGGTTGATTGACACCTCCCTGATTGGCCGCGAGTCAGCAGGGAGCGGCTTTGAACCAGCAGCTCTTGTGAGCTGTTGGTGCAATGCTGAATACGGAGAGCGTATTGCTCTCCGCATTCAGCGAGGTCTTGCGGACCTGATCGGCACTATCGGATCAGGTCCGCAAGACCTTTGATAATTCGGCCCCATAGTGTAGATGAAAACATTAAAAATCATAATTATGGAATTTTCATGTTTACTATAGTGTTTACCATATTTATTTCACATTCCAGTGTTCTTCACCTAGGGGAATATATTCTAAGTAGATCTGTATATATCTATATATATATATATATATATATATATATATATATATATATATATATATATATATATATATATATATATATATATATATATATATATATGAACTAATAGAAAGGTAGTCCCCAAATGCCTGTGCTCATATCTACAAATGATCAAGTCAGAGGTGCTCAAATAACTGATTGTCAAAAAGCGGAAACTTTCTATTTGATTGAAATTGGGGGGGTGTGTGTGGCAGCTTCTAGGAGTCAGGGAAGAAATAGCAAAATTGCAAAATTACAGACTGCACTAGATATATACATCACAGAGGTCAAATACAAAGGTCTTGAAGGAGACTATTGCCACACTTAAAAAAGAGTTAATTTAGATCAAACATGAAAAGTTTATGAAAGACCAACAAGATTATTCCCAAGGTAAAGTATATACCTGGTAAAGATTGTCCAGACATAGGTCATGGGATAGATATAGGAGAAAAAAACAAGGAAGGGGGCACAATCAGGGTAATTAAGAACTAGAGCCTAACATAGGAGGTACTGAATCAGGGGGTACAAGTAATTCAGGTAAGATTTCTGATAATGCTAGGGCAAATAGTCAAATTGGTACTATTCCTAAATCTATATTAAAAACCTCAAAGGAGTCAGTACAAAGGACGGTTAAATTTGGCTACAGTGAAGGTGATACTTCAACACAATAAGGAAATGGTAGACAATCACCTAGTCTAGTGAATAGAGACAGTAATGTTTTGACACAAGACCATAGAGACCACAATGACCTTGAACAGGTTTTTCAGTCCACCCCAATGAATCCCTCCACAAGAGGAGAAAGAGGAGGGGAAGGAAGAGGCATAATAAGAGGATCAATGAGAGGAAGGATGAACAATTCACGTTATTATTTGAGGCAGAACAGAAAACAAGCAAAATATCAGTAGAGAGTACAGCTTCTACAAATAACGTGATTAATCTAACTGACCATCACTTAAGTGACTCTGAACTTAAAGTTTTAGGTTATGGTTTTGGCTTTGTGCCAACTAACAGATTCAACCTATTTCAAACATTGGTTGATGTTAACAGGTTAATTTGGAACGTTACTTTAAAAAAGCACTTTTATACCAATAATCGGACCGATACTGAGGAGAATAGGGACACTACACAGAGACATATGAACTTCAGTAATGACACTATTCATTTGAATTTTTCTTAACAACAAAATATTCAGAATTTAGTGAGTCTTGAAAATGAGAGCAACCTATAGATGCCAGAGATAAATGGGCATAATGAGTATAGACCAAAATCAGTATTCTATCTGGTCCAGTCAAAGGGTGATTTTCTTCTAGATTTTCAGAAAAGGATAGAGGCAGACCTGATAGATTTAGCTAAGAAGCCAGCTAAAAATCATCCTAACCTTTCCAAAGAAGAAAAGAAAGCCATTGATTCTTTAAGAAAGAATGATCAACTAGTAATCAAGATGGCAGACAAAGGAGGGAGCTTAGTGGTCTGGAGTAGGGAAGCATATAAGAGTGTTTCAGTTTTTTCAAAGAAAATAAGGTCCCTTTTGTATGACGTTCTAGAACAGGGACATATTGACTGTGATACCCATGACTACCTATTTGTCCAAGAACCTATAATTCCCATTTTTCATATTCTCCCTAAAGTCCACAAATCGATTACTGAGGTCAAGGGGTGCCCTATAGTTTCATGGATTGGATCATTGTGCGAACCATTTTCAGAGTGGCTGGATAGTATATTACAACCACTAGTCTTTAACCTAAGTAGCTACTTAAGAGATACCAAACATCTTTTGCAAATTTTAGATGATTGTACTTGGGAACCACAGTATAGTTGGTTAACTGTGGATTTGGTGTCTCTTTATTCCTCCATACCCCATGAAATGGGATTGAGAGCAATCAGATTTTTTCTTGAAAGAGATACAAAGAATACATCTACTTTTCTTAACAATATACTTGAAGTAACAAGTTTTCTTCTCAAACATAATTACTTTAAATTTGATGGTAATTACTACCTCCAGTTAAAAGGAACTGCAATGGGGCAAAGTTTGCCCCTTCGTTTGCCAACCTTACGATGGGATGGTGGGAACTAACCCATATTTATGGAGAAGGTAATATATTTGCAAATAGAATCAAAACTTACTACAGGTATATAGGTGATTTGATTTTCATATGGAAGGAAGATAGGAGGGAGGCAACGGATTTTGTAAATTCTCTGAATCAGAATATTTGGGGTCTCAAATTTATCACTGAGTTTAATGATTCCTCAGTTTATTATCTTGATCTGAAAATGTTATCCTATAAAAGAAACAGGTAAAATAGAAACCTCAAATTATAGGAAACCAATTTCGTGGGAATACCCTCTTACATGATAAAAGCAATCTTCCAGCCAGCATTCAAAAATCTATAGTGAAAGGACAATTTGTAAGAATAAAAAGAAATTGTTCAAACGAGAGGGAGTATAAGACACATAGAGGCCCATTTATCAAGCTCCGTATGGAGCTTGTGGGCCCGTGTTTCTGGCGAGTCTTCAGACTCACCATAAACAGCAGTTATGAAGTAGGGGTCTAAAGACCACTGCTCCATAACCCTGTCCACCTGCTCTGAGCAGGCGGACAGGAATCGCCACAATTCAACACGATCGAGTACGATCGGGTTGATTGACACCCCCCTGCTGGAGGCTGATTGGCCATGAGTCTGCAGGGGATAGCGTTGCACCAGCAGCTCTTGTGAGCTGCTAGTGCAATGCTGAATATGGAGAGCGTATTGCTCTCCGCATTCAGCGAGGTCTTGCGGACCTGATCCGCACTGTTGGATCAGGTCTGCAAGACCTTTGATAAATAGGCCTCATAGTGAGGACCTCACTAGGCGACTTTATGAGAGAGGATACAACAAACATACTGTTAAAAAAATTAAAAAACAGGTGGACATGTCAGATAGGAAGATCTTGCTTAAGGATACTCCTAAAGTTGTTTCACCTAGGATCGCTAGCGACACAGAGAAAGTGACTTTTGTGACTCAATATTCTTCTGGCTATCAAGAAGTCTGTAAGGTAATTAAAAAGCACTTGCCTATGTTAACTGCAGATGAGGGACTAACAGAGATACTAAGCAATGGCTGTAGATTCTCTTATAGGAAAGGGGTGACGTTGGGAAATATCCTGTCACCTAGTGGTTTGCCACAAAACTTGGCAACAAGTGCTTGGCTTACATCCAAAGGAATCTTTAGATGTGGCTATGGCCCGTGCATTCCCTGCAGTTTTATACAGAAAGGAGATAAATTCAGGTCAGAAGTGAACAACAAAGTATCAGATTGAAAGTTGTGTAAACTGCAGGTCAAAATTCGTAATTTACATGTTATGGTGCACATGCACAAATAAACAATACATTGGTTATACCTCTAGGGAGGCAAGAGAGAGGATACAACAGCATTTATCAGACATCAAGAGATCTGATGCTAGGTCAGAACTAGCGAAACATTTCATACATGAACATGCAAGTTCCAAGCTGACATTCAGATGGATGGTTATTGAAAGACTTAAGAAACCTAAAAGAGGGGGAGACCTTAATAAACTATTGTTTAAACGGGAGGCCTTTTGGATTTTCTCTTTGGCCACCAGGATCCCTAATGGTTATAACTCCATTTATGATATAATCAATTTTTGGGAGTGAACCAACCGAGGAACAATAATAGTTTAAACACTCATAATATGCTCACAAGTATGTGTTAAGAAATGAGATAAGCCCCCTGAAATGAAGTATTCCTTTGGTATACTTAGCGCTGCGGAATCTGTTGGCGCTCTACAAATAACCGATAATAATAATACTCTTGTCAATTGTAGTTCATAAGTATTTGTACAGACACAGGGAATTGTGGCAATACACAGGTATAGAGGGACTTAATTACACACACATTTGTTAGTAGCTAGCAGGTACACTAGTATTATATAACCCATGGAGGCCCATGTATCAAGCTCCGTACAGAGCTTGTGGGCCCGTGTTTCTGGCGAGTCTTCAGACTCGCCAGAAACAGCAGTTATGAAGTAGGGGTCTAAAGATCGCTGCTCCATAACCCTGTCACCCTGCTCTGAGCAGGCGGACAGGAATCGCCACAATTCAACCCAATCGAGTACGATCGGGTTGATTGACACCCCCCTGCTGGCGGCCGATTGGCTGCAAAACTGCAGGGGGCGGTGTCAGCTATTTGCCTTTTTGATACTATGTATGTCACTCTGCCAGGGACTCATTTATACTTTTTACATAAAAAAAAGCTCCTGAGAATACAGGTCATGAATAATATAATGATAATAGAAATTAAAATAGTAGGTTTTCACCAAACAGGCATGTAGGAGTGCTGTGTCATACATATGATTACACATATAAAGGTCAAGCAAAATACATATATCTATATATACTTATACATATTTATGTAAGTAATGGTTTAAGTTTACCTTTAGCATTTGTCGCTTAATATTATTGCTTCCTTAAGCCTTATAGCATCATGTGTCCTGTATTTTGATTAAGCATATTTTAATATGTATAGGAGATCAAAGAGTTAAATGAATTTACATAGTGTATCCAGGTTTTTTGTTATCTAATTAGTGGTTAACCAATAAAAACAGAGCACAAGTTATTTATTTTAACTAGCACACATTGTTTTAATTATGTCTATGATTAAGGCCACTGGCTGAAACATGTCAGCCTAAGGCCTCTATTTATCAAGCCATCGACTTTCTTGCATTCGACGGTACCAATATGCTCACCTAAGTTCGCCTAACATCGCTGCGCAGACCTGAATACGTTCTCCAAAGTTACCAAAAAATGCTGTCAAAAAGCTGCGCACCAAGTACGGTGCGATGAGCAGCGGACTGTTGTTAACTAACAGTCATCGATCTCGCTGCTCTTCGGCTTTTTTTCAGCTTTCTTGGTACCCTGTCACTAAACACCCACACTATACTATACAGTTTACCCCTTTACCGCCGCTCCCGGACCAGGCTGCACCTAAATAAAGTTATTAACCCCTAAACCGCCGCCCCCGGAGCCCACCGCAACTCTAATAAATGTATTAACCCCTAAACCGCCGCTCCCGGAACCCACCGGACTACATTATATATATTAAAACCTAATCTTCCACCCCCTATAACACCGCCACCTACATAAAGTTATTAACCACTATCCTGCCGCTCCCGAACATCGCCGCACCTAAATAAAGTGTTGAACCCCTAAACCGCTGCTCCCGGAGCCCACCGCCACCTACATTATATTTATTAACCCCCTAATCTCCCCCCTATACCGCCACCACCTACATTATATTTATTAACCCCTAATCTGCCCCCCCTACACCGCCACTACTATATTAAATGTATTAACCCCTAAACCTAAGTCTAACACTAACCCTAACACCCCCTAACTTAAATATCATTTAAATAAATCTAAATAAATTATTCCTATTTAAAACTAAATATTATCTATAAAATAAACACTAATGGCTAGATCACTAGTTTTGTCGGTAAGGCTTGCGGTGCTAATGCTCCTTTTTTTCTTACCACTCCCTTTAAACAGCGCTGGTATTACGAGTTTTCTTCAAGCCGGCGTTAGCCTCAGAAAAGTGAGCGTTGAGCAAAATTTAGCTCCACATCTCACCTCGATGCTTACGGTATCGGTAAGCTGGCAAAACGTGCTTGTGCACGATTTCCCCATAGGAAACAATGGGGCTGAGCTGGCTAAAAAAAAAACTAACACCTCCAAAAAAGCAGCGTTCAGCTCCTAACGCAGCCCCATTGTTTCCTATGGGGAAAGAAAAAATATGTCTGCACCTAGCACCCTAACATGAACCCCGAGTCTACACACCCCTAATCTTACATTTATTAACCCCTAATCTGCCGCCCCTGACATCGTCGCTACCTGCATTATACTATTAACCCCTAATCTGCTGCTCCAACATTGCTGACACCTACATTATATTTTTTTAACCCCTAATCTGCCCCCCCAATGTCGCCGCAACTATATTAAATTAATTAACCCCTAATCTGCCACCGCCAACGTCGCCGCCACTATAATAAAGTTATTAACCCCTAAACCTGTGTAACCCTAACAACCCCCTAATTTAAATATAATTTAAATAAATCTAAATAAAATAACTACAATTAAATAAATCATTCCTATTTAAAACTAAATACTTACCAATAAAATAAACCATAAGATAGCTACAATATAAATAATAGTTAAATTGTAGCTAGCTTATGATTTTTTTTTATTTTACAGGCAACTTTGTATTTATTTTAACTAGGTACAATAGTTATTAAATAGTTATTAACTATTTAATAACTACCTAGATAAAATAAGTACAAAATTACCAGTAAAATAAATCCTAACCTAAGTTACAATTACACCTAACACTACTATATAAATAAATAAATAAATAAATAAATAAATAAATTAAACTTATTGCAATTAAATTAAATGAACTAAATTACGGAAAAAAACAAGCACTAAATTACAGAAAATAAAAAAAGAATTACAAGAATTTTAAACTAATTACACCTAATCTAATCCCCCTAATAAAATAAAAAAGCCCCCCAAAATAATAAAATTCCCTACCCTATACTAAATTACAAATAGCCCTTAAAAGGGCCTTTTGCGGGGCATTGCCCTAAAGTTATCAGCTCTTTTACCTGTAAAATAAAATACAATACCCCCCCCAACATTAAAAACCCACCACCCACATAACCCTACTCTAAAACCCACCCAATACCCATATAAAATAACTAACACTAACCCCCTGAAGATCACCCTACCTTGAGCTGTCTTCACCCAACCGGGCACAAGTGGTCCTCCATACGGCAGAAGCCTTTATCCGATCGGGGCAGAAGAGGTCCTCCAGATGGCAGAAGGCTTCATCCAGGCTCCATCTTCTATCTTCATCCTTCCGGCGCGGAGCGGGTCCATCTTCCATCCAGCCGATGCGGAGCATCCTCTTCAATCGAAGCCCTAATAAGAATGAAGGTTCCTTTAAATGACGTCATCCAAGATGGCGTCCCTCAAATTCCGATTGGCTGATAGGATTCCATCAGCCAATCGGAATTAAGGTAGGAAAAATCCGAATGGCTGATGCTATTAGCCAATCGGACTGAAGTTCAATCCGATTGGCTGATCCAATCAGCCAATAGAATGTGGGGTCAATCCTTTTTCCTACCTTAATTCCGATTGGCTGATAAAATCCTATCAGCTAATCGGAATTCGAGGGACGCCATCTTGGATGACATCATTTAAAGGAACCTTCATTCCTCATTAGGACTTCTATTGAAGAGGATGCTCCTCGTTGGCTGGATGGAAGATGGACACACTCCACGCTGGAAGGATGAAGATAGAAACTGCAGCCTGGATGAAGCCTTCTGCCATCTGGAGGACCTCTTCTGCCCCGATCGGATAAAGACTTCTGCCGTATGGAGGACCACTTGTGCCCGGCTGGGTGAAGACGGCTCAAGAAGGGTGATCTTCAAGGGGGGTAGTGTTAGGTAGTGTTAGGGGGGATTGGGTGGGTTTTAGAGTAGGGGTATGTGGGTGGTGGGTTGTAATGTTGGGGGGGTATTGTATTTTTTTTTTACAGGTAAAAGGGCTGATTACTTTGGGGCAATGCCCCGCAAAAGGCCCTTTTAAGGGCTATTTGTAATTTAGTATAGGGTAGGGAATTTTATTATTTTGGGGGACTTTTTATTTTATTAGGGGGATTAGATTAGGTATAATTAGTTTAAAATTCTTGTAATTCTTTTTTTATTTTTTTTTCATAATTTAGTTTATTTCATTTAATTGTAATTAGTTTAATTTAATTTAATTTAGTTAATTTATTTATTTATAGAGTAGTGCTAGGTGTAATTGTAACTTAGGTTAGGATTTATTTTACAGGTAATTTTGTACTTATTTTATCTAGGTAGTTATTAAATAGTTAATAACTATTTAATAACTATTGTACCTAGTTACAATAAATACAAAGTTGCCTGTAAAATAAAAATAAATCCTAAGATAGCTACAATGTAATTATTAGTTATATTGTAGCTATCTTAGGGTTTATTTTATCGGTAAGTATTTAGTTTTAAATAGGAATAATTTATTTAATTGTAGTAATTTATTTAGTTTAATTTAAATTATATTTAAGTTAGGGGGGTTAGACTTAGGGTTAGACTTAGGTTTAGGGGTTAATAAATTTATTATAGTAGCGGCGACGTTGGGGTTGGCAGATTAGGGGTAAATAAATGTAGATAGGTGTCGGCGATGTGAATGCGGCGGTTTAGGGGTTAATACATTTATTAAAGTGGCAGAGATGTCCGTTCAGCAGATTAAGGGTTAAATCATTTTATTATAGGGTTTGTAATGTGGGGGGGCCTCGGTTTAGGAGTTAATAGGTAGTTTATGGGTTTTATTTTACTTTGTAGCACTTTAGTTAAAAACTTTATGTTCCGGCGTTAGCCCATAAAACTCTTAACTACTGACTTTTAAATGTGGTAGAAGTCTTGACAGGAGAAGGTCTACCGCTCACATCTTCTAAGACTTGTAATTACCGGCGTAATGCAAATCCCATTAAAAAGATAGGATACGCAATAGATGTAAGGGGACTTGCGGTAGCCAAAAGTCGCAGAAGAAAAGTGAGCGGTACACCTGTACCTGCCAGACTCGTAATACCAGCGGGCATTAAAAAGCAGCATTGGGACCTCTCAACGCTGCTTTTTAAGGCTAACGCCAAACTCGTGATCTAGCCGTAAGATAGCTACAATATAACTATTTAAAAACTACCAAGCTAAAATAAAGACAAAAGTACCTGTAAAATAAAACCTAACCTAAGTTACAATTACATCTAACACTACACTATAATTAAATTAATTCCCTAAATTAAAATAAATTGATTACAATTAAATACAATTAACTAAAGTACAAAAAAAATCAAACACTAAATTACAGAAAATAATTAAATAATTACAAGTTTTTTTAAACTAATTATACCTAATCTAATCCCCCTAATAAAATAAAAAAGCCCCCCAAAATAATAAAAAGCCCAACCCTATACTAAATTATGAATAGCCCTTAAAAGGGCCCTTTGTGGGGCATTGCCCCAAAGTAATCAGCTCTTTTACCTGTAAAAAAAATGCAATACCCCCCCAACATTAAAACCCACCACCCACACACCCAACCTTACTATAAAACCCACCCAACCCCCCCCTTAAAAAACCTAACACTAACCCCTTGAAGATCACCCTACCTTGAGACGTCTTCACCCAACCGTGCCGAAGTCCCCCACGAAGCTGGGTGAAGTGGTCCTCCAGACGGGCAGAAGTCTTCATCCAAGCTGGCCAGAAGAGGTCCTCCAGACGGGAAGAAGTCTTCATCCAGGCGGCATCTTCTATTTTCATCCATCCGGTGCGGAGCGGGTCCATCTTCAAGACATCCAACGTGGAGCATCCTCTTCCAACGACATCCAAAGACTGAATGAAGGTACCTTTAAGTGACTTAATCCAAGATGGCATCCCTTGAATTACGATTGGCTGATAGAATTCTATCAGCCAATCGGAATTAAGGTAGGAAAAATCCTATTGGCTGATGCAATCAGCCAATAGGATTGAAGTTCAATCCTAATGGTTGATCCAATCAGCCAATAGGATTGAGCTTGCATTCTATTGGCTGATTGGAACAGCCAATAGAATGCGAGGGGGGATTGGGTGGGTTTTAGAGTAGGGTTGGGTGTGTGGGTGGTGGGTTTTAATGTTGGGAGGTATTGTATTTTTTTTTACTGGTAAAAGAGCTGATTACTTTGGGGCAATGTCCCGCAAAAGGCCCTTTTAAGGGCTATTCGTAATTTAGTATAGGGTAGGGCTTTTTATTATTTTGGGGGGCTTTTTTTATTTTGATAGAGGGATTAGATTAGGTGTAATTAGTTTAAAAAAAATTGTAATTATTTTATTATTTTCTGTAATGTAGTGTTTGTTTGTTTTTGTACTTTAGATAATTTTATTTAATTTTATTTAATTGTAGTTAATTTAGGGAATTAATTTAATTATAGTGTAGTGTAATGTGTAATTGTAATTTAGGTTAGGTTTTATTTTACAGGTACTTTTGTATTTATTTTAACTAGGTAGTTATTAAATAGTTAATAACTATTTAATAACTATTGTACCTAGTTAAAATAAATACAAAGTTGCCTGTAAAATAAAAATAAACCCTAAGCTAGCTACAATGTAACTATTAGTTATATTGTAGCTAGTTTAGGGTTTATTTTATAGGTAAGTATTTAGTTTTAAATAGGAATAATTTATTTCGATTTAGTTAAATTTTATTTAAGTTAGGGGGTATTAGGGTTAGACTTAGGTTTAGGGGTTAATACATTTAATATAGTGGCGGCGGTGTAAGGGGGTTAGATTAGGAGTTAAGAAATATAATGTAAGTTGCGGTGGGCTCCGGGAGCGGCGGTTTAGGGGTTAAATACTTTATTTAGTTGTGGTGGGGTCTGGGAGCGGCGGTTTAGGGATTAATAAGTATAATGTAGGTGGCGGCGTTGTAGGGGGGGGCAGATTAGGGGTGTTTAGACTCAGGGTACATGTTAGGGTGTTAGGTGTAGACATTACCATAGGAATCAATGGGATATTGGGCAGCAGCGAACAGGAGCTTTCGCTGCTTTCCAACTCCCATTGATTCCTATGGTATCCATGGCCTCCAGGGTGGCGGATTGAAAACCAGGTACGCTGGGCCGGAAAAGTGTCGAGCTTACCTGCTAGTTATTTGATAACTAGCAAAAGTAGTCAGATAGTGCCAAACTTGCGTTTGGAACATCTTTAGTGACGTAAGCATCGATCTGTGTCGGATTGAGTACGGCGGATCGTATGTTACGTCACTAAATTCTACTTTTTTGTAGGCTTTGATAACTAAGGGGAATCAGGCTCGCCACAAATACACTGCGGAATTCCAGTGTATTTGCGGTTGACAGCTTGATAAGTAGAGGTATAAGACTGTTGCTTTTTGCTGTTTCTGTTGCTAGCTGCATGAAGCAGCTTTTCCTTCTACTATTGTTGAATAAATTCTGGACTTTTTAATCGTAGTTTGTGCCGGCTGTCTGCATAATTCTCATACATATATATAGGTATAGATATAGGTATATTTTGTACCAAAAGACCATATACAGTATATATACTGTGTATATATATATATATATATATATATATATATATATATATATGTGTGTGTGTGTGTATATATATATATATATATATATATATATAGTAGTCTGTATCAAGTGCACTTACTATTCCAATTAACAACCACCGGGGTGCTGCGTGTTGAAGTATATAAACAATATTTCCATCCATCGAAGAATAGACGCTGCACTCACCGGATTTCCAAAGTAAAACGTCACTTTATTCAATAAGTATCGAAAAGATATCATCCACAAACATTTTGGTACCGATCAGGTACCTTTGTCTATGGGACACCACAGTGTGAAGAACGGTATGTGACACATTCTCTGCCTCTATTTAAATCAAGCATGCCTAACACATCCGGTCGGCTGAGTCAATGCTATTACATCTTATCATAATACATAAACACGCCCTCAAATCAATAAAAGCACATGGCTAATTTGCATTGGCTATCATTGCGCACTGCGTGTATCCTATGTCACTAGTAAAATAGTGCCACTCTGTGACTTAATCTCATCGGCTCAGATGCTAATGGAATACCCAAACTAAAATGCTATATTATTACTAGTCACTACATTTTAGGCTACTCCAATACATAGAACAACCTCATCTATACATATTAAAAACATTACAAGAACTTTCGGCTAGATTACGAGTTTTGCGGTATGACTGAAAAAGCAGCATTAAGGCTCATAACGCTACTTTTTCACTACCGCTGGTTTTACGAGTCTTGCAGGTTTAGGGGAACCGCACACTTTTTTGGCCTTAATGCAAATTAACTTTCACAATTTGCATAAAGTCTTTTTTCAATGGGACTTCCATAGCGCCGATATTACAAGCTTTTTCTGGGAGGCCAAAAAGATTTGTAACGCAATCTAAAGTCAGTAGTTATGAGTTTTACACTACAAAGCTGTAGCATAAAACTCATAACTAAAGTGCTAAAAAGTACACTAACACCCATAAACTACCTATTAACCCCTAAACCGCGGCCCTCCCGCATTGCAAACACTAAAATAAAATTATTAACCCCTAATCTGCCACTCCCGACATCACCGCCACTAGAATAAACATATTAACCCCTAAACCGCCGCACTCCTGCTTCGCAAACACTAGTTAAATATTATTAACCCCTAATCTGCTGTCCCTAACATCGCCACAACCTACATTACAGTTATTAACCCCAAATCTGCCGCCCTCAACGTCGCCGCCACTATACTAAAGTTATTAACCCTTTAACCTAAGTCTAAATACAAATTACTATCATTACCTAAATAATTCCTATTTAAAAGTAAATACTTACCTGTAAAATAAACCCTAAGCTAGCAACAATATAACTAATAGTTACATTGTAGCTAGCTTAGGGTTTATTTTTATTTTACAGCTAAATTTGAATTTATTTTAACTAGGAAGAATAGTTAGTAAATAGTTAATAATTATTTATTAGCTACCTAGTTAAAATAAATACAAATTTACCTGTAAAATAAAACCTAACCTGAGTTACACTAACACCTAACCTTACACTACAATTAAATAGATTACCTAAATTAAATACAATTACCTAAATTACAAAAACAAACAAACACTAAATTACACAAAATAAAAAAAAGAAATGATCAGATATTTAAACTAATTACACCTAATCTAATAGCCCTATCAAAATAGAAAAAGGCCCCCCAAAATAAAAAAAACCCTAGCCTACAATAAACTACCAATAGTCCTTAAAAGGGCCTTTTGCGGGGCATTGCCCCAAAGAAATCAGCTCTTTTACCTGTAAAAAAATACAAACACCCTCCCACAGTAAAACCCACCACCCACACAACCAATCCCCCAAATAAAATCCTAACTAAAAAAACCTAAGCTCCCCATTGGCCTGAAAAGGGCATTTGGATGGGCATTGCCCTTAAAAGGGCATTTAGTTATTTTTCAATTGCCCAAACCCTAATCTAAAACTAAAACCCACACAATAAACCCTTAAAAAACCTAACACTAACTCCCGAAGATCCACTTACAGTTTTGAAGACCGGACATCCATCCTAAACGAAGCCGGGAGAAGTCCTCAGCGAAGCGGCAAGAAGTCCTCAATGAAGCCGGGAGAAGTCTTCATCCAAGCTGGCAGAAGTGGTCTTCCAGACGGGCAGAAGTCTTCATCCAGATGGCATCTTTTATCTTCATCCATCCGAAGCGGAGTGGGTCCATCTTCAAGACATCCGGCGCGGAGCATCCTCTTCAATCAAAGTTTTCTTCCCAAATGAAGGTTCCTGTAAGTGACGTCATCCAATTAAAGGTGAAAAAATCCTTTTGGCTGATTGAGCTCACAATCTATTGGCTGATTGGAACAGCCAATAGAATGCGAGCTCAATCCTACTGGCTGATTGGATCAGCCAATAGGATTGAAGCTTAATCCTATTGGCTGACTGCATCAGCCAATAGGATTTTTTCACGTTTAATTCCGATTGGCTGATAGAATTCTATCAGCCAATCGGAATTCAAGGGACGCCATCTTGGATGACGTCACTTAAAGGAACCTTCATTTGGGAAGAAGACTTCGATTGAAGAGGATGCTGCGGGCCGGATGTCTTGAATATGAACCAGCTCTGCACTGGATGAATGAAGATAGAAGATGCCGTCTGGATGAAGACTTCTGCCCGTCTTGAGGACCACTTCTGCTGGCTTGGATGAAGACTTCTCCCGGCTTTGTTGAGGACTTCTTCCCGCTTCGCTGAGGACTTCTCCCGACTTCATTTAGGATGGATGTCCGGTCTTCAAAACTGTAAGTGGATCTCCAGGTGTTAGTTTTAGGTTTTTTTAAGGGTTTATTGGGTGGGTTTTAGATTTAGATTAGGGTTTGGGCAATTGAAAATGAACTAAATGCACTTTTAAGGGCAATGCCCATCCAAATGCCCTTTTAAGGGCAATGGGGAGCTTAAGTTTTTTTAGTTAGGATTTTATTTGGGGGGTTGGTTGTGTGGGTGGTGGGTTTTACTGTTGGGAGGGGTAATTGTATTTTTTCTACGGGTAAAGAGCTGATTTCTTTGGGGCAATGCCCCCCAAAAGGCCCATTTAAGGGCTATTTGTAGTTTATTGTAGGCTAGGGTTTTTATTTTTATTTTTTGGGGGGGGGGAGTATTTTGATAGGGCTATTAGATTAGGTGTAATTAGTTTAAATATCTGATTATTTCTTTTTTTATTTTGTGTAATTTTGTGTTTGTTTGTTTTTATAATTTAGGTAATTGAATTTAATTTAGGTAATTTATTTAATTGTAGTGTAAGGTTAGGTGTTAGTGTAAGACAGGTTAGGTTTTATTTTACAGGTAATTTTGTATTTATTTTGACTAGGTAGCTTGTAAATAATTAATAACTATAATTACAAAGAAGTGTAAACAAGAATTTCCTTTTAATAGGGCATAGTACGAAAGAGACTTGAATTACCAGAGTTTTGCCCTACACACTTAAGAGAAGGTGTATCTCAATCTGACTGTGATAAGGAACATATCTATGGACAAAACCGTCTCATAAGATCAAAACGAATAGGAACCTTTATAAGGCACATAGAACAAAAATATAATTGCCTCAACAATTTTTACGGCATTTTTTATTGCATTCTTTTTTTATTGCATTCTTATTGCATTTGTATTGCCTTACTATTGCCTCACTGGGATTTATTTATTTAAAGATTATTTAAAGATTATTGCTGCTATATTTTTACATTTTAATGACAAAGTGTGATTTTTTAATGTTGATATTTTAATTGTGATTTGAAAGGTGTTGTGATTGATTAGTGTGGGCCACATGCATGATTGATCTTGTTGATTTCTATGTTCACATTATTGAATAAATTTGAGTTAATATCCACTCAGTTTTAGATTCTTTTTTATCATCACCCAAAGCATTTAAGGACATTAGTAAAATACAGACTTAGAAAATCAGTTTATTAACCCATTGCTTGGTACACTTAGTGTACTTCTAGCGCCACCTACACTCCACGTATTAAATTAAAAGGATTATTGTCATGGAATATTTTCTGAAATTCAAAGTGTGTTAGGTAAAGATTTGCATATGATGGTGCAAATTTCGCACCCATGGCGGTGCCCTGGTTCTGTACGTAATGAGTACCTTCAAACGTGAAGTTGTTATGATTATGATTGTGATTAGTTCCAATACAGGTAACACTATTTGTTAATAATTGTAGTTAGGTGGCGGTGATGCTAGGGGCTTTAGATTAGGGGTTAAAAATATTTAACTAGTGTTTTCGATGCTGGACTGTGGTGGTTTAGGGTTTAATATATTTATTATAGTGGCGGTGATGTCCGGAGTGGCAGATTAGGGGTTAATAAGTATAATGTAGGTGTCTGAGATTAGGGGTTAATAAATGTAAGATTAGGGGGTTTTAGACTCATGTTAGGGTGTTATGTGTAAACATAAAATGTGTTTTTCACCATAGGAATCTATGGGGCTGCATTACAGAGCTTTACTCTGCTTTTTTTCAGGTGTTAGGCTTTTTTTCAGCCTGCTCTTCCCATTGATGTCTATGGGGAAATCGTGAATGAGCACGTAAAACCAACTCAACGCTGCCTTAAGCAGCGCTGGCATTGGAGAACGTTATGGAGCTCAATTTTGCTCTATGCTCACTTCTTGCCTGATAACGCCGGGTTTATGAAAACCTGTAATAACAGCGCTAAAGGTAAGTGAGCGGTGACAATAACTTGCAAGTTAGTACCGCACCGCTCTTACAGCAAAACTCGTAATCTAGCCGATCATTACTAAACAATGAATCCTATCACAAGTTTCCTGCTAAATGGAAAACGGTAGATAACTCTGGTGAGTTTTAATCAGATTACACCAAGGCAGTGCCAGATCCTGTTAAAAATGAGACCTATACCGTCCAGTCATAGAAACATGTGTCTTACAAAAAGACACTAAAGTCCAGCATTGTGTTCAATCCTTTAGGGGCCACAGTGCCTAAATGATATATCCATTGTGTCTAAGTCTGTAGTAATTTTTTGTGTCTGTACCCACCTCTTTTCAATGGTGGTACATAATCGATCAGCATGGTCCTTAGACTGGCAGCAGTGTGCCCTACCTGTAAAAAGTGCCTGGCAACAGGTTGATCCGAGGTATGATTTTTAATAGCTTCCCTTATGGCACACCGGTGGTTGGCCATCCTCTCTCTGAATGTTGTAGAGGTCTTACCAACATATACCAGGGAACACAGACAGAATAATGTATAAATCACATACTCACTTGTGCAGGTTAGTCTGTAATGAATCTTGTATCGTTTGCCGGTATAAGGATGACGGAACATAGGTCCTGTGATCATACTATTGCACGTTGTGCAATCTCCACATTTGTAGCATCCTAGTTTTTATCTTTCATCTAGCCAAGACCCTTTCTGGTAGCATCTCACCGGGTCATTATGGACAAGAATATCTCTTAAATTAGGAGCTTAACTATACACTATCTGTCGAGCTTCTGTATGTATGAACGGTAGTGATTTATCAGACTTCACAATGTCCCAATTCGATTGAATCGATTTCTCAATCACCTTTTGCAGGGGGGTGAACGTGGTTATAAAGTTCACTTTATCCATTGTTCCCTTGTCAACATGTTCCTTGTTCAAGAGAGATAATTAATCATGTTTTGACACTTTGTCATTAACTCTGTTGATATCCGGAGTCCTGTAGCCCCTATCTTTCAACTTGTTTTTCATTGACTCTTCTTGGCTAACCCTAGTGTTATCAAGCATATTGTTACGTGATACTCTCATGAGCTGAGAGGAGATACACTCTTCTTCTGATGTATGGGATAAAAGCCATGTGCTGATAACAGAGAGTTTTTATCTGTGGGTTTGGAATACAATGATATAGGAAACCTCAATTCTCCGTTATTTATACTCTTAAAGATATTTAAATTAAAAAATGGAATAGTATTTTTTTTATACTCATATTTAAAAGTATTGGCAAGTTAAGATTGTTTAGTGTGTTAATTCAAGTCATCATATTTTCCTCTGTTCCCCTCCAGATAAGAAACATGTCATCTATTTATCTAACATAAAATGTTATGTTAGATACAGATAACATGTTTATAATATATGTCTCATATCATAGCATATAAAGGTTGGCATATGCAGGAGCCATATTAGAACCCATAGCAGTTCTTGCTATTTGTAGAAAGAAATCATTTTCAAATTTAAAATAATTATTTCAAAACAAAATGTTAACAACTCTAGCAGGAACTCTATGGGGGGTCCCACATATGCCAAAGAAGTACTCAGCATGGACCTGACAGCCTGTACTCCTTCAGAATGGGGGATCACAGCATACAGGCTGTCTTTGTCCATAGTGACTAGTAAATCATCCTGCTCTAGCCAGCCTTCTAATCAAGGTAGATGAATCCAATAAGTGGTAAAAAGAATCCTTCACAACCACCTGAAAATGAAAGTCAATTAATTTGGCTACATGAGAGCACAGCAACCCCCTAGCAGAGATAATAGATCTACTAGGGAGATTCACCAGTAATTTGTGCACCTTAGGTAAAAGATATTGTACAGGTGTCACTGGAAATCCAACACTCATGTATCCGTATTCATGTTCATCTATCGCCCCTGCTTCAAAACCACATTTCAGAATATTATCCAATGTTTTCTTAAACATATAGTTGGATTACCCCTTAGTTTCGTATAGATGGCATTATCAGACAATTGTCTGCAGGCTTCTTTCCTGTAATCAGAATAATTTTGAACAACTATGGATCCACCCTTAGTTGCTGCCTGGATTATAATAGAATTGTCATCTTTTAAACTCTGTAAAGCTAATTTTTCTTCTTGTGTGAGATTTGAAAAATATGTGTTTGGTTTAGCCTGTTCACATTCAGTAGTAACCCTGCGAGTAAAGCTGCGTATAGAGGGATTCAAATTAGCTGGTTTAAAACCAATAGAAGTTCTGAATGTACTGTATCTGGTCTGAGTTTTGTCTTTAAAAAAATCCTTGAACTTTAGTTGCCTTAGCAACTTATAAATATTCAGGTCAATGTAGATATTTATAAGTGTTCACAATGAACAATGTTCAAATCAGCCAATAGGATTTCAGTAGCTCTCATCCTATTGGCTGATTTGAATTTGAAGAATCAAATCATACAATAGTAATACAAGGTACGCCATTTTGAAATGGCTACCTTGCATTCAACTTCATTGTACGGCGGTGACCGTATGAAAAGGATACTCCACGCAGGATGTCCATACCGCCGGGATGAAGATAGAAGACGCCCCTGCAATGGATGAAGATGTCGCCGCCTGGATGAAGACTTCTCGCTGCCTGGATGAAGACTTCTTGCCACCTGGATGGAGATGGATGTCCGGACTTCAGGAACTGTGAGTAGATAGAAATTTTTATATTTTTAGGGGTGTTTTCTTTTCATGTTAGGGCTTTGGGCAAAGTGGAAAAGAGCTTAATTTACCTTTTAAGGGCAGTAAAAAAGAGCTGAATGCCCTTTTAATGGCAATGCCCATACAAATGCCCCTTTAGGGGCAATGGGTAGCTTAGGTTTTTTTAGAGTTAGGTTTTTTATTTTGGGGGATTGGTTGGGTGGAGGGTGTTACTGTTGGGGGGATTTTGTATTTTTATTTTGGGGGGGCTTTTTTATTTTTATAGGGCTATTAGATTAGGTGTAATTGTTTTTATTTTTGATAATTTTGATTAGTATTTTTTGTAATCTTAGTGTTTTTTATTTTTCGTAATTGAGTGTTTATTATTTTTTGTAATTTTAGATTTTTTAATTTTTTTTACTAGTGTTAGGTTTTTTTTAATTTTTAATTAAGATTTTTTAATCTGTAGTTTTTTTTAATTTTATTAGAATAGTAATGTTAGGTTAATTTATAGTTTAAACTTAGTTTTTTTATTTTACAGGTAAGTATTTATTTATTTTAAGATAGTTATATTGTTATTTTAATTTAAAGTTAGGGGGTGTTAGGTTTAGGAATTAATAGTTTAACTTACTTTTTTGCAATGTGGGGGGGGGGGGCTGCGGTTTAGGGGTTAATAGGTTTATTTAGATGTCAGCGATGTCGGGGAGCTGCGGATTTGGGGTTAATAACTTTATTTAGTGACGGGGATGTCGGGGAGCGGTGGATTAGGGGTTTATAGCTTTTATTAGTGTCGGCGATGTGGGGGAGTGGCGGAATAGGGGTTAATAACTTTTATTTAGTATTAACAAAGTAGTAGGACCAGCACACCTTTAAATGTTGAAATGTCCATTAGACAGCAAAGTGGGTGCAAACAAATATAGAGCCAAATCCCCTAAGCTCCAGAAAAGTAGATATCCAAAAGAAAATGTTGCACTCTCAGGTGTGGAAGTGAAAAACCTTTATTAGGTGAACAGCAACGTTTAGGGGCACCTGCCCCTTTATCAAGCTAAAAATGTAATGCACATACAGACAATATATAGCAGTGCTGCTTAAAACAAGGACCAATGGGAACACACATGATGGGCGGGGTTATAAACAATCTCACATGAAGAACTACATCAACAATTTTAACCCTATATTGCCTTTTTTAATATGTCCCAACGGACCTAGATTAAAAACAATCTGAAAAGGAAGCAAGAGTTTAACACAGCCACAAAATATATATCACTCCCTTATATACAAATATAATTAAATTGTTTATAACCCCGACTGTCATGTGTGTTCCCATTGGTCCTTGTTTTAAGCAGTACTGCTATATATTTTCTGTAAGTGCATTACATTTTTAGCTTGATAAAGGGGCAAGTGCCCCGAAACGTTGCTGTTCACCTAATAAAGGTTTTTCACTTCCACGCCTGAGAGTGCAACCTTTTCTTTTGGATGTCTAGCTTTTATTTAGTGTTGGCGATGTCGGGGAGCGGAGGATTAAGGGTTAATAGTTTTTATTAGTGTTTGGAGATGTCAGGAGTGGAGGATTAGGGGTTAATAGTTTTTATTAGTGTCGGTGATGTTGGGGAGCAGTGGTTTTGGAGTAAATAGCTTTTATTTAGTGTCAGCGATGTCGGGGAGCAGAGGATTAGGGGTTAATAACTTTTTTTAGTGTCGGGGATGTCGGGGGTGGAGGAATAGGGGTGTTTAGACTTGGGGTTTATGTTAGTGTGTTAGGTTTAAATGTAACTTTCTTTACCCCATAGACATCAATGGGGTTGCGTTACGGCTCAATGGGGTTGCGTTACGGCGATCTCCATTCCACATTTCAGGTGTTATTTTTTTTCATCATTGATGTCTATGGGGGAAAGCGTGCATGAGCACGTCAATACCACCTTTGGATTTTGTGCGGTATGGAGCTTAACGCACTATAATGCACAGCACAAGGAGGCTTTTCAGTAACTCATAAAGGCAGCGCTATGGAATGTGAAATAACGCATTTTTTGGGGTGTTATTTCCGCACCCTGTTTAGCACAAAACTTAATAATATAATAATTATAATTATATAGGAATTATATAGGAAATGTACATGAAAACGTTTTCTCCTTACTGTGCTATATTACCCAGCAGTCCAATGCTGCATGTTGGGTCAGAATTTCAGTGCTAAAGCCAGCAATGAACAACAGACAAAGCAAACCAGGAAAACAAGTCAAGATCATGTTCCTTTCATACAATAGTGTTTGTTTCTAAACCTTTGGTCAGATTATGTTATCCGGATAAATATTCTGATTTGAAGCCAGAGACATCTATCGCCAGGAGCCTCCAGTTTCAGAGCTTCCAAAGCTTGTTTAAGTTTACAGTCTTGACACTAATAGAGCAAAGCACCAGCTATTTCTATGAGACATAGGCCAACTAGTATATATTTATATTTAATCATGCTCTGGGAAAAATATATTTTTTCTGAAATTAAACTGAATTTCAAAATATACATAGTGGCTGGTTTAGTTCTAGGGGATTGTTTGTGACAAGAGGTCACAATTTAAGGTTGGAGGAAAGGACATTAATTCTCCTGCAACAGAAATGTTTTTTCACTGTAAGAGCAATAAAATTGTGGAACTCATTACCAAAGGAGGTAGTGAATGCCAAAACCTGAGATACATTTAAAAATTGTTTGGATACATTTCTGGCTAGAAACAAAATTCATAGATATGATTGCTTGTATTAAATGGGTCACCTTTTAGTGGGATTAATTTGAGCTCAACTGGAGCATTTTGTAAGTATATTAGATTTGTATAGGTTGAACTTCGATAGACTTCGGTATTTTTTCAAACTCATCTACTATGTTACTATGTTATTGAGAATTCCCCACAATCTATTTCTATGCCACCCCTAAACATCAAAAGTGCCAGATGTGCTAAATTTGCAAAGGTTGTGCCCTTTTTCTTGCCAAGTGACTTATATGGAGCCAGTAACGAGATAAACATGAGAGAAGGGGCATTACAAATTTTTAAGAAATTATAGTAATAGACAAAATCTACACCTGACTATTATCCCCTGAATCCTTGACATCAGCTCTGAGGTCAATTTTTGGATGCCCAACCTGATGTGGTCTAGTGCCTCTCAAGCTTAGTGGGGTTATTTGTATTTATAAACTCTTGCAAGAAGTTTAAATCACATGGTCTCATTTTAATCAGTAAGTCAGAAAAGAATATCATTCTCAATAATGGACATTTTCTGCATTTCCTAATCTTGATATGGGACACATGACACCTCATCTGTAATTAGAATTACACCAGCCTTTAACAACATCATATCTAGAAAGTTGCCAACACTAAATTGTTCTGAGAATGTTATAAAGATCTTCCACTTCTTCCTGGTGATTATTTCTCACACATGCCAGGATAGGCACACCTTTGTTTTAACTGTGAGCTTTCTTTCTGTAAAGCACAAGGAATCAACGATGAATCTCCTCTGTATCTTCCTAGCTGGGCTCCTCACTATTGTAACATCATGGAATCACATAGATTTAAAGTACTCACGTGTCATGAAGGCACATGGGAACCAGAAGACTGCGGTTATTACATGGGGGTATGATAGAGACAACTCGGAGATAACTATAGAGCTTACAGTGCCAAAAGCATCATGGATAGGTTTGGGTCTGAGTTCTGATGGATCTCTGAATGGATCTGATATTGTAATTGGAGGTTGGAATGAAGAGAAAAAACAAATTTTCTATGTGAGTTGTGAATATCTGCATTTATTGTAATATATGTTCTCCCAAACTGTGTGACAGATCTTACACAGTGTGATAGTAAAGACAGATGGTCCAAATATACATACTGTACCCACGGTGTATAGTCAGTTAATTGTACATAATTTATCTTGGAACAATGTGCCACTGTACGATGAGTCAGTGCATTAGAATAACAGGGTAAGGAGCTGTAATTTATTACAATATCACTCTTTAACAGAATATACAAATATTTTATATGTTACTGGGCATATCAGCAATTAAACACTTGCATTGCAAAAGATCTGTATACAAAATACATGTTTTAAAATTATATAAACTATTATTTTGTTAACACAATTAGCTTTATCTAGAAATCTATGGCCATTATAAAGCCTTTTGAGCTTATCTTATATAGGGCAGATATAAATGAGATCCTTCACTAATCAACCACTCACTGTGCAGAGTGTAGCAGGGTCAAGGCTCTTAAAGGGACATTATACACTAGATTTTTCTTTGCATAAATGTTTTGTAGATGGTCCATTTATATAGCCTTTACAGCTTTTTTTTTTTTTTAATAACATTGCTCTGATTTTCAGACTTCTAACCAAGCCCAAAGTTTTAGGAGAATACTGATGTATACCTACTCCAGCTTGCTCCTGTTTGTGTAAAGAGTATTTTCATATGCAAAGGAAGGGGGAGGTGGTGTCTACTTTATTTGTCATAAAACCACTTGCAGTTGATGTCCCAGCCTAATCTTTTCAACAGAGCTAAACTGGGAGCTTCTAAGTAAGTTTCTGTCGTGCAGCACCTACCCTCTGGAACTCTCTCCCTCGTGCAGTCAGGCTTTGCCCTACTCTTTCTTCCTTTAAATGCTCCCTGAAGACTTTTTTGTTCAGAGAAGCCTACCACCTAACTTAATAATAAATTAATTTCACTTCCCTCATCTAACTCTACATTAACATCTTTCTCAATCTTGCAGTCCTCACCTCCAGTTTCTCAACCTCCTAACCTTCTAGATTGTAAGTTCCCACGAGAATAGGGCCCTCAATTCCTCCTGTATGTGTTTGTAAATGTTGTCCTGTCTCTTACAAGTTTTATATCATTGTTTTATTTAAAGTACTGGTGCCCATGGGCAGCGCTGCAGAATATGTTGGTGCTTCATAACTAAAGAATAATAATAATAATGGATTTTTAGATCAGTATCTGTGCATATTATTCTTTATAGTAGTGTCTATTTCATGCAGTTATATGAACATTGGTGAATACTGTCCCTTTAAGCACGGAGTGTAGCATCTCAGAGGAACTGGATAAAAAAAGGAATTCCCAGGGTTTAAATTACAGGACAATTGGGCTATAATATTAAAAGCAAGTGAAAAGGTAATTATACTATCACCACTTAAAAGGACGTGTAGCCAAAAAAATGTCATGATTCAGACAGAGCATATAATTTAAAAAAAAGTTTCCAGCTCACTTCTATTATCAAATTTGCTTTCCTAGATGGGTAAAATGCACGTGCCTGGAGCCACCTAGTGCCTTACAGCTGTATAACATTGTTACAAGCATTATACTGCTGCCGTATAGTGCTACACAAATGTGCACGCTCCTGAGATTATCTATCTTCATTTCAATAAACAATTTTTTAAATTCTTTGTCAGAAATTTTTTTTGTGTGGAATTCAATATGAGTTTTATTTCCCCTTAAATGGACATACACATCACAAAGAACATGCTCTATAGGACATTTCATTTCTAAAGGATTTTTCTAAAGGATTGTGATCAACCCCTATGTGTTTAATCCCTACAAAGAGGTTAAATATTTAGTTAAATCCTTTCCAGAGCAACAATTACTGTAACCGAGCGGAACTCATCTAGTTAGTAAATCACAGTCATATGATCAGCAGCCACCAATCAGCATTTAGCTTTGAGTAGTGCGTTGTTGCTCCCGAATCTAGCAATGTATATTTTTCAACAAAGGAGACCAAGAGTAAAAAGCAAATTTGTTTGTGTAGCTTGTGTAGCAATATCAAACTGTGTATTATAGTTCTTGCTAACTTACAACAAAGCTCTGCTCCCTTCAGGGCTATTTTATCTCCCATACAAGCCACCTGCCAACTCTCGCTCATGATTAATGACACATTTCTTTTATAAAGGACCCTTCTATTTCTTGTTTCCATGGCTGCTTAAAGGGACAGTCTAGTCAAAAATAAAGTTTCATGATTCAGATAGGTCATGTAATTTTAAACATCTTTCTAATTTACTTTCATCATCAATTTTGCATATTCTTAGTTAAAAGCTAAACCTAGGTAGGCTCATATGCTAATTGCTTAGCCCTTGAAGGCCGTCCCTTTTCTAAATGCATTTTGACAGTTTTTTCACAACTAGAGGGTGTTAGTTAATGTGTGCCGTAACTGTGGAGTTATTTATAATAAAGATTATCTATATTTTTAAACAATAAAAATTCTAGTGTTGACTGTCCCTTTAAGTGACAAAAGCTTTGTCCTTGCATAGGATGCTCACATAGAAGGACAGTGGCCCCCTGTGAAAGACAGTTCCCAGGACTATGAGCTGGTGGATCTGAGTCATAATGGAACTCACAGCTTTCTAAAAGTCTGGCGCAAGTTCTTTACATGCGACTCCAATGACCATAATATTGAGGTAAGTAGTTGAGAAGAAGACAATGAAAATAGTAATATGTTAATTCTTAATCATAGGTTTATTAGGTAAATGTTATTTTCTTATTACTGTCACTTATCTGCGTGAAACATAGATTACATATTCTATTCTATGTATATGATTTACTGTATAAACTAATAGTGCCACTGTATCTTTCTATTTACAATAGAGACCGGTAGCTTTATTTACAATAGACACCAGTAGCTTTATTTACAATAGACACCAATAGCTTTATTTACAATAGAGACCAGTAGCTTTATTTACAATAGAGACCAGTAGCTTTATTTACAATAGAGACCAGTAGCTTTATTTACAATAGAGACCAGTAGCTTTATATACAATAGAGACCAGTAGCTTTATTTACAATAGAGACCAGTAGCTTTATTTACAATAGAGACCAGTAGCTTTATATACAATAGAGACCAGTAGCTTTATTTACAATAGAGACCAGTAGCTTTATATACAATAGACACCAGTAGCTTTATTTACAATAGAGACCAGTAGCTTTATTTACAATAGAGACCAGTAGCTTTATTTACAATAGAGACCAGTAGCTTTATTTACAATAGAGACCAGTAGCTTTATTTATAATAGAGACCAGTAGAGACCAGTAGAGACCATGAGGCTCGGTACAGGTAGAGACCAGTAGAGACCATGAGGCTCGGTACAGGCAGATGCTCATTATACTGCCAAGGGGTGTTGTTGCTCAGGCGGGATCATTTCTGAAATTCATTGAGGCTCACATCACCTGTCTTCTTCAGCCTATCATTATCAGTTCCTACCATTAGCAAATATATATAGTTGTGCTAAATGCCCCAAAACATGATATCTTACACATCATGTGCTAGAAACATGAAAATCAATGCAGAAACATTCTTGCAAAATGAATTTTCTAAATAGGTGTAATTATTAAATATTTCGGTGTGCACCATTTATTATAGACATGGTGGACATGATTCGCTACAGTGAACCTCCTTGCGAGCAGACAACATACGCTGTCTGCATTTAACATTAGACGAGCATTGCACCAGTCAATCCTCAGCTAGCAGGGGCTGTTAAACACCAAATCGTATTGTGATGATTTAAATCCACCATCTTTAAGGTACTGGACAGGTTAAGGAGCAGTGGGCTTTAGAGAAACATGTGTGTGGGTCAGTTTGGCACTGGACAGTGAAACAAATAAGGATTCTGATATTTATTCTTTCATTTTAGTTTTTCTAATTTACATGATATTGTGGAAGTCCATAGAATCCATATTGGTTGTCTTTACAATTTTATAGGTATGGCATTCTATGTCGTTTGCCTTACGATTACCATTTTATATAATAGGAATATGTGCAATGTATTCAGTAATTCTGCAATGTGCAACCTGTTTTACAACCTTTCTGTTGTGTCACTGTGCGGATCTTTTCTTACATGTCTATTTGTGCCTCACTGTTTGTTTATAAGTGTCAGTGTGCAGATCTTTTCTTACATGTCTATTTGTGCCTCACTGTTTGTTTATAAGTGTCAGTGTGCGGATCTTTTCTTACATGTCTATTTGTGCCTCACTGTTTGTTTATAAGTGTCAGTGTGCGGATCTTTTCTTACATGTCTATTTGTGCCTCACTGTTTGTTTATAAGTGTCAGTGTGCGGATCTTTTCTTACATGTCTATTTGTGCCTCACTGTTGGTTTATAAGTGTCAGTGTGCGGATCTTTTCTTACATGTCTATTTGTGCCTCACTGTTTGTTTATAAGTGTCAGTGTGCGGATCTTTTCTTACATGTCTATTTGTGCCTCATTGTTTGTTTAGAAGTGTCAGTGTGCGGATCTTTTCTTACATGTCTATTTGTGCCTCACTGTTTGTTTATAAGTGTCAGTGTGCGGATCTTTTCTTACATGTCTATTTGTACCTCACTGTTTGTTTAGAAGTGTCAGTGTGCGGATCTTTTCTTACATGTCTATTTGTGCCTCACTGTTTGTTTAGAAGTGTCAGTGTGTGCCGGGTTTTACATCTATTATCTTTCTAAAGTCTACAAAACATAAGAAGGTGTGTTATGGGCCATAACGTTGTTTGTAGCTATGTGCATACTATTAGCAATCTGTGAATGAAGTTTGGAAGCCCTTGATGTGCAGTCGTGCTCAAATGAGCCTGCAACCTCACATTTATAAAATTAAATGGGGGTCTATGCAATTGTTATAGTTTCATATATTTACTAGTCATGGGCAATGGTCAGGAATCTGCAATCTAGGCAGGAAATGGTGAGATCAGTATTCAAATGTTAAACTAAATTCACTGTAAATCTACAGGAATAAATATTCTCTAATCTAAAAAAAAATCTTAAATTGAATGTTACATTCAAAATAGTAAACTGTGTTTATAGAAAGTATCATTTTGCAGATATGTGCCTTTTCCTAGCAATGAATGAAGTCAAATATTAATGGTAGAACTTTTGTATGTAGATTACCTTATGAAGTATGAAGCATTACACTATAAAGTTTACAATTTATAGAGACCCGAGCATATAGTTATCAGGCACAAAATGTACATAAAAAATAGCAAAATCTTGAGGTTGTTCAGACTAACTGCATTTAAAGGGACAGGAAACCCCACAAATTGCATGATTCAGATAGAACGTACAATTTCAAACAACTTTACAATTTACTTTTATTATAAAAACATAATTTATGCTTACCTGATAAATTTATTTCTCTTGTGATGTATCGAGTCCACGGATTCATCCTTACTTGTGGGATATTCTCCTCCCCTACAGGAAGTGGCAAAGAGAGCACCCACAGCAGAGCTGTCTATATAGCTCCCCCCTTAGCTCCACCCCCCAGTCATTCGACCGAAGGCTTGTAAGAAAAAGGAGAAACTATAGGGTGCAGTGGTGACTGAAAGTTTAAAAATAAAAATATATATGCCTGTCTTAATAAACAAGGCGGGCCGTGGACTCGATACATCACAAAAGAAATAAATGTATCAGGTAAGCATAAATTATGTTTTCTCTTGTAAGATGTATCGAGTCCACGGATTCATCCTTACTTGTGGGATACCAATACCAAAGCTTTAGGACACGGATGAAGGGAGGGACAAGACAGGGACCTTAAATGGAAGGCACCACTGCTTGTAGAAACTTTCTCCCAAAAATAGCCTCCGAAAAAGCAAAAGTATCAAATTTGTAAAATATGGAAAAAGTATGAAGCGAAGACCCAGTCGCCACATTACAAATTTGTTCAACAGAAGACTCATTTTTAAAAGCCCATGTGGAAGCCACAGCTCTAGAAGAATGAGCAGTAATCTCATAGGCCAAACGGATGATGCTTTTCAGCCAAAAGGAAAGAGAGGTAGCCGTAGCCTTTTGGCCTCTCCGCTTACCAGAATAAACAACAAACAATTAGGATGTTTGACGTAAATCTTTAGTTGCTTGTAAGTAGAACTTTAAAGCATGAACCACATCAAGATTGTGCAACAGACGTTCCTTCTTTGAAGAAGGATTAGGACACAGTGAAGGAACAACAATCTCTTGATTGATATTCTTATTAGAAACAACCTTAGGAAGAAACCCAGGTTTGGTACACAAAACCACCTTATCTGCATGGAAAATAAGATAAGGGGAATCACACTGTAAAGCAGATAGCTCAGAAACTCTTCGAGATAGAGAGATAGCTACTAAAAACAAAACTTTCCAAGATAGAAGCTTAATATCTATGGAATGCATAGGTTCAAATGGAACCCCTTGAAGAACTTTAAGGACTAAGTTTAGGCTCCAAGACGGAGCCACAAGCTTAAATACAGGCTTAATTCTGACTAAAGCCTGACTAAATGCTTGAACATCTGGGACATCTGCCAGACGTTTGAGTAGTAGAATAGACAAAAACATAATTTATGTAAGAACTTACCTGATAAATTCATTTCTTTCATATTAGCAAGAGTCCATGAGCTAGTGACGTATGGGATATACATTCCTACCAGGAGGGGCAAAGTTTCCCAAACCTCAAAATGCCTATAAATACACCCCTCACCACACCCACAATTCAGTTTAACGAATAGCCAAGAAGTGGGGTGATAAAAAAGTGCGAAAGCATATAAAATAAGGAATTGGAATAATTGTGCTTTATACAAAATCATAACCACCACAAAAAAAGGTCGGGCCTCATGGACTCTTGCTAATATGAAAGAAATGAATTTATCAGATAAGTTCTTACATAAATTATGTTTTCTTTCATGTAATTAGGAAGAGTCCATGAGCTAGTGACGTATGGGATAATGATTACCCAAGATGTGGATCTTTCCACACAAGAGTCACTAGAGAGGGAGGGATAAAATAAAGACAGCCAATTCCTGCTGAAAATAATCCACACCCAAAATAAAGTTTAATGAAAAACATAAGCAGAAGATTCAAACTGAAACCGCTGCCTGAAGTACTTTTCTACCAAAAACTGCTTCAGAAGAAGAAAATACATCAAAATGGTAGAATTTGGTAAAAGTATGCAAAGAGGACCAAGTTGCCGCTTTGCAAATCTGATCAACCGAAGCTTCATTCCTAAACGCCCAGGAAGTAGAAACTAACCTAGTAGAATGAGCTGTAATCCTCTGAGGCGGAGTTTTACCCAACTCAGCATAGGCAAGATGAATTAAAGATTTCAACCAAGATGCCAAAGAAACGGCAGAAGCTTTCTGGCCTTTTCTAGAACCAGAAAAGATAACAAATAGACTAGAAGTCTTTCGGAAAGACTTAGTAGCTTCAACATAATATTTCAAAGCTCTAACAACATCCAAAGAATGCAACAATTTCTCCTTAGAATTCTTAGGATTAGGACATAATGAAGGAACCACAATTTCTCTACTAATGTTGTTGGAATTCACAACTTTAGGTAAAAATTCAAAAGAAGTTCGCAACACCGCCTTATCCTGATGAAAAATCAGAAAAGGAGACTCACAAGAAAGAGCAGATAATTCAGAAACTCTTCTGGCAGAAGAGATGACCAAAAGGAACAAAACTTTCCAAGAAAGCAATTTAATGTCAAATGAATGCATAGGCTCAAACGGAGGAGCTTGAAGAGCTCCCAGAACCAAATTCAAACTCCAAGGAGGAGAAATTGACTTAATGACAGGTTTTATACGAACCAAAGCTTGTACAAAACAACGAATATCAGGAAGAATAGCAATCTTTCTGTGAAAAAGAACAGAAAGAGCAGAGATTTGTCCTTTCAAGGAACTTGCGGACAAACCGTTATCTAAACCATTCTGAAGAAACTGTAAAATTCTCGGTATTCTAAAAGAATGCCAAGAAAAAAGATGAGAAAGACACCAAGAAATATAAGTCTTCCAGACTCTATAATATATCTCCCTAGATACAGATTTACGAGCCTGTAACATAGTATTAATCACAGAGTCAGAGAAACCTCTTTGACCAAGAATCAAGCGTTCAATCTCCATACCTTTAAATTTAAGGATTTCAGATCCTGATGGAAAAAAAGGACCTTGTGACATAAGGTCTGGTCTTAACGGAAGAGTCCACGGTTGGCAAGAGGCCATCCGGACAAGATCCGCATACCAAAACCTGTGAGGCCATGCCGGAGCTACCAGCAGAACAAACGAGCATTCCTTCAGAATCTTGGAGATTACTCTTGGAAGAAGAACTAGAGGCGGAAAGATATAGGCAGGATGATACTTCCAAGGAAGTGATAATGCATCCACTGCCTCCGCCTGAGGATCCCGGGATCTGGACAGATATTTGGGAAGTTTCTTGTTTAGATGAGACGCCATCAGATCTATTTCTGGAAGTTCCCACATTTGAACAATCTGAAGAAATACCTCTGGGTGAAGAGACCATTCGCCCGGATGCAACGTTTGGCGACTGAGATAATCCGCTTCCCAATTGTCTATACCTGGGATATGAACCGCAGAGATTAGACAGGAGCTGGATTCCGCCCAAACCAAAATTCGAGATACTTCTTTCATAGCCAGAGGACTGTGAGTCCCTCCTTGATGATTGATGTATGCCACAGTTGTGACATTGTCTGTCTGAAAACAAATGAACGATTCTCTCTTCAGAAGAGGCCAAAACTGAAGAGCTCTGAAAATTGCACGGAGTTCCAAAATATTGATCGGTAATCTCACCTCCTGAGATTCCCAAACTCCTTGTGCCGTCAGAGATCCCCACACAGCTCCCCAACCTGTGAGACTTGCATCTGTTGAAATTACAGTCCAGGTCGGAAGCAAAAAAGAAGCCCCCTGAATTAAACGATGGTGATCTGTCCACCACGTTAGAGAGTGTCGAACAATCGGTTTTAAAGATATTAATTGAGATATCTTTGTGTAATCCTTGCACCATTGATTCAGCATACAGAGCTGAAGAGGTCGCATGTGAAAACGAGCAAAGGTTTCGACAAGCTGAAATCAATTTTAGACGTCTCTTGTCTGTTAAAGACAGAGTCATGGACACTGAATCTATCTGGAAACCCAGAAAGGTTACCCTTGTCTGAGGAATCAATGAACTTTTTGGTAAATTGATCCTCCAACCATGATCTTGAAGAAACAACACAAGTCGATTCGTATGAAATTCTGCTAAATGTAAAGACTGAGCAAGTACCAAGATATCGTCCAAATAAGGAAATACCACAATACCCTGTTCTCTGATTACAGACAGAAGGGCACCGAGAACCTTTGTAAAAATTCTTGGAGCTGTAGCTAGGCCAAACGGCAGAGCCACAAACTGGTAATGCTTGTCCAGAAAAGAGAATCTCAGGAACTGATAATGATCTGGATGAATCGGAATATGCAGATATGCATCCTGTAAATCTATTGTGGACATATAATGCCCTTGCTGAACAAAAGTCAAGATAGTCCTTACAGTTACCATCTTGAACGTTGGTATCCTTACATAACGATACAATATTTTTAGATCCAGAACTGGTCTGAAGGAATTCTCCTTCTTTGGTACAATGAAGAGATTTGAATAAAACCCCATCCCCTGTTCCGGAACTGGAACTGGCATAATTACTCCAGCCAACTCTAGATCTGAAACACAATTCAGAAATGCTTGAGCTTTCACTGGATTTACTGGGACACGGGAAAGAAAAAATCTCTTTGCAGGAGGTCTCATCTTGAGACCAATTCTGTACCCTTCTGAAACAATGTTCTGAATCCAACAGAATTGATCCAAATTTCTTTGAAAAAACGTAACCTGCCCCCTACCAGCTGAGCTGGAATGAGGGCCGCACCTTCATGTGGACTTAGAAGCAGGCTTTGCCTTTCTAGAAGGCTTGGATTTATTCCAGACTGGAGAAGGTTTCCAAACTGAAACTGCTCCTGAGGATGAAGGATCAGGCTTTTGTTCTTTGTTGAAATGAAAGGAACGAAAACGATTATTAGCCCTGTTTTTACCCTTAGATTTTTTATCCTGTGGTAAAAAAGTTCCTTTCCCACCAGTAACAGTTGAAATAATAGAATCCAACTGAGAACAAAATAATTTGTTACCCTGGAAAGAAATGGAAAGTAGAGTTGATTTAGAAGCCATATCAGCATTCCAAGTCTTAAGCCATAAAGCTCTTCTAGCTAAAATAGCTAGAGACATAAACCTGACATCAACTCTGATAATATCAAAAATGGCATCACAGATAAAATTATTAGCATGCTGAAGAAGAATAATAATATCATGAGAATCATGATCTGTTACTTGTTGCGCTAAAGTTTCCAACCAAAAAGTTGAAGCTGCAGCAACATCAGCCAATGATACAGCAGGTCTAAGAAGATTACCTGAACACAGATAAGCTTTTCTTAGAAAGGATTCAATTTTCCTATCTAAAGGATCCTTAAACGAAGTACCATCTGACGTAGGAATAGTAGTACGTTTAGCAAGGGTAGAAATAGCCCCATCAACTTTAGGGATTTTGTCCCAAAATTCTAATCTGTCAGACGGCACAGGATATAATTGCTTAAAATGTTTTAGAAGGAGTAAATGAATTACCCAATTTATCCCAATCTTTGGAAATTACTGCAGAAATAGCATTAGGAACAGGAAAAACTTCTGGAATAACCACAGGAGATTTAAATACCTTATCTAAACGTTTAGAATTAGTATCAAGAGGACCAGAATCCTCTATTTCTAAAGCAATTAGTACTTCTTTAAGTAAAGAACGAATAAATTCCATTTTAAATAAATATGAAGATTTATCAGCATCAATCTCTGAGACAGAATCCTCTGAACCAGAAGAGTCATCAGAATCAGAATGATGATGTTCATTTAAAAATTCATCTGTAGGGAGAGAAGTTTTAAAAGATTTTTTACGTTTACTAGAAGGAGAAATAACAGACATAGCCTTCTTGATGGATTCAGAAACAAAATCTCTTATGTTATCAGGAACATTCTGCACCTTAGATGTTGAAGGAACTGCAACAGGCAATGGTACTTTACTAAAGGAAATATTATCTGCATTAACAAGTTTGTCATGACAATTAATACAAACAACAGCCGGAGAAATAGCTACCAAAAGTTTACAGCAGATACACTTAGCTTTGGTAGATCCAGCACTAGACAGCGATTTTCCTGTAGTATCTTCTGACTCAGATGCAACGTGAGACATCTTGCAATATGTAAGAGAAAAAACAACATATAAAGCAAAATTGATCAAATTCCTTAAATGACAGTTTCAGGAATGGGAAAAAATGCCAAAGAACAAGCTTCTAGCAACCAGAAGCAATGAAAAAATGAGACTTAAATAATGTGGAGACAAAAGCGACGCCCAAATTTTTTAGCGCCAAATAAGACGCCCACATTATTTGGCGCCTAAATGCTTTTGGCGCCAAAAATGACGCCACATCCGGAACGCCGACATTATTGGCGCAAAATAACGTAAAAAAATGACGCAACTTCCGGCGACACGTATGACGCCGGAAACGGAAAAGATTTTTTGTGCCAAAAAAGTCAGCGCCAAGAATGACGCAATAAAATGAAGCATTTTCAGCCCCCGCGAGCCTAACAGCCCACAGGGAAAAAAGAGTCACATTTTTGAAGGTAAGAAAAAATGAATAATTCAAATGCATTATCCCAAATATGAAACTGACTGTCTGAAAAATAAGGAATGTTGAACATTCTGAGTCAAGGCAAATAAATGTTTGAATACATATATTTAGAACTTTATAAACAAAGTGCCCAACCATAGCTTAGAGTGTCACAGAAAATAAGATTTACTTACCCCAGGACACTCATCTACATGTTTGTAGAAAGCCAAACCAGTACTGAAACGAGAATCAGCAGAGGTAATGGTATATATAAGAGTATATCGTCGATCTGAAAAGGGAGGTAAGAGATGAATCTCTACGACCGATAACAGAGAACCTATGAAATAGACCCCGTAGAAGGAGATCACTGCATTCAAATAGGCAATACTCTCCTCACATCCCTCTGACATTCACTGCACGCTGAGAAGAAAACCGGGCTCCAACTTGCTGCGGAGCGCATATCAACGTAGAATCTAGCACAAACTTACTTCACCACCTCCATCGGAGGCAAAGTTTGTAAAACTGAATTGTGGGTGTGGTGAGGGGTGTATTTATAGGCATTTTGAGGTTTGGGAAACTTTGCCCCTCCTGGTAGGAATGTATATCCCATACGTCACTAGCTCATGGACTCTTGCTAATTACATGAAAGAAACAGATATTTGCCCTTTTAGGGAACTAGCTGATAATCCCTTCTCCAAACCTTCTTGGAGAAAAGACAATATTCTAGGAATCCTAATCTTACTCCACAAGTAACCTTTGGATTAACACCAATAAAGATATTTGTGCCAAATCTTATGATAGATCTTCCTGGTGACAGGCTTTCTAGCCTGAATCAGAGTATCAATGACCGACTCAAAGAAACCACGCTTTGATAGAATCAGGCGTTCAATCTCCAAGCAGTCAGTCGCAGAAAAACTAGATTTGGATGCGTGAAAGGACCTTGGATTAGAAGGTCCCGCCTCATTGGCAGAATCCACGGTGGAACCGAGGACATGTCCACTAGGTCTGCATACTAAGTCCTGCGTGGCCACGCAGGTACTATCAGAATCACCGAAACTCTCTCCTGCTTGATTCTGGCAACCAGATGTGGGAGGAGAGGAAACGGTGGAAATACATAGGCCAGATTGAAGGACCAAGGCACTGCTAGAGCATCTATCAGCACCGCCTTGGGATCCCGGGACCTGGACCCGTAACAAGGAAGTTTGGCATTCTGATGGGAGGCCATCAGATCCAATTCTAGTGTGCCCCATAGCTGAATCAGCTGAGCAAATACCTCCGGATGAAGTTCCCACTCCCCCGGATGAAAAGTCTGGCGACTTAGGAAATCCGCCTCCCAATTCTCTACTCCTGGAATGTAGATTGCTGAGAGATGGCAAGAGTGATCCTTTGCCCATCGGATTATTTTGGTTACCTCCATTATCGCTAGAGAACTCCTTGTTCCTCCTTGATGATTGATATAAGCTACAGTAGTGATGTTGTCCGACTGAAACCTGATGAATTTGGCCGCAGCAAGCTGAGGCCATGCCTGAAGCGCATTGAATATCGCTCTCAGTTCTAGAATGTTTATCAGAAGAAGAGATTCCTCCCAAGACCATAAGCCCTGTGTTTTCAGGGAGTTCCAGACTGCACCCCAGCCTAGCAGGCTGGCATCTGTCGTTACAATGAGCCACTCTGGCCTGCAGAAGTACATTCCCTGAGACAGGTGGTCCTGAGACAACCACCAGAGAAGAGAATCTCTGGTCTCCTAGTCCAGATGCAGTTGAGGAGATAAATCTGCATAATCCCCATTCCACTGTTTGAGCATGCATAGTTGCAGTGGTCTGAGGTGTAGGCGGGCAAAAGGAACTATGTCCAATGCCGCTACCATGAGACCGATTACCCGCATAAACTGAGCCACTGATGGCCAAGGAATGGAATGAAGAGCTCAGCAAGAGGTTAAGAGTTTTGATTTTCTGACCTTCGTCAGAAATATTTTCATTTCTACCGAATCTATCAGAGTCCCTAGAAAGGAAACTCTTGTAAGAGGGAAGAGAAAACTCTTTTTCATGTTCACCTTCCACCCATGAGATCTCAGAAAAGCCAACACCATGTCCGTGTGAGACTTGGCTAGCTAGAAAGATGACGCCTGAATTAAGATGTCATCTAGATAAGGCGCCAATGCTATGCCCCGTGGTCATAGAACCGCCAGAAGGGACCCTAGCACCTTTGTGAAAATACTTGGAGCCGTGGGGGGCCACAAACTGGTAAAGCCTGTTTAGAAAGGCGAATCTGAGAAATTGATGATGATTTCTGTGAATAGAGATATGTAGATACACATCCCTTAAATCCACGGTAGTCATATATTGACCCTCCTGGATCAGAGGTAGAATAGTCCTAATAGTCTCCATCTTGAATGATGGAACTTTGAGGAACTTGTTTAGAATTTTGAGATCCAAGATTGGTCTGAAAGTTCCCTCTTTTTTGGGAACCACAAAAAATGTTTGAGTAGAACCCTAGCCCCTGTTCCTCTTTTGGGATTGGGCAGATCACCCCCATGGTATGTAAGTCTTCTACACGGCGTAAGAACGCCTCCCTCTTTGTCTGGTTTACAGACAATCGAGAAATGTGAAATCTCCCCCTTGGAAGGGAGTCTTTAAATTCCAGAAGATATCCCTGGGACACAATTTCTAAAGCCGAGGGATCGTGAACATCTCTTGCCCAAGCCTGAGCGAAGAGAGAGAGTCTGCCCCCTACTAGATCCGGTCCCGGATCGGGGGCTACCCCTTCATGCTGTTTTAGAGGCAGCTGCAGGCTTCTTGGCCTGTTTACCCTTGTTCCAAGCCTGGTTAAGTCTCCAGACTGACTTGGATTGGGCCAAATTCCCCTCTCTAGCTTTGCAGTAGAGTAAGCTGAAGCGGAACCAATCTTAAAATTCCTCATCTTATTTGATCTATCCTGAGGAAGGGTATGACCTTTCCCTCCAGTGATGTCTAAAATAATCTCTTTCAGTTCAGGCCCGAATAGGGTCTTTCCTTTGAAAGGGATGTTCAAAAGTCTAGATTTAGATGACACATCAGCAGACCAGGACTTAAGCCATAACGCCCTGCGTGCTAAAACGGCAAAACCTGAATTCTTTGCCGCTAATTTAGCCAGTTGAAATGTGGCATTAGTAATAAAAGAATTAGCCAACTTAAGGGCCTTAATTCTGTCCATAATCCTCAAACCAGAAAGCAGCTGCAGTAGTTACAGGAACAATGCGCGCAATAGGTTGGAGAGAAAAACCCTGATGAACAAAAATTTTCTTCAGGAGACCCTCTAATTTTTTATCTATAGGATCTTTGAAAGCACAACTATCTTCGATAGGTATAGTTGTACGCTTAGACAGAGTAGAAATAGCTCCCTCCACCTTAGGAACTGTCTGCCATGAGTCCCGCATGGTGTCAGATATGGGAAACAGTT
Organism: Bombina bombina; assembly: GCF_027579735.1. Taxonomy (NCBI): domain Eukaryota; kingdom Metazoa; phylum Chordata; class Amphibia; order Anura; family Bombinatoridae; genus Bombina; species Bombina bombina. The sequence goes on along the minus strand of NC_069507.1, from coordinate 260,711,169 downwards.
TCTTAAAAACAAGAGGGGGAGAGAACGGAATACCTCATCTATCCCACGCCTTAGTAATAATATTCACAATCCTCTTAGGGACTGGAAAAACTTCAGTGTAAACAGGAACCTCTAAGTATTTATCCATTTTACACAATTTCTCTGGAACCACTATAGGGTCACAATCATCTAGAGTCGCTAATACCTCCCTGAGCAATAAGCGGAGGTGTTCAAGCTTAAAATTAAAGGCCGTCATATCAGAATCTGTCTGAGGAAGCGTCCCTCAGATAACAAATCCCTCACCCCTACTTCAGAGCATTGTGAGGGCATATCAGATACGACTACTAAAGCGTCAGACGGCTTAGCATTTTTTCTAAACCCAGAGCTGTCCCGCTTTCCTTGTAAACCAGGCAGTTTAGATAAAACCTCTGAGAGGGTTGTATTCATAACTGTGGCCATATCCTGTAAAGTAAAAGAATTTGACGCACTAGAGGTACTTGGCGTCACTTGAGCGGGCGTTACTGGTTGTGACACTTGGGGAGAGCTAGATGGCGAACCCTCATTTACTTCTGACTGAGAATCATCTATTGCTCTATTTTTAAGTGCTAATATATGTTCTTTATAGTTTATAGACATAACAGTACAATTGGGACACATTCTAAGAGGGGGTTCCACAATGGCTTCCAACATATTGAACAAGGATTTTCCTTGGTGTCAGACATGTTAAACAGGCTAGTAATGTAACAAGCAAGCTTGGAAAACACTGTAATCAAAGTAAATAACACTTAGAATAAAAACGGTACTGTGCCTTTAAGAGAAAAAAAGGTGCACAAATTCTGCAAAACAGTGTAAAATAGCAGTAAACTTAACAACATTTTTACAGTAGCATCATAAAGACTTATGCAAATAAACAATTAACCCCTTAATGGCAAAACCGGATTGAAAAAAAACGTCAAAACCAGTAAAAAAGACTTTCAGCACCTTGCCACAGTTCTGCTGTGGCTCCTACCTGCCCTTCAGAACGATTTGTGGGGAAAAAAACTTATTTTACAGCCCTCAAACACAGCAGGAACCCCAGGAGAAGCAGTTAGATGTCTCTGAGGAAAAGAAACTGCCCAACTGAGGCACGAAAATCGGCCCCTCCCACCTCACTTGATGTTTTGAGGCCTATCAAACAAACACCAGAGTGTCTCTAAATTAACCATGTGGGTTAAAAAAACAAAAACAAGCCACAATGATCCCTTTAGTTCCTTCAAAAAACATTATAATTGCATCATTCACTGAATAAACAAAAACGTTTTTTTTTTTTGGTTTTTTTTTAACAGTGTCACCAGTAACTAATGAGCCCTTCCAGCAAGCTGAAATTCCTATCAAAGAGTCTGAATGCAGCTTACCCTTCCCTCATGGGAATAATGCCAGCCTTTTCTAGAATTAACACAGTCTGTCTAGAAAAATATAGATTGAACATACCTCATATGCAGCTTAGCTGAAGTTTTCCTGTACTCTTCAGCCCTTGTGAGAACAGCAGTGGATCTTAGTTACAAAGTGCTAAGATCATCATCCTCCTTGCAGAAATCTTCATCCCTTTTCTGCCAGAGAGTAAATAGTACACACCGGTACCATTTAAAATAACAAACTTTTGCTTGAGAAAATAAAAAAACTAACATTTTTGTCACCACACTCCTCTTGCCCTTCCTAGCATTTAAGCAGGCAGAGAGAATGACTGGGGGTGGAGCTAAGGGGGAGCTATATAGACAGCTCTGCTGTGGGTGCTCTCTCTGCCACTTCCTGTAGGGGAGGAGAATATCCCACAAGTAAGGATGAATCTGTGGACTCGATACATCTTACAAGAGAAATTAGCTTCATCTCTTGTTATCTTTTGTTGAAGGAACAGCATTGCACTACTGGCTGCTAGCGAAACACATCTAGCTAGCTAATTACAAGAGACAAATGTGTGCAGGCACGAATCAGCAGCTAGCTCCCACTAGTGCAGGATATGTGCGTATTCTTTTTCAACAAGGGATACCAAGAGAAGGAAGCACGTTTGAAAATAGAAGTGAATTTAAAAGTGTCTTAAAATAACATGCTCTGGGGTAAATTTACTAAAGTGCGAGTGAACATGATACAATGTAGTGGATCATGTCCGCTGCTCATACGCTGTCTGCATTTATCATTGCACCAGCAGTTCTTGTGAACTGCTGGTGCAATACTGCCCCCTGCAGATTCACGGCCAATCGACCTCTAGCAGGGGGTGTCAATCAACCCAATCGTATTTGATCGAGTTGATTTCTGTCCGCCGCCTCAGAGCAGGCAGACAGGTTATGGAGCAGCGGTCTTTAGACCACTGCTTCATAACTTCTGTTTCCGGTGAGCCAGAAACACGGGGCATCAAGCTCTGTACGGAGCTTGATAAATTGACCCCTCTATCTGAATCATGCAAGTTTAATTTTGTCTTTCCTATCCCTTTAATGTTAGAATAACAACTTTTTAGTGTTTTATCACGTAATGTAATAAATGACACCTATATTTCACTGTTCAGTTATAATATGAATGTATAACATTTTGTTATTTTTCATTATAAATATTTTATTCTATTTATAAAGCACTGCCTTGAAATGTAGTATATCTGTGCATTACAAGCATTATTGTTTCTCTGTCTTAGAATGACACAGTACGAGTACGAGTGGTTTTTGGTGAAGACATTGACCTGCAGTATTCTGAAGAATGTGTGTTTATTGCGTCTATGTTTTTTCTGGAAATTACTGACAAATTTAACCTTTCCAGTAAAGTCCTATCATATGATTTGAAGCTGACAGACGTGAGTACCTTTATACCTGTAAAAAACATCTTGTATTGACTAACATATATACTTCAACAACAAACTGACTGTGGTATTAATTAACTCCAAAACGTCTCAACCATCATATGCCAATAACACCGACAGGAGTGATTTTGAATCCTTTACATGTCAGAAACACAGTCATTTTTTCACACCTTTAGATGCCAGTTATTCTCAGATCTTTTGTAACCTTCTTAATGCTGATAAACAGTCACTTATATAACACCCATAGGATAACAATACCTGACTGATTTACTGTAGCTAGTGGGTACTGGGTACTTGCCATGTTCGCTTTTTCATTGTTACCACCTTCATTGACACTGAAAGCTTGTTCCTTTTCCACCACCATAGAAAATGCGTGGGTTTAATGTGCATGATCTTGTCAAATCTTTATGAAAGTCACCATCTAGAATAGGTCACAACCATACTAGTAAAGGGTAGAACCTTTGGGGCATCTTTTTCAAGATAGTCACTGTCATAAAGACCTGACATTCAGGTAGATTACGAGTTGTGCGTTCGTCTTTTAACGCTGAAAAAATGGCCATTACAGAGTCAAAACAGCAAAGCAGCCATTACATGCATTGTCGGAATAGCTGTACTGCAAGCATTTTAGCCTGTAACGCAATGTCAGTCCCGCACTCGTAAAAATGACGTTTTTTCATGGGACTTCCATAGTGCAGCCATTACAAAACTGTTACATAAAACTCATAACTAAAGTGTTAAGAAGTACACTAACACCCATAAACTACCTATTAACCCCTAAACCGAGGCCCTCCCGCATCACAAATACTATATTAAAGTTATTAACCCCTAATCTGCCGCTCCCGACATCGCCGCCACTAATAACATTTATTAACCCCTATTCCGCCACTCCCCGACATCGTCACTACTATAATAAAGTTATTAACCCCTAAACCGCCTCCCTCTCGAATTGCAAACAATATTTAAATATAGTTAACCCCTATTCTGCCCTCCGTCCACACACACAAAACTTACCTGTCAAATTAAAAAAAACAAAGTTTAAACTAACAATTAAACTAATATAACTATTAAACTAAAATTAAACTAACTACCAATTAAAGAAAACTAGAAGACACGTTAAAAAAAATCCTAACACTATTATAAAAATTACAAACTATCTAATTACAAAAAATAAAAAATACTAAATTTCAAAAAATAACAAACACTAAATTACAAAAAATAACAAACAAAATTATCAAAAATAAAAAAGAATTACACCTAATCTAATAGCCCTATAAAAATAAAAAAGCTCACCCAAAATAAAAAAAACCCTAACCTACAATAAACTACCAATAGCCCTTAAAAGGGCCTTTTGAGGGGCATTGCCCTAAGTTAAACAGCTCTTTTACCTGTAAACAAAATACAAAGACCCCCCACAACAGTAAAAGCCACCACCCAACCAACCCCCCCATTTAGCTCTTTTACGTAAAGCCCAAACCCTAAACTAAAAAAAAAGCCCACCCAAAAAAAGTTTAAAAAATCCTAACACTAACCCCCAAAGATCGACTTACAGTTGCTGAAGTCTCGCTTGAAGGATCTTAATCCCGGTGGCTCCATCTTCATCCTGGCAGCTCCATCTTTATCCAGACGGCTCCATCTTCATCCAGGCAGCATCATCTATCTTCATCCAAATGGCATCTTCTATCTTCATCCCGGCGGCGTGGAGTGGTCCATCCTGAAGACATCCATCGCAGAGCATCCTCTTCATACGGTCGCCGCCATATACTTATTCTTCAATGCAAGGTACGCGATTCAAAATGGCATCCCTTGCATTCTTATTGGCTAATTTTGGAAATTCAAATCAGCTAATAGGGTGAGAGCTACTGAAATCCTATTGGTTGTTCAAATCAGCCAATAGGATAAGAGCTACTGAAATTCTATTGGCTATTAAAATCAGTCAATAGAATATCAGTAGCTATCATCCTATTGGCTGATTTGAACAGCCAATAGGATTTCAGTAGCTCTCATCCTATTGGCTGATTTGAATTTCCAAAATAAAATCAGCCAATAGAAATGCAAGGGATGACATTTTGAATCGCGTACCTTGCATTGAAGATTCAGTATACGGCGGTGACCGTATGAAGAGGATGCTCTGTGACTGATGTCTTCATTATAGATCGCTCCATGCCGCCGGGATGAAGATAATAGGCGCCGCTGGGATGAAGATAGAAGATTCCGCCTGGATGAAGATGGAGCCACCTGGATGAAGATGGAGCCGTCTGGATGAAGATGGAGCCACCGGGATGAAGTTCCTTCAAGCGGGACTTCAGCAACTGTAAGTGGATCTTCGGGGTTAGTGTTAGGATTTTTAAATTTTCTTTAGGTGTTTTTTTTTTTTTTTAGTTTAGGGTTTGGGCTTTTCGTAAAAGAGCTAAATGCCCTTTTCAGGGCAATGCAAAAGAGCTAAATGCCCCTTTAAGGGCAAAGCCTATACAAATGCCCTTTTCAGGGATATGGGTAGCTTAGGTTTTTTTACATAGTTTTTTTATTTTGTGGGTTTGGGGGGGTGGGAGTTTGTAATGTTAGTGGGTCTTTGTAAAAAAAATTCTGGTGAAAGAGCTGTTTAACTTTTAAGGGCTATTGGTAGTTTATTATAGATTAGGTTCTTTATTTTGGGGTGGTTATAGGAATTATTTTTTTTTATAAGTTATAAATTATTTTTGATAATTTGTTTGTTATTTTGTGTATTTTTTTTTTTCATTTTGGGGTGTTTTTAGTTTATTTAGAATAGCATTTTTTAATTTTTAACCCCTTAACGACTCAAGTCGTACAGGGTACGTCTTACACAAACTGGTCTTTAAAGACCAGCGAGGTACCCTGTATGACGTAGGTGTTTAAAGCGGCTGGAAGCAATCCTGATCACTTCCAGCCGCTTTCAAGGTATTGCCATAATGCCTCGATATTGAGGCATCACTGCAATACCTTTTCTGGCACACCGATGCAGAGAGGGCCACTCTGTGGCCCTCTCTGCATCGGTCAGCGATGGTGGGTGCAGCTGCAGGGAGGAGGGTGGGTGGCCCATCGCTGGGAATCTTCCGCTGGTTCAGTCCCCGGTGCCTGTGGGAGCGCGCACGGGGGCGGGGCTGTGTGCGCGCACGCATGTGCGCGTGTGGTGGGAGCGGTTGGGAGGGGGGAAATTTTTATTTATAAAAGGGATCTGGGAAAGGTGGAGGTGGTTATTGAGGGGGGGGGCAGCTACATTACAGAAAATAAAAATAAAAATTATCTGTTTGTAAATAATTTCAATCAGAAACCTAAAATTGTGAAAAATTTTATGATTTTTTTAATTTGATTGCATTTGGCGTTGAAATGGTGGCATGAAATATACCAAGATGGGCCTAGATCAATACTTGGGGTTGTCTACTACACTAAAACTAAAATTAACCCTAGAAGCTCCCTACATGCTCCCTAATTAACCCCTTCACTGCTGGGCATAATACCCGTGTGGTGCGCAGTGGCCTTTAGCGCCCTTCTAATTACCAAAAAGCAATGCCAAAGCCATATATGTCTGCTATTTCTGAACAAAGGGGATCCCAGAGAAGCATTTACAACCATTTATGCCATAATTGCAAACGTCGTTTGTAAACAATTTCAGTGAGAAACCTAAAGTTTATGAAAAAATTTGTGAAAAAGTGAACGATTTTTTTTATGTGATCGCATTTGGCAGTGAAATGGTGGAATGAAATATACCAAAATGGGCCTAGATCAATACTTTTGGATGTCTTCTAAAAAATATATATACATGTCAAGGGATATTCAGGGATATTCAGATATCAGTGACCCAATGTAACTAGCGCTAATTTTGAAAACAAGTGGTTTGGAAAAAGCAAAGTGCTACTTGTACTTATTGCCCTATAACTTGCAAAAAAAAGCAAAGAACATGTAAACAATGGGTATTTCTAAACTCAGGACAAAATTTAGAAACTATTTAGCATGGGTGTTTTTTGGTGGTTGTAGATGTGTAACAGATTTTGGGGGTCAAAGTTAGAAAAAGTGTGTATTTTTCCATTTTTTCCTCATATTTTATAAAAAAATTTATAGTAAATTATAAGATATGATGAAAATAATGGTATCTTTAGAAAGTCCATTTAAAGGCGAGAAAACTGTATATAATATGTGTGGGTACAGTAAATGAGCAAGAAGAAAATTACATCTAAACACAAACACTGCAGAAATGTAAAAATAGCCCTGGTCCTTAAGGGAAAGAAATTGAAAAATGGCCTTGTCCTTAAGGGGTTAATGGGCAGTAAAAGAGCTGAATGCTCTTTTAAGGGCAATGCCCATACAAATGCCCTTTTCAGGGCAATGGGTAGATTAGGTTTTACTTTATTTTTTATTTTGTGGGTTTGGGGGTGGGGTTTGTATACTGTTAGGGGCTGTTTTTTTTTTTCTTTTGTAGAAAAAGAGCTGATATTTTTAGGGCAATGCCCTACAAAAGGCACTTTTAAGCGCCCATAAAAGGCCCTTTTAAGGGCCCTTGGTAGTTTATTTATTACAGATTAGGTTTTTTTTATTTTGGAGTGGGTTAACAGATTTATTATAGTGTGGGCAATGTTGGGGTGCAGGGGAATAGGGGTTAATAACTTTAGTATAGTGGCAGCGATATTGTGTGCGGCAGATTAGGGGTTAATGGATTTATTTTGGTGGTGGCGATATCGGGAGGGGCAGTTTAGGGGTTAATAACATTATGTAGGTGGCGACGATGTTGGAGGCAGCAGATTTGGGGTGTTTAGACGTGGTGTTTATGTTAGGGTGTTGGGTTTAAACATAACTTTTTTTTCCCCATAGACATTAATGGGGCTGCGTTACGGAGCTTTTCATTCCGCGATCACAGGTGTTTTTTTCTGACCTGCTCTCCCCATTGATGTCTATGGGGAAAGCGTGCACGAGCACGTCAAAACAGCGCTTGTATTTTGTGCAGTATGGCGCTCAACGCAACCATATCGCATGCGCAAGCCAACTGTTTCAAAATTTGTAATGGCTGTGCTATAGAGGGTTAAATAACACAACTTTTGTTGCATTCGTTAAATTCCCTATAGCGAGCATAACTTGTAATCTACCTGATTGTCTAAGTGTGATGAGATACATGTAATTGCATTAAAGGGACAGTCTAGTCCAAAACCAACGTTCATGATTCAGATAGGGCATGTAATATTAAACAATTTTCCAATTTACTTTTATCACCAATTTTGATTTGTTCTCTTGGTATTCTTAGTTGAAAGCTTAACCTAGGAGGTTCATATGCTAATTTCTTAGACCTTGAAGGCCGCCTCTTAAGAATGCATTTTAACAGGTTTTTCACCACTAGAGGGTGTTAGTTCATGTTTTTCATATAGATAACACTATGCTCATGCACGTGAAGTAACCTGGGAGCTATCACTGATTGGCTAAACTGCAAGTCTGTCAAAAGAACTGAAATAAAGGGGCAGTTGGCAGAGGCTTAGATACAAGATAATCACAGAGGTAAAAAATATATACATATAACTGTGTTGGTTATGCAAAACTGGGGAATGGGTAAAAAAAGGATTTTCTATCTTTTAAAACAATAACAATTCTGGTGTAGACTGTACCTTTAAGCATTGGCTATCCTGATAAATGGAGAAGACTCTTTTAACACTAATATATATGTATGTCCTTAACAACATTCAGGTCTTTAGTGCTACAGGTTAAGGGCTATAGCATTTGATAGCCCTTTACCTCTCATTTTTATTCATACATGGAACAAGCTTAAAGAGTATTTATCTTATACAGAAAAGTTCACAAAATGAGCTTCATGATTTTCTAAATGCTTAAAGGGACACTGAACTGATTCAGATAGAGCATGCAATTTTAAGCAACTTTCTAATTTACTCCTATTATCAATTTTTATTTGTTCTCTTGCTATCTTTATTTGAAAAAGAAGGAATCTAAGCTTTTTTTGGTTCAGACCACTGGACTGCACTTTTTTATTGGTGGATGAATTTATCCACCAATCAGCAAGAACAAGCCAGGTTATTCACTAAAAATGGGGCGGCATCTAAACTTACATTCTTGCATTTAAAATAAAGATACCAAGAGAATGAAGAAAATTTGATAATAGGAGTAAATTAGAAAGTTGCTGAAAATGTCATGTTCTATCTGAATCATGAAAGAAAAAAATTGGGTTCAGTGTCCCTTTAAGTACTAAATGTATAGATAGAGAATTCAACTGTAAAACAATAGAAACAAACCCTATGAAAGAGAATTGATGATTAAAAAGGAGATAGCACAATGTAAAATGAAATATTTGAGATCTGATTCTAACTTCTTATGTTCCAGTTCCATATTCCAGCAGAAGACACAACTTACGCTTGCACTTTTTTCCCGTTACCTGCAGTAACAAGCAAGCATCATATTATAAAGGTAAGTTTTACACACCTCACCTACTGTTTATGTAGCATTTATTAAACACTTGCTTTATCACATATGTTTGCAGTTATTTTATGGTTTTCCACCAGTCCACATTCTCTTTAAATTAATCTTCTAAAGGCCTAGGTTATTCATTGTTTTAGTTTTTTTCCTCTTAGCATTTGAAGTCTGTGTTTCTATTCCACAAAGAGGTATAAAGTTAAACACAGAGCTTAAAGGGACATGAAACCCAAATATTTTCTTTCATGATTTAGATAGAGAATACAATTTTAAACAGCTTTCTAATTTACTTCTATTATCTAATCTGTTGCATTCTCTTGGTATCATTTGTTGAAGGAACAACTATGCACTACTAGTTTCTAACTGAACACATGGGTCATGAAAGAAAAATGTTGGGTTTCATGTCCCTTTAAATCCAGCTCAGAAGCCACAACTTATTACAGCTAACAAACAAGATATAGACAGCAAATCAGGAGCAGCATATGCTAGTAGTCCAGTCACAGGCTTAGGAGCATCAATGTGCTCAACACATGAGCAAACGTTTGTGAAATGTTTTATGTGGAGGTTTAACTTATCAGTGGAGAATACATTTCTAGTGTTAATCATTTTCAGCTGGTCAATAGCTGTAAAAATGGCTGCTGAAAAAAGGTATCAACATCATTTAACAAAACTGTCAGATTTTTATTTTGCACTCAGCAGAAAGCAAAATGTTGTTTCCTACTCATATGATATGATTTATAAATTATCATAACAGATCCTTGTATTGCTTCATAAAGACGAGGATTTGAATTTCATACATTTTCTTAATGCAACTTAATTTACAATAATATATATATTAAATCCTGAAATATGGTATATTAAAGCAATAAATAACTTCTAACTATATATATCATACATTTGCTTAAATCATTAAGAAATTCTATTGACTATACATAGGATTACCAATTATGTCATGCACAAAACAACTGGCTAAGCAACATACTCCGAGACACTCATTTTCTTCTTAAAACCACTAAGTTGCTTAACATTAAAGTAACACTAAAGACAAAATGAAACTTTCTTTATTCAAATAGAGCAAGCGACTGTAAACGACTTTCCAACTGAACTCCATTATTAAAATATGCACAATCTTTTTACATGCACACTTTCTGAGGTACCAGCTCCTACTGAGCATGTGCAAGAATTCACAGTACATATGTATATGCATTTTGTGATTGGCTGATGGGTGTCACATGATACAGGGGGAAGGAATATTGAACTAACTTTGAATTTTTTTCTGCTACTCATTTGAAATTCAGACTAAGTGCAATTGTATTTTTTTTTTAGACTTGTGCATTTGTTTAGTTAAGAATGCATATTCGTTAGTGAAACACAGATATTTGTCTAATTTTCACTAAACGAATATATGAATGAATGCAGCATTTACAGAAAACTAATGAATAATGACACATTTATTAGTATTCATTTGTTTCCGTAAAACATATAATACTTAAAGTGAATGTAAATTTTGATGCTAAAGTGCCCGGTTTTTAAAGATTTGATTAAAAACAGGGGGACTTTAATTCATCAAAATTTACATTTCACTCGTGTTGTGAAGAAAAACTTACCTTTGACAGCCGCTCCAGTTTCCTCCGGTCGTCGCAAGCCATTTCTGATGTTAGAAATGATGGATAGGTCATCCTCCAATCACGGCTCCCCCCCCCCCCCCCGGGGGAATCAGTGTATGATTCAACACCGTGATTGGAGGAAGCCGGATTACTCATTTTAGACCCAGGAACTGGAAGAGGCTTTGCAACGGGTGGAGGAAGCTGGAGCTGCTGTCAAAAGTAAAAAGTAAGGTTTTTTTCACAACACAAGTGAAATGTAAATTTTGAGGAAGTAAAGTGCCCCTGTTTTTAATAAAAAAAATTAAAAACTGGGCACTTTAGCATCAAAATTTACATTCACTTTAACTCAGTGCTGGAGAATCTCATTAATCTCATCCTCTTCTTCACAGAGCCCAGATGCGCTAGTTGGAGGCTCAGCATGGCGGCTCCCTGGGCCTGCACTAAAGGAAAAGGTTGTTTAGTAGAAGCCCTAGGAGCTGCCGCGCTAAGCCTCTTACCAGTGTTCCCTAGGGCTCTGTGGAGAGGGATTAGCGCGGCTCCCCACCATGCTTTTACATTTGATAATTTTCACCTGTAGCAAAGGAAAGTGTTCCTGATTGGTCGGTATTTTTTTAGTTTACAATTATACGAATACCGAATAGCACGGGCAATGACTATTTATAATACGCCGTATTTCATGTTGTGCAAGTGTCTACTTTTTATTATGCATTTGTTGATTATGCAATCCTACTATGTTTAATTGTCCATTAAATAACCTATTTAAATACAGAAATAAAAGCCACTCCAGCATAATGTATTAACATAATATGGCTATTGCTTGGCTTTGTGACTAGATGCTAGGTTTGATTCGGGATTGGGGTTATACCTTTGGTTGCCTTTGGGGTTATAGCTTGTGTTGCAATTAGAGTTACTTATTTGGGTTGGGCGTTTTCTGGTTTTTATTTCCCATCAGTATTTTTTTTGTATGTCTCTTTTAAAGCATTTTTTATCCTTTGATTTTCTCAACCAAATTTCTCTGCTTTGACCTCATTTCAGTATGAACCACATCTGACCCCCAGCTCAATCCCATTTATACATCACATTCTCATCTACTCCTGTCCAGAGAACACCAACGTCACGTCAGAAGTTGCGGAATGTTACAGCAGTGATCCTAGATTTTACCAGTGTCTGCAGGTTATGATTGGTTGGGGTGTAGGAGGAGAGGTGAGTCGTTAATTATTATTATTATTATTCTTTATTTATAAAGCGCCAACATATTCCGCAGCACTACTCATGGGTACAAGGATAAAAGTACAACAGAGAAACAATACAATAAGAGACAACATTTTACAGACAAATACAGTGGGAATTGAGGGCTCTATTCCCGTGGGAACTTACAATCTAGATGGGTAGGAGGATGGGAAACAGGAGGTGGGGACTGCAAAGGTGAGAATGATATTAGTGAGGAGATAGATGAGGGCAACTGTTGTGAAGTTAATTTGTTAATGAGTCGAGTAATAAGCTTCCCTGAACTAAAAGGACTTTAGGGAAAGTTTAAAGGAGGAAAGGATGGTCCTGTAGTCTAGCATGAGAGGAGGTGATGGCAGAGGACGCAAGAAGCAGATCATTGTTGGATCTTAGGGGGTGAGCTGGAGTATATTTGTTGATAAGTGAGGACAGGTAGGGTGGGGCAGCATTGGTGAGGGTTTTGTAGGTCAGAGTAAGAATTTTGAATTTAACTCTGCTGTGAATGGGGAGCCAAATGAAGGGACTCACAGAGAGGTGCAGCAGAAACAGAGTGTTGAGAGAGGTGGATTAGCCTTGCAGATGCATTTAGGATGGATTGAAGGGGAGAGAAGCTGGAGAGAGGGAGGCCAGATAGTAAGTTGTTACAGTAGTCAATTCAGGAAATTACCAGGGAGTGAATTAGATGTTTAGTAGTTTCAGCACTCAGAAATGGATGAATTTTGGAAATATTCTGTAGGTGGTTGCAGCAGGATGAAGAGAAAAATTGGATGTGGGGAATGAAGGACAGATTTAAGTCAAGTGTGATTTCGAGGCAGCGGACTTGGGGTTATAGGGAGATAGTGGTGCCGCTAACAGAGATAGAAAAATTAAAAACTAAAGTAGAAGTTAGAGGGGGGGATTAGAAGTAGTTTGGCCTTGGACATGTTTATTTTTAGGTGGTGAGAGGCCATCCAGGAGGAAATGCCAGATAAGCAGTCACTGATGTGAGAGTTGACAGAAGGAGAGAGTGCAGGGGTGGAAAGATAGATCTGGGTATTGTCAGCATAGAGGTGATAGTTGAAGCCATAGCTGTTGATGGATTTACCCAGTGAAGAAGTGTAAATAGAGAAGAGTAGAAGACCCAGGACAGAGCCTTGAGGTACTCCAACAGACAGAGGCAATGGAGAGGAGGAGTCACCAGCAAAAGTGACGGAGAAGGATCTGTTAGAGAGATAAGAGTGAATCCAGGAGAAGGCAGTGTCACAGAGCCCAAGAGAGCTGAGAGTCTGTAGGAGAAGGGGATGGTCAACAGTGTCAAAGGCAGCAGAGAGGTCAAGTAAGACGAGTATAGAGTAGTAGCCTTTGTTTTTAGCAGAAAGGCGATCGTTAGTAACCATGATGAGGGCAGTCTCAGTTGAGTGTTGGGGACAGAAGCCAGATTGCAGGGGGTTGAGCAATGAGTTGGAGGACAGGAAATGGGTTAGGCAATCAAAAGCTAGTTTTTCAAGGATTTTTTAAGCTAGCAGGAGCAGTGATATGGGGCGATAGTTTGCAGGAGAGTATGGTCAAGGGAGGGTTTTTTGAGGAAAGAGGTGACCTTTGCATGTTTGAAGGAGGCAGGGAATGAGCCGGTAGAAAGGGATAGGTTGAATATATGAGTAAGAGTCGGAGTGAGGGTGGGAGACAGATAAGGTATTAGATGTGAAGGAATAGGATCAAGTGGGCAGGTAGTGAGGTGTGAGGAAAACAATAGGGAAGCCACTTCACTCTCAGTGGTTGGGAGGAGGGTGCAGGCCTGTGTTGGGATGTTTCTTCGGATGGTAAGTGTTTTATTGAAAAAGTAGTCAGCCAGGTCTTGAGCACTGAATGAAGATGAGGGGGGTGGTGCAGGTGGGTAAAGGAGAGATTTGAAAATGGAGTGTGAGGAGTGAGTGGATATAAGAGAAGAGAAGTAGGTTTGCTTAGCTAGGGGAAGGGCAGAGGTGTAAGAGTGAAGAATGAACTTATAGTGCATGAAATCAGGTTCAGTGCGGGATTTCCTCCAGGCACGTTCAGTAGTGCGGGAGCATTTTTGCAGGTGGCATGTTTGCTGTGAGTGCAATCACGCCACCTATTTGTACTCCCAGCTTCCACTCTATGTGCACAAATCACAGCTAGGTTGTAGTTAGTAATGGCTGATATATACCATGTATACATAAAATTCATATATACCATGTATACATAAAATTACTTAAATATATCCACTTTTACACTAAAAAAATAGAGCAAAGGAAAATAGTATGAAAATAAATTCTTTCTATTCGGCAGAATCAATAAAGTAGTTAAATAGACCGTATGGTCAATTACTTTGACAGATGCAGATAGATCATTCATTTTGCATAACTTTTCAATTTACTTTTATTAAATTTGCTTTGATTTCTTGTTATCCTTTGTTAAGAAGCATACCTAGGTTAGATCAAAAGCAGTAATTTACTACTGAGAACAAGCTGCGGATTGGTGGCTGCACATATCTGTCAGCTGCATACCATGTTTAGCTACCTGTAGTGCATTTCTGCTTCTGAGCCTTCCTAGGTTCACTCCTCGAAAAGGGATCACAAGAGAACAAGGTAAATCTTATAATAGAAGTAAAATGGAAAGTTGTTTCAAATTGCCCACTCTATCTGAACTCCAAGTTTAATTTTACTGTCCCATAGAAAAAAACTGCATGAAAAACATCCTCAAAGTTCTCTACCAAGATATTCTATACAAGGTTAGATTTAGAGTAAATTATAATGATGTCACAATAGGTAAAGTTTGGGTGCCTGAAGATGTGTATTTGTGTTGCTAACCTACACATACTGGTATACATTGTATATATTAAATGATTGTATAGAATATTAGAAAATCTAGGCAAGTATCACCACTTGCTTTACACTAAAGCTACTCAAGCTAGTTATCAAGCCATCAACCTCAAATACGCTGGAATTCCGCAGCGTATTTGTGGCGAGGCTGATTCGCCTAAGTTATCAAGCCCTTTACACCGGCAAAAGTAGAATTTTGTGACGTAAGCTTCGATCTGCCTGACTCTGTCTGACACAGAACGATTCTTACGTCACTCCAGATGTTCCGCACACAAGTTCGGCACAATCTGACTACTTTTGCTAGTTATCAAAAAACTAGAAGGTACGCTCGGCACTTTTCCGGCCAAGCGTACCTGGTTTTCAAACCGCTGCCCTGGAGGCGGCGGATCCCATAGGAATCAATGGGAGTCTGACCATAGCAAAAGCTCATGCTCGCTGCTGCCCGACATCCCATTGATTCCTATGAGAGCTGTCTACACCTAACATGTACCCCGAGTCTAAACACCCCTAATCTGTACCCCCCTACACTGCCGCAACTAAATAAAGTTATTACCCCCTAAACCTCCGCTCCTGGAGCCCACCGCAAGCTACATTATATATATTAACCCCTAATCTGTCCCCCCCTACACCGCCGCAACTAAATAAAGTTATTAACCCCTAAACCGCCGCTACCGGACACCGCCGCAACTATAATAATTGCATTAACCCCTAAACCGCCGCTCCCGGACCCCGCCGCCACCTATATTAAACTTATTAAACCCTAATCTGCCCCCCCCCACACCGTCGCCACCTATAATACATTTATTAACCCCTATCCTGCCCCCCTACACCGCCGCAACTATAATAAAATTATTAAACCCTAAACCTAAATCTAAACCTAACCCTAACACCCCCCTAACTTAAATATTAATTAAATACATCTAAATAAATTCAACTCTTATTAAATTAATTATTCCTATTTAAAACTAAATACTTACCTTTAAAATAAACCCTAATATAGCTACAATATAAATAATAATTTTATTGTAGCTATCTTAGGATTTATTTTTATTTTACAGGCAAATTTCAATTTATTTTAACTAGGTATAATAGCTATTAAATAGTTATTAACTATTTAATAGCTACCTAGTTAAAATAAAGAGAAATTAACCTGTAAAATAAAAACTAACCTAAGTTACAATTACACACTACACTATACTTATTAAATTATTCCTATTTAAAACTAAATACTTACCTGTTAAATAAACCCTAAGGTAGCTACAATGTAATTAATAATTACATTGTACCTATTTTAGGATTTATATTTATTTTACAGGTAACTTTGTATTTATTTTAGCTAGTTAGAATAGTTATTAAATAGTTATTAACTATTTAATAACTACCTAGCTAAAAAAAAATACAAAATTACCTGTAAAATAAATCCTAACCTAAGTTACAATTAAACCTAACACTACACTATAATTAAATTAATTAAATAAATTACCTACAAATAACTACAATTAAATACAATTAAATAAACTAACTAAAGTACAAAAAATAAAAAAGCTAAGTTACAAAAAATAAAAATATAAGTTAAAAACATTATAAAATATTACAACAATTTTAAGCTACTTACACCTAATCTAAGCCCCCTAATAAAATAACAAAGCCCCCAAAATAAAAAAATTCCCTACCCTATTCTGCATTAAAAAGTTACCAGCTCTTTTACCTTACTAGCCCTTAAATGGGCCTTTTGCCGGGCATGCCCCAAAGAAAACAGCTCTTTTGCCTGTAAAATAAAAATACAACCCCCCAATATTAAAAACCACCACCCACATACCCCTAATCTAACCCAAACCCCCCTTAAATAAACCTAAAACTACCCCCCTGAAGATCATCCTACCTTTAGCCGTCTTCAGCCAGCCAACCACCGATGGAACCGAAGAGGAGATCCGGAGCGGCAGAAGTCATCATCCAAGGGGCGCTGAAGAAGTCTTCCATCCGATTGAAGTCATCATCCAGGCGGCGTCTTCAATCTTCAGCCATCCGGAGCGGAGCGGAGCCATCTTCAGACGAGCCTACTCGGAGCCATCTTCTTCCACCGACGACCCTGGCGTCCCTTGAATTCCGATTGGCTGATAGGATTCTATCAGCCAATCGGAATTAAGGTAGGAAAAATCTGATAGGCTGATCCAATCAGCCAATCAGATTGAGCTTGCATTCTATTGGCTGATCGAGACAGCCAATAGAATGCGAGCTCAATCTGATTGGCTGATTGGATCAGCCAATCGGATTGAGCTTCAATATGATTGGCTGATTGGATCAGCCAATGAGATTTTTCCTACCTTAATTCTGATTGGCTGATAGAATCCTATCAGCCAATCGGAATTCGAGGGACGCCATCTTAGACTTAAAGGAACCGTCATTCATTGTTCAGTCGTCGGTGGAGGAAGATGGCTCCGCGTAGGCTCGTCTGAAGATGGCTCCGTTCCTCTCCGGATGGATGAAGATTGAAGACGCCGCCTGGATGATGACTTCAATCAGATGGAAGACTTCTTCAGCGCCCCTTGGATGATGACTTCTGCCGCTCTGGATCTCCACTTCGGTTCCATCGGTGGTCGGCTGGCTGAAGATGACTAAAGGTAGGATGATCTTCAGGGGGTAGTCTTAGGTTTATTTAAGGGGGGTTTGGGTTAGAGTAGGGGTATGTGGGTGGTGGGTTTTAATGTTGGGGGGGTTGTATTTTTATTTTACAGGCAAAATAACTGTTTTCTTTGGGGCATGTCCCGCAAAAGGCCCTTTTAAGGGCTGGTAAGGTAATAGAGCTGGTAACTTTTTAATGTAGAATAGGGTAGGGCATTTTTTTATTTTGGGGGGCTTTGTTATTTTATTAGGGGGCTTAGATTAGGTGTAAGTAGCTTAAAATTGTTGTAATATTTTTGAAATGTTTGTAACTTATTTTTTTTATTTTTTGTAACTTAGCTTTTTTATTTTTTGTACTTTAGTTAGTTTATTTAATTGTATTTAATTGTAGTTATTTGTAGGTAATTTATTTAATTAATTTAATGATAGTGTAGTGTTAGGTTTAATTGTAACTTAGGTTAGGATTTATTTTACAGGTAATTTTGTATTTCTTTTAGCTAGGTAGTTATTAAATAGTTAATAACTATTTAATAACTATTCTAACTAGCTAAAATAAATACAAAGTTACCTGTAAAATAAATATAAATCCTAAAATAGCTGCAATGTAATTATTAATTACATTGTAGCTATCTTAGGGTTTATTTTACAGGTAAGTATTTAGTTTTAAATAGGAATAATTTATTTAAGTATAGTGTAGTTTTAGGTGTAATTGTAACTTAGGTTAATTTTTATTTTACAGGTAAATTTGTCTTTATTTTAACTAGGTAGCTATTAAATAGTTAATAACTATTTAATAGCTATTGTACCTAGTTAAAATAAATTGAAATTTGCCTGTAAAATAAATAAATATAAATTATTATTTATATTTATATTATTTATAATGTAGCTATATTAGGGTGTATTTTAAAGGTAAGTATTTAGTTTTAAATAGGAATAATTAATTTAATAAGAGTTAAATTTATTTAGATGTATTTAATTAATATTTAAGTTAGGGAGGTGTTAGGATTAGACTTAGGTTTAGGGGTTAATAATTTTATTATAGTTGCGGCGGTGTAGGGGGGGCAGGATAGGGGTTAATAAATGTATTATAGGTGGCGACGGTGTGGGGTCTTCAATCTTCATCCATCCGGCGCGGAGCGGAGCCATCTTCAGACGAGCCTACGCAGAGCCATCTTCTTCCACCGACGACCCTGGCGTCCCTCGAATTCCGATTGGCTGATAGGATTCTATCAGCCAATCGGAATTAAGGTAGGAAAAATCTGATAGGTTGATCCAATCAGCCAATCAGATTGAGCTTGCATTCTATTGGCTGATTGAGACAGCCAATAGAATGCGAGCTCAATCTGATTGGCTGATTGGATCAGCCAATCGGATTGAACTTCAATTTGATTGGCTGATTGGATCAGCCAATGAGATTTTTCCTACCTTAATTCCGATTGGCTGATAGAATCCTATCAGCGAATCGGAATTTGAGGTACGCCATCTTAGATGACGTCACTTAAAGGAACCGTCATTCATTGTTCAGTCGTCGGTGGAAGAAGATGGCTCCGCGTAGGCTCGTCTGAAGATGGCTCCATTCCTCTCCGGATGGATGAAGATTGAAGACGCCGCCTGGATGATGAGTTCAATCAGATGGAAGACTTCTTCAGCGCCCCTTGGATGATGACTTCTGCCGCTCCGGATCTCCACTTCGGTTCCATCGGTGGTTGGCTGGCTGAAGATGACTAAAGGTAGGATGATCTTCAGGGGGTAGTCTTAGGTTTATTTAAGGGGGGTTTGGGTTAGAGTAGGGGTATGTGGGTGGTGGGTTTTAATGTTGGGGGGGGTTTATTTTTATTTTACAGGCAAAAGAACTGTTTTCTTTGGGGCATGTCCCGCAAAAGGCCCTTTTAAGGGCTGGTAAGGTAATAGAGCTGGTAACTTTTTAATGTAGAATAGGGTAGGGCATTTTTTTTATTTTGGGGGGCTTTGTTATTTTATTAGGGTGCTTAGATTAGGTGTAAGTAGCTTAAAATTGTTATAATATTTTTGAAATGTTTGTAACTTATTTTTTTTATTTTTTGTAACTTAGCTTTTTTATTTTTTGTACTTTAGTTAGTTTATTTAATTGTATTTAATTGTAGTTATTTGTAGGTAATTTATTTAATTAATTTAGTGATAGTGTAGTGTTAGGTTTAATTGTAACTTAGGTTAGGATTTATTTTACAGGTAATTTTGTATTTCTTTTAGCTAGGTAGTTATTAAATAGTTAATAACTATATAATAACTATTCTAACTAGCTAAAATAAATACAAAGTTACCTGTAAAATAAATATAAATCCTAAAATAGCTGCAATGTAATTATTAATTACATTGTAGCTATCTTAGGGTTTATTTTACAGGTAAGTATTTAGTTTTAAATAGAAAAAAATTATTTAAGTATAGTGTAGTGTTAGGTGTAATTGTAACTTAGGTTAATTTTTATTTTACAGGTAAATTTGTCTTTATTTTAACTAGGTAGCTATTAAATAGTTAAAAACTATTTAATAGCTATTGTACCTAGTTAAAATAAATTGAAATTTGCCTGTAAAATAAATAAATATAAATTATTATTTATATTTATATTATTTATAATGTAGCTATATTAGGGTTTATTTTAAAGGTAAGTATTTAGTTTTAAATAGGAATAATTAATTTAATAAGAGTTAAATTTATTTAGATGTATTTAATTAATATTTAAGTTAGGGGGGTGTTAGGATTAGACTTAGGTTTAGGGGTTAATAATTTTATTATAGTTGCGGCGGTGTAGGGGGGGCAGGATAGGGGTTAATAAATGTATTATAGGTGGCGACGGTGTGGGGTCTTCAATCTTCATCCATCCGGCGCGGAGCGGAGCCATCTTCAGACGAGCCTACGCAGAGCCATCTTCTTCCACCGACGACCCTGGCGTCCCTCGAATTCCGATTGGCTGATAGGATTCTATCAGCCAATCAGAATTAAGGTAGGAAAAATCTGATAGGTTGATCCAATCAGCCAATCAGATTGAGCTGCATTCTATTGGCTGATTGAGACAGCCAATAGAATGCGAGCTCAATCTGATTGGCTGATTGGATCAGCCAATCGGATTGAACTTCAATCTGATTGGCTGATTGGATCAGCCAATGAGATTTTTCCTACCTTAATTCCGATTGGCTGATAGAATCATATCAGCCAATCGGAATTCGAGGTACGCCATCTTAGATGACGTCACTTAAAGGAACCGTCATTCATTGTTCAGTCGTCGGTGGAAGAAGATGGCTCCGCGTAGGCTCGTCTGAAGATGGCTCCATTCCTCTCCGGATGGATGAAGATTGAAGACGCCGCCTGGATGATGACTTCAATCAGATGGAAGACTTCTTCAGCGCCCCTTGGATGATGACTTCTGCTGCTCCGGATCTCCACTTCGGTTCCATCGGTGGTCGGCTGGCTGAAGATGACTAAAGGTAGGATGATCTTCAGGGGGTAGTCTTAGGTTTATTTAAGGGGGGTTTGGGTTAGAGTAGGGGTATGTGGGTGGTGGGTTTTAATGTTGGGGGGGTTTTATTTTTATTTTACAGGCAAAAGAACTGTTTTCTTTGGGGCATGTCCCGCAAAAGGCCCTTTTAAGGGCTGGTAAGGTAATAGAGCTGGTAACTTTTTAATGTAGAATAGGGTAGGGCATTTTTTTATTTTGGGGGGCTTTGTTATTTTATTAGGGTGCTTAGATTAGGTGTAAGTAGCTTAAAATTGTTATAATATTTTTGAAATGTTTGTAACTTATTTTTTTTATTTTTTGTAACTTAGCTTTTTTATTTTTTGTACTTTAGTTAGTTTATTTAATTGTATTTAATTGTAGTTATTTGTAGGTAATTTATTTAATTAATTTAGTGATAGTGTAGTGTTAGGTTTAATTGTAACTTAGGTTAGGATTTATTTTACAGGTAATTTTGTATTTCTTTTAGCTAGGTAGTTATTAAATAGTTAATAACTATATAATAACTATTCTAACTAGCTAAAATAAATACAAAGTTACCTGTAAAATAAATATAAATCCTAAAATAGCTGCAATGTAATTATTAATTACATTGTAGCTATCTTAGGGTTTATTTTACAGGTAAGTATTTAGTTTTAAATAGAAAAAATTTATTTAAGTATAGTGTAGTGTTAGGTGTAATTGTAACTTAGGTTAATTTTTATTTTACAGGTAAATTTGTCTTTATTTTAACTAGGTAGCTATTAAATAGTTAATAACTATTTAATAGCTATTGTACCTAGTTAAAATAAATTGAAATTTGCCTGTAAAATAAATAAATATAAATTATTATTTATATTTATATTATTTATAATGTAGCTATATTAGGGTTTATTTTAAAGGTAAGTATTTAGTTTTAAATAGGAATAATTAATTTAATAAGAGTTAAATTTATTTAGATGTATTGTGTGGGGGGGGCAGATTAAGGGTTAATACGTTTATTATAGGTGGCAGCGGGGTCCGGGAGCGGCGGTTTAGGGGTTAAACAATTTATTTAGCTGCGGCGGAGTCCGGGATCGGCAGGATAGGGGTTAATAAATTTATTATAGGTGGTATAGGGGGGGCAGGATAGGGGTTACTAGGTGTAAGAATATTATAATATCTAGGGAGCATATACACACATTGTATCATTTTTATATATGTTATGTTTAATTACAATGTATCTTAATGTATCTTTTTGTATCCCTTTTATAATCAAATTGTAGCTAGAAGCATGGTAACCTTTATACACACATTACACATGTACTTTTGAACCCTTGAGCTACGTGTAAGAAAACACTGCTGATGTAAGCAATTTCTGTAGGTCAGACTATAGCTATACATCATATTAGTGTATTTTGAGATTTTGCATTGTTCCTTTGTTATGTCAGTCATAAATTTACGTAATGTCTAGGAATATCAGACAAATGTGATGTACAACTTACAGGATGCCAGATGTTCTTCCGTATCTTAGAAATGAGCTAATGATTACAAATTTCAATGTATTCTGAAATGTATATAAACTGGCTAACCTGACCAATAAAATTAGAGTTGTTCTGTAAGCATATTGTTGTACGTGTGTTTTATGAACAGCCCTCCAAGCGCTTGTCCTTACACTTTGCAGTGCAGATACCAGAGTCCTGGAGCAGAAGAGAACAAGAGGGTCGTGGTCCTGAGAGAGCCCTTTAACACTAGGTATAGTGTAGGTGGCGTTGGGCTCTGGGAGTGGCGGTTTAGGGGTTAATACAATTATTATACCTATAGTTACTAACTTTATTTAGTTGCGGGGGGCTCCGGGGGCGCCGGTATAGGGGGTAGAACAGTGTAGTTAGTGTGGGTGCTTGTCAATAAAGCTGTCAAAAAGCCGAAGAGCAGCGAGATCGGATGAGTGATAACTATCACAGTCCGCTGCTCATCGCCCCATACTTGGTGCGTGGCTTTTTGACAGATTTATTGATAACTTTGGCAAGATTTTTTAGGTCCGCGGAGGCGATGGTAGACGAGCTTAGGCGGGCGTATTGGGCCGGCGAAGGCAGGTAAGTAGACACGTTGATAACTAGGGGCCATAGTTTCCAATGCATCAGAGAACTCTGGGTTACAATATCTCATGCTTTTCGCTTCCAATACAGTTACCTCAGCAATTCCCCTTTATGGGATGGGAGAAGCAAAAAACAAACCACTTCCGGACAGCTGTTTCCAGTTCATTAACTCTCATCAGCATAAGTTAGATTTGATTTGCTGCTTTTTGAAGCTTATTTCCAGAAAATAAGCAATACTCATTTGAGTTAATGTAGAGATTAAAATCCTCCATTTCATAAAGTAAGAGTCATAGGGGTAGATTTACCAAGAGGCGGATGCTGCTATCTACCCCAGTAGTTTCAAGCTTGCCGGAAACAGAAGTTAAAAAGCAGCGGTCGTAACTCCTTAACTTATACGCCACCTCTGAGGTGGGGGACAGCAATCATCCCGATCATATATGAATGAGTCACATATGAATGACATCCCCTGCTAGCAGCAGATTGGCAGTGAATGTGCAGGGGGTGGCATTGCACAAGCCTTTCATTAGAAATGCTTGTGCAATGTTAAATGCTGACATATGATAATTTGTCCCCATAGAATTATTGTATAGAAAATTAGCAATTAAAATGTTGTCGCAGCTATTCCATAAAGCAGAATTGCAGTATTGGGAGCAAAATGCATGAGATATTGAATATCTTATTTTCGTATCTTACCCAGAGTTCTCTGCTGCAATGATAACACTGTATGCAGAGTACTTCTGGGGTAAAGCAAGAGGGGATATTTGCCTAGATTAGCTCATTTTCTATACAATAATTCTATGACTCTTACTTTTATAAAAAGCTTTTATCTCCACCATATATATATATATATATATATATATATATATATATATATATATATATATATATATATATACTATTCCAATCAGCAGATCTACCCACCAAATTCCAGCTACCTGGGTGCATTTATGTAATATCATATTACAGCAATAACATGCACTCTCAGGAAATTTTGGATACAAAAAAGCCAATACTTTAAATAACGTTTCAGGGAGGTTTACATCCCCTTCATCAGAACCTTTACTAGAAAACTATTGGTTACAAAATAATTTTACTATAAAACATTCTGCCATCCACACCTGTGTAAGAATGTCAGTGTGATGTATGAGTGGTGTGTATTGTGCTGTTTGTACAAATTTCTCTTCAATTCTACCCTGCCAGCCCATTCTCTTATTTTTTTATTCTCTATTGTACCCGAAACTTTAAAATTTCCTTGTGTCTTTGAAACCTTTCTTCACATATATATTAATTAATGGCTCATATGAATAATTAAAGGGACAGTCAATTAAAAAATTACTTTTGTGATTTAAATAGGGCATGTCATTTTAAACAACTTTCCAATTTAAAAATAGTATGAGAAATGCCGCTTAGATAAAAAATGGTAGCTTTATTCAAACAATTAAAATACTTAGTGCTATTGTGCAGTTAACTTTAAATAGAGAATAATATGTCACAGAAACAGGCCAGGCTGACGCGTTTCGGCTCTGATGCCTTATTCATAGACTATATTTCTCAATCTTCCTGTGCGGCTTTAAATGCCCCCTCACAATCTCATTGGTTGCCTGAAGCTGTGAGTTATCTCTCTCCTCCCACTTACTTGTCAGACATTGGTTTCAGTAAGACTCCCATTACACACCTCTTAACACACCTCCCTTCACACTTGTCTATTCAAAAGCTGAAAACTTCAGCTATAAGTTAACACTTTGCACTCTATTTCATTGTTTAATCTAGGGGCATGTTGCCTCCTGGAGCTTGCAATATTCAAATCATTAAATGCAGGCTTATAAGATTATTACTGGGTGTTGGCTACAGAAACCACTCTTTTTGTGTCTGCACCAATTTTTTGTTTGTACATACTTAGTTTGTGTACTGGATGCCAACTCCCAGTATTATCTTAAAATTTCATGATTATAAGAATGCTAGGTAACAGTTAATCTAAATAAACAAATATTGATAGATATTCCTGAATGGGAATGGATAGTTAATTTGGTTCAGTAATTTATCATACATATGTGTTCATGTTTTATTGGGGCATGGGGCCAGATCCCATCTCCTTATTACTGTCAAACATTATGTCAATATCTTTCTCTTACAATGGTATATATATATAGTATCACACCAAGATACCTTCCATTGTTCATGTAATTTAACTATATGTGCGACAGTCAGGCGTGTACCTGGCCCCATGTCCAATACGTTTACTCCTAGAAATTTGGTGGGAAATTTATCCCACCAAAGAATACCAGATTTGGTGGGATAAAAGATCTTTAGAAAAATACATAGATATGAAAATGGTGCCAAGGGGTCTCAGGATAAGGAAGTATCCCTCCTTTCAAGTAACAGAGGAATGGTTTATAAGTGAATGGAACGAAATTCTCACAGAATGTTCCATCAGGTTGATGAATGTAATAATGAAGTACAAAGATCAGAAATTAGAGGAAACCAGGAGATTTATCAAAGACATTCAGAGAGATCTTAATAGATTTGTTGATCATGAACAATATGAACAACTAGATTCTATGTTGAGGATGACGATAGATGACTTGAAGAAAGAGGTGGACAAAAAGAGACTTTGTTGATTATGCTATACGTGGGGGTTCCTCTGAAGAAGAGGGACCCCAGCATATATTTAATGAGAGTCCAGTTCCAAGTACATCTTTGGGTAACGATAGTACCCTTCACCAATCCACACACAGTAACACTTCTACAGGGGTAGTGGGTATTCTAAAGAATAGAGGTAGAGGAGGCAATAGAGTAAACAAATATTCACTACCAGCAGATACACTACCTATGTCTAATCTATCTTCCTCAGAGTCCCAGGTTTTTCGGGAGGTAGAGGACAGAGGATGGGGTGGAGGGACAGGAGGGGGAAGGGGAAGAGGAAAAGGCAAAGAACAACAAGCCAGGCAGGAACACTATTCCCTAAGGAAAGGCAAACAAAACAAATACAAAATATGAGGGTCATTATTCTAACAAGCATAGACTTGAGCTCTGAAGAAATGAAGGTTCTAGAATTGGGTTTAAACTTTGTTCCTGCTACTGACTTTAAGGTATTCAATACACTCTTGGATGTTAACAGGTTTGTGCGCAATCTAATCATCAAAATTTTTTACCACAGTGAAGAAATCCCAGAGTGTACGGATACATTAGAGACAGAGAAAAGAGAGGTATCTAATGACTGCTTTCTCTATAAAGACACTGTAGATCTCCTAACATTGAGCCATCTGGAAAGAGAGAGTATGGGGACCACTTCCAATAAGGGGAGTCACACAGGGTTTAGGAACAAATCCAAATTTTACCCCATCCATTTCAGAGGGGAAGTGTTGGAAAGTTTCCACAAGAGGGTAGAAGAGGATTTGGTGAAATTAAAAGCAGATTGCAGTACCCAAAGGCATAATCTCACACATGCAGAAAAGAAAGGCCTGAGGAGCCTGAAAGAGAGGAAAGGCATAGTGATAAAAAATGCCGATAAGGGTGGCACAATAGTGGTCATGGAGGAATCAAAGTATATACAGGAGGCTAACAGACAATTAAGTGATGAGGAGGTATACCAGAGATTGCCATATGATCCTACCATTAGGTTCCAGAAGGAGCTTAAGGATCTACTTGATGATGGAATGGAAGAGGGCTTGTTGGACTTGTGCACCTTTGAGTATCTATATGTGAAGGAACCAGTGACACCTATCTTCCATCACTTACCGAAGGTGCATAAGTCCATCAAGGACGTTCGGGGGAGACCGATCGTGTCTGGGATCGGGTCTCTCTTCGAAAATCTGTCAAATTGGGTGGAATCTCTGTTACAACCATTAGTGTGGAAATTGCCTACCTTCCTCCGTGACACGAAACATCTGCTGAACATAGTAGAAGAGGTCACTTGGTTACCAGAGTATTGTTGGCTAACGGTGGATGTGGTGGGATTATATTCCGCCATCCCACACGATAAGGGTTTGCAGGCTGTGCAACACCTTTTAGGCTATCTGAGTGATTATACGCAGGAGCTAAAGGACTACATTTTGCGAGTCATTGAATTCCTGCTAACTCACAACTTTTTTAGCTTCAATGGACAATTCTATCTGCAGAGGCGTGGGACAGCGATGGGAGCCAAATTCGCACCAGCCTATGCAAACTTGTTCATGGGTTGGTGGGAGCTGTCCCACGTCTTTGCAGATAGTAATCCTTATGGCAAACAGATAGTAGGGTACAAGCGCTATATAGATGACCTGCTGTTCATTTGGAGGGGCAGCAGGGAATCTAGAGAGCAGTTTGTGTCATACCTTAATTACAACGAAGTGGGCCTGTCTTTTACATTTTGTTTTGACACGAACCAAGTGGATTTCTTGGACATTACATTAATAGGTGATGTCGTTGCCAATGGGGTAAATACCAAACTCTACATGAAGCCCATCTCAGCTAATTCCTTAATTCATGCTAGGAGCAGCCACCCACACCATTTACATTATGGTGTGGCAAAAGGCCAACTAATCAGAGCAAAACGCAATTGTACAGAGGACTCTGATTACGTGACCGAAAGTACCAAATTGGTTCAGAAGCTGAGAGAGAGGCGCTATCCAGAGGGTCCAATTAAAAAAGCTTTGAAGGAAGTTAACGGCATACCGAGAGATATGCTGTTAAAGCCCAAACCCCCTAGACAAAGAGACAAAAGTGAAATAACATTTGTAACCACTTACACTAGCCAGTTTAATGACATTTGCAAAATTATTAAAAAGAATTTGCAAATATTGAGAGGTGATGATGTATTGAAAAGTGTGGTCGACAAGGGCTGCAGATTTGTTTCAAGAAGGAACATTACCATTGGTAATATGATCTCACCTAGTATGTTGAAGAAACCAAAGAGGGAGAGTAGCTGGCTAATTTGTAAGGGACATTATAGATGTGGCACATGGAGCTGTACAGCTTGCAAATACACAACAGTCAGCAAGGTGTTTCAATCCACACAGACGCACAAAGTTTATGAGTGTCACAAGTGTACAAACTGTAGAACCGAATATGCAGTGTATATGGTGACAAGTCAGCAATGCAAACTACAATATGTAGGGTGCACCTCTAGGGAGGTACGAACGAGAATCAGGGAGCACCTTAACGATATTGATAAAGAAAGAACTCCTACTGGAGTGGCTAAACATTTCTGAAAATATTCACCAGGGAGATGTTAGTGCCCTCAAATGGACTATAATAGATGTGATAGACAAACAACCCAGAGGAGGTAATAGGACAAAGGAATTGTTTCGTAGAGAGGCATACTGGATTTTCACTTTAAACACATGCAGACCAGCAGGTCTCAATATTAAAGATGATGTAATAAATTTCTGGGAGTAAACGTATTGGACATGGGGCCAGGTACACGCCTGACTGTCGCACATATAGTTAAATTACATGAACAATGGAAGGTATCTTGGTGTGATACTATATATATACCATTGTAAGAGAAAGATATTGACATAATGTTTGACAGTAATAAGGAGATGGGATCTGGCCCCATGCCCCAATAAAACATGAACACATATGTATGATAAATTACTGAACCAAATTAACTATCCATTCCCATTCAGGAATATCTATCAATATTTGTTTATTTAGATTAACTGTTACCTAGCATTCTTATAATCATGACATTTTAAGATAATACTGGGAGTTGGCATCCAGTACACAAACTAAGTATGTACAAACAAAAAATTGGTGCAGACACAAAAAGAGTGGTTTCTGTAGCCAACACCCAGTAATAATCTTATAAGACTGCATTTAATGATTTGAATATTGCAAGTTCCAGGACGCAAGATGCCCCTAGATTAAACAATGAAATAGAGTGCGAAGTGTTAACTAATAGCTGAGATTTTCAGCTTTTGAATAGACAAGTGTGAAGGGAGATGTGTTAAGAGGTGTGTAATGGGAGTCTTACTGAAACCAATGTCTGACAAGTAAGAGGGAGAAGAGAGATAACTCACAGCTTCAGGCGACCACTGAGATTGTGAGGGGGCATTTAAAGCCCCACAGGAAGATTGAGCAAATATAGTCTATGAATAAGGCATCAGAGCCGAAACGCGTCAGCCTGGCCTGTTTCTGTGACATATTATTCTCTATTTAAAGTTAACTGCACAATAGCACTAAGTATTTTAATTGTTTGAATAAAGCTACCATTTTTTACCTAAGCGGCATTTCTCATACTATTTTTGAATCATTCCGGCCAAGGAGAGGGCCTTTGTGTGCTGCTAAAGGGCGTTTAGCCCGGGTTTACCCGAGGGAGCTCCAGGTATACACTTGCATTTTTTTGCTTCCAAGACCGGTGTAAACTGTTAGTTGCCTGGACAACTGTTCGCCAAGTGTACCCCGCCATAGGTCAGTAACAGTCACGAGGGAGTGACGTCAGATGCCGTTGGAAGAATCCTGCAACCGCTATGGAGCGGTGAGAACGGGCACTGAGGATCCAACGGGAGAAGGGTAAGACAGAAGAGATGAACAGAGGTGAGAACTATGCCTTAATTTCTTTCAGTCACCGATAGCAGCGCGGATACTCACAAGCCAGCGGAACAACTTCTTGTCTAACTTTCCAATTTACTTTTATTACTTAATTTTGCTTTGTCCTCTTGGTATTCTTAGTTGAAAGCTAAACCTAGGAGGTTCATATGCTAAATTCTTAGACCTTGAAGGCCGCCTCTAATCTGAAAGCATTTTGACAGTTTTTCACCACTAGAGGGTGTTAGTTCATGTGTTTCATATAGATAACATTGAGCTCAGGCATGTGAAGCTCCTAGGAGTCAGCACGAATTGGCTAAAAATGCAAGTGTGTTAAAAGAACTGAAATAAGGGGGCAGTTTGCAGAGGCATAGATACAAGGTAATCACAGAGGTAAAAAGCATATTATTATAACTATGTTGATTATGCAAAACTGGGGAATGGGTAATAAAGGGATTATCTACCTTTTTAAGCAACAACAATTCTGGTGTTTACTGTCCCTTTAAGAGACATACTCTTTTTTTTCACAATTAGGAAGTATTTAATTCTAGGAATAATATATACCAAAAAAAAATATTATTATTGAATGTCTTTGAATGGTAGACCCTTTCTATACTCCCATACCTACATTATTGCAACTGGTTTATTATCTTGTATATGTGGGTAAAACATTTATATCCATCAAGTAGAACAAACGTAGACTCAAAGACAAGTGGTTTAACATTTCCAGTTACTTGGGTGATGATGAAATCTCAGTCCCAGAATACTATAAAACTATATGTGCATTTAAACCCTAAAGCACATAATACATGAATATATAAGTGAATAACAATACATGTAACTATATGATTATATAATAAAAATAAAATAATAAATATGATTATGTGCATGACATAACAGTTGGGCATTTTGAGGGGGTGGAGTTTGAGGTTGAAGCGTCAGGACGTGTGCTGGAGAAGTTCCTTATATCATCTTACATTATATGTGCTAACTTAACGATTTATTAGGAATTTTTACTCGGCTATAGCACTAACAGAACAAAGAAACATACTCTGCCAGCTTGCTCCTGACCTATGCTCTTCAATCAACTTATATAACAGGTGTGAGAACTCTCTAAGTGTGTGGCCTATACCGCAAAACTGTACGCCAATAGAAGCATGGAGCAGATTATGCAAGCAATACTCAATCTAGTGGAAGACTTCGAAACAGCAATGTTACAGACCCTGACTGCCCTAGAACTGGTGGAGAAATCTGAGATTCTGCACCAACCTGGTCCGGAGATGTTAACACCACAAGGAGCGACACCCGTGAATCGACTGGGACAAGCTCCTGGATGCGAGAAGCCACTAAGGATAGCTACAACCATGTGGGCTGTGGCAGACCTCCAACTACCGACTGCTGCATGTTTACCTCTAAAGACAGAGGCTCTGGTAGCCATACAGGACTCCTCTCTCAATGATTTAGTTCCCGATTTGACGGCCATGGCGGAGGGGCTCCTTGAGGCTCTGCCTGAAATGGTGCGATTTGCTTTGCAGGCTATGCTTGTGGAATTTTTTCCCCAGGAGGGTAAGAGCTTTTGTTTTCCAGGGGCAGATGGTGCTGACTGCCCACGTGCAGTGAAGACTCCAACAGCCTTACTGATAGATGAGTCGATACATATGGAGGT
Source organism: Bombina bombina (assembly GCF_027579735.1). Lineage (NCBI taxonomy): Eukaryota > Metazoa > Chordata > Amphibia > Anura > Bombinatoridae > Bombina > Bombina bombina. Next base: position 260,679,945 of record NC_069507.1, on the reverse strand, counting down.
CTGAGCACTTAATATATTTTAAAGGCTTCCATTCAATCTGCTTATATCAGTACTATGGCCGCTATAGAACTTATATCCACTTTTTTTGCCAATACCGATTTCTGTGTCTACACAGAGACCCCTGGGATTTCATCAAAGCTGGTGTTGGCTAATTCTCATAGACTCAAAACAGCTAACCCAATATTCCCTACTAGTTAATCCTATCTCATGTTCAAAGTTGCAATTTTACTGTTTTCCCATTTTATTAGAGATTAAGGTAACATCAGTCACATCTCTCTCCCCACTATGTTTTGATCTGTTATATATGTGCCATGTATTTGCCTACACCTCATACAACCTCTCCCTGTTATAAGAAGATATAGGAAAATCTGACATGGCGATATGTATTTTACTCTGTAGATATTATGAGAAAGCGTGCGCCTATTACTTGTAATATGTAAAGGGATACTGCACATTAGCTATGCATAAATCTGTGACTGCGACACAGGGAAACCGGACCATTCCAGTGCTATACCATCACAGGTCTTTGTATTTTATATAGTTTGCTCCCATAGGGGGATATATTGGTACACCTATGACCAATTGCTCCACGGTGCTTTACTCAATAATATAATATTGGTTAATGTTGTTCTTCTCCTAGCGGACAATAGACTATCTGTAGCTACGATAGCATGCTGACTATAAATAACACACATTATATGTTATATGGCTCATTGCACCCTCTTCCGTTTTAATGCAATTGGTAATCATCATCTAAGTTGCGAAGAAGCTTGCTTCTAAGGCTATTATATTACTACACCATTGCTTCATATAATCTGTGGATATTTTTAATGTACATGGTATCTACTGTTTAGCTCTAATCAAATGGTTCCCCTTAATGTGAGGCATAGGGCCCATGCCCACAGGATAGGAGAGCCTAACATGGTGTAGAGGACTACCTTCTTGACAGAAGTACAAAATTGAGCCCTTGACTCCTGCAGTGTTTCCGGTTTAGGAGGTAGCCACAGTATCGTATCCAATTTCATATTAGACTGCAATTTCTGCACCCAGTATATAATTAAAAGTGTATGTTATGCTGGGTTTCCATATATCCCCCTGTGATCTTTGACTTTCAAATATTTCCCTATTGTAATTACTAATAGGGATGGGCGAATGTGTAAATTTTCGAATTTCGAATGTAGAACGAATGTTATTACCGAAATTCGAATTCTAAATTTGAATGACGATAAGAACGAATATTCTTAAAAATTCGAAAATCGAATGTTATTTACAGTTTTCGAATGTCACTTTCGAATTCGAATGTTTATAATTATATTGAATGTCCACATTCGAAATTTCGAATTTAACATTCTATTTAACAAATACTATTCAGAAGTTCAATAGTTCATGTGGTAGGGCGGGAATTTAGTAAATTGATACATAATAGATACAAATATATAATTTCAAATGTTTCCATATAGAATATTGCATAATTCGAATATTACATTTTAAAGCATTAGAAATACTATTACAATCTAAATTCAAATTTTTCAAATTCGAATACACGTATTGCATAATTCGAATATTACATTTAAAGAAAAAGCATTAGAAATACTATTACAATCTAAATTCGAATATTTCGAATTCGAATATTGCATAATTCGAATATTACATTTAAAGAAAAAGCATTAGAAATACTATTACAATCTAAATTCAAATTTTTCGAATTCGAATATTGCATAATTCGAATATTACATTTAAAGAAAAAGCATTAGAAATACTATTACACTCTAAATTCGAATTTTTCAAATTCGAATATTTTCGAATGTAATCGTAAAATTCGAAACCGAACATTCGAAAATCGATTGTTAGAATGTTATGTAAACATTCGAAATTCGATTTGAATGAACGAATGTGTTAAAATTCGTGCCGTTTTTTGAATGTTGCGAAACATTCGCCCATCCCTAATTACTAACCCAGGTATGCGGATGTATGAGCAAAGGACCATACCAATAAACAAGAGTTGAGAGATATTTCTTACCCCTTATGTTACATTACTGTAAATAATATATTAGCTATCCGACCCATGGTATATAACAATGAAACCTATGTTAAGATGGGCTAAGGTTTAGCCGGATAGGCCTATGTAAGAATTGCTGGCATCACTATAGATGTATACTGTATTTGATTTCTACCAATTTTCACCACTAGAGGGGAGTCAAGGATCAGTGATCTTCCGTATATAGCAGATCTTACTTGGTCACCTGTAAAAGCAGGAACTTTCCAATATCACAAGGCTACAGGCTACCTGTCTAGATTTGTATTAGCCCGTTAGTGACCTATTGATGCAGATATTGATTATCCATCCCCAGGCTTATTATATTGCAATATGACACCCTCTTACTGTTGCCAGGGATATCTGTTTTGGGTACCGCACTATAGTTGCTAGATGTAAGGTACTTTCATCTAAAATAGGATGATGATACCAATGCCCTACTCAGCCATGTCTTCTACATTTTTCATTTAGTTACTTCCATCTCTATAATGCTCCCTATAAGCCACCACAAGCTCCCCCCCCCCATCGCTCTTACTAGGTAAGCATGGGAAAATACATCTCCTAGAAACCCTATCCTATTTCTCATGCTCTCCTTTTAAATCCCTATTAGTACATAATATCCAATTAGGGGTCCATGGGATGCCCGGTTTATCCCTTAGGGATTATACTTTATTTCTCGTTTTCTTTACAGTTTAAGGAAAAATGCAATTATACTGATTGTTTTTCTGACAGTTTGTAATATTAGGGCACCTCCTCTTAATCATTTAGATTGCATAGGTCCATGAGCGGCCTGTTATAGTTTCTGGAGGTGCATTCATTTCATCTTGTTACAAAAAAATAACATGAAAAAAGAGGTTCTAATATATAGGTTCAATGTTATTTTGTTCAATAGTATTATATTGCACTTCTGATTATTTACTGACATTAATATTGTACAGAAATGCGCTGGATTTGAATGTAATAGCAAACCAATCATTGCTATAACCGCTATCCAAACTGTGTGGAATTGAACTTTTGTTTACTGTATTATTGTTGAGCAACCTCAATAAAAATCTTTAAAAAAATAAAAATAGTGGGGCATTTTGTTCTGGGTTCTTCTACCCCAGTAATGGTCTTGTTGACTAATTCCTAAGTCAGCCAATAAGTATGTAAGCTTCACTTTTGTTCTTCTACCCCAGTAATGGTCTTGTTGACTAATTCCTAAGTCAGCCAATAAGTATGTAAGCTTCACTTTTGTTCTTCTACCCCAGTAATGGTCTTGTTGACTAATTCCTAAGTCAGCCAATAAGTATGTAAGCTTCACTTTTGTTCTTCTACCCCAGTAATGGTCTTGTTGATTAATTCCTAAGTCAGCAAATAAGTATGTAAGCTTCACTTTTGTTCTTCTACCCCAGTAATGGTCTTGTTGACTAATTCCTAAGTCAGCCAATAAGTATGTAAGCTTCACTTTTGTTCTTCTACCCCAGTAATGGTCTTGTTGACTAATTCCTAAGTCAGCCAATAAGTATGTAAGCTTCACTTTTGTTCTTCTACCCCAGTAATGGTCTTGTTGATTAATTCCTAAGTCAGCCAATAAGTATGTAAGCTTCACTTTTGTTCTTCTACCCCAGTAATGGTCTTGTTGACTAATTCCTAAGTCAGCCAATAAGTATGTAAGCTTCACTTTTGTTCTTCTACCCCATTAATGGTCTTGTTGATTAATTCCTAAGTCAGCAAATAAGTATGTAAGCTTCACTTTTGTTCTTCTACCCCAGTAATGGTCTTGTTGACTAATTCCTAAGTCAGCCAATAAGTATGTAAGCTTCAATTTTGTTCTTCTACCCCAGTAATGGTCTTGTTGATTAATTCCTAAGTCAGCCAATAAGTATGTAAGCTTCACTTTTGTTCTTCTACCCCAGTAATGGTCTTGTGGACTAATTCCTAAGTCAGCCAATAAGTATGTAAGCTTCACTTTTGTTCTTCTACCCCAGTAATGGTCTTGTTGATTAATTCCTAATCAGCAAATAAGTATGTAAGCTTCACTTTTGTTCTTCTACCCCAGTAATGGTCTTGTTGACTAATTCCTAAGTCAGCCAATAAGTATGTAAGCTTCAATTTTGTTCTTCTACCCCAGTAATGGTCTTGTTGATTAATTCCTAAGTCAGCCAATAAGTATGTAAGCTTCACTTTTGTTCTTCTACCCCAGTAATGGTCTTGTTGATTAATTCCTAAGTCAGCCAATAAGTATGTAAGCTTCACTTTTGTTCTTCTACCCCAGTAATGGTCTTGTTGATTAATTCCTAAGTCAGCCAATAAGTATGTAAGCTTCACTTTTGTTCTTCTACCCCAGTAATGGTCTTGTTGACTAATTCCTAAGTCAGCCAATAAGTATGTAGGCTTCACTTTTGTTCTTCTACCCCAGTAATGGTGTTGTTGATTAATTCCTAAGTCAGCCAATAAGTATGTAAGCTTCACTTTTGTTCTTCTACCCCAGTAATGGTCTTGTTGATTAATTCCTAAGTCAGCCAATAAGTATGTAAGCTTCACTTTTGTTCTTCTACCCCAGTAATGGTCTTGTTGATTAATTCCTAAGTCAGCAAATAAGTATGTAAGCTTCACTTTTGTTCTTCTACCCCAGTAATGGTCTTGTTGACTAATTCCTAAGTCAGCCAATAAGTATGTAAGCTTCAATTTTGTTCTTCTACCCCAGTAATGGTCTTGTTGATTAATTCCTAAGTCAGCCAATAAGTATGTAAGCTTCACTTTTGTTCTTCTACCCCAGTAATGGTCTTGTTGACTAATTCCTAAGTCAGCCAATAAGTATGTAAGCTTCACTTTTGTTCTTCTACCCCATTAATGGTCTTGTTGATTAATTCCTAAGTCAGCAAATAAGTATGTAAGCTTCACTTTTGTTCTTCTACCCCAGTAATGGTCTTGTTGACTAATTCCTAAGTCAGCCAATAAGTATGTAAGCTTCAATTTTGTTCTTCTACCCCAGTAATGGTCTTTTTGATTAATTCCTAAGTCAGCCAATAAGTATGTAAGCTTCAGTTTTGTTCTTCTACCCCAGTAATGGTCTTGTTGATTAATTCCTAATTCAGCCAATAAGTATGTAAGCTTCACTTTTGTTCTTCTACCCCAGTAATGGTCTTGTTGACTAATTCCTAAGTCAGCCAATAAGTATGTAAGCTTCACTTTTGTTCTTCTACCCCAGTAATGGTCTTGTGGACTAATTCCTAAGTCAGCCAATAAGTATGTAAGCTTCACTTTTGTTCTTCTACCCCAGTAATGGTCTTGTTGATTAATTCCTAATCAGCAAATAAGTATGTAAGCTTCACTTTTGTTCTTCTACCCCAGTAATGGTCTTGTTGACTAATTCCTAAGTCAGCCAATAAGTATGTAAGCTTCAATTTTGTTCTTCTACCCCAGTAATGGTCTTGTTGATTAATTCCTAAGTCAGCCAATAAGTATGTAAGCTTCACTTTTGTTCTTCTACCCCAGTAATGGTCTTGTTGATTAATTCCTAAGTCAGCCAATAAGTATGTAAGCTTCACTTTTGTTCTTCTACCCCAGTAATGGTCTTGTTGATTAATTCCTAAGTCAGCCAATAAGTATGTAAGCTTCACTTTTGTTCTTCTACCCCAGTAATGGTCTTGTTGACTAATTCCTAAGTCAGCCAATAAGTATGTAGGCTTCACTTTTGTTCTTCTACCCCAGTAATGGTGTTGTTGATTAATTCCTAAGTCAGCCAATAAGTATGTAAGCTTCACTTTTGTTCTTCTACCCCAGTAATGGTCTTGTTGATTAATTCCTAAGTCAGCCAATAAGTATGTAAGCTTCACTTTTGTTCTTCTACCCCAGTAATGGTCTTGTTGATTAATTCCTAAGTCAGCAAATAAGTATGTAAGCTTCACTTTTGTTCTTCTACCCCAGTAATGGTCTTGTTGACTAATTCCTAAGTCAGCCAATAAGTATGTAAGCTTCAATTTTGTTCTTCTACCCCAGTAATGGTCTTGTTGATTAATTCCTAAGTCAGCCAATAAGTATGTAAGCTTCACTTTTGTTCTTCTACCCCAGTAATGGTCTTGTTGACTAATTCCTAAGTCAGCCAATAAGTATGTAAGCTTCACTTTTGTTCTTCTACCCCATTAATGGTCTTGTTGATTAATTCCTAAGTCAGCAAATAAGTATGTAAGCTTCACTTTTGTTCTTCTACCCCAGTAATGGTCTTGTTGACTAATTCCTAAGTCAGCCAATAAGTATGTAAGCTTCAATTTTGTTCTTCTACCCCAGTAATGGTCTTTTTGATTAATTCCTAAGTCAGCCAATAAGTATGTAAGCTTCAGTTTTGTTCTTCTACCCCAGTAATGGTATTGTTGATTAATTCCTAATTCAGCCAATAAGTATGTAAGCTTCACTTTTGTTCTTCTACCCCAGTAATGGTCTTGTTGACTAATTCCTAAGTCAGCCAATAAGTATGTAGGCTTCACTTTTGTTCTTCTACCCCAGTAATGGTCTTGTTGATTAATTCCTAAGTCAGCCAATAAGTATGTAAGCTTCACTTTTGTTCTTCTACCCCAGTAATGGTCTTGTTGACTAATTCCTAAGTCAGCAAATAAGTATGTAAGCTTCACTTTTGTTCTTCTACCCCAGTAATGGTCTTGTTGACTAATTCCTAAGTCAGCCAATAAGTATGTAAGCTTCACTTTTGTACTTCTACCCCAGTAATGGTCTTGTTGACTAATTCCTAATTCAGCCAATAAGTATGTAAGCTTCACTTTTGTTCTTCTACCCCAGTAATGGTCTTGTAGACTAATTCCTAAGTCAGCCAATAAGTATGTAAGCTTTACTTTTGTTCTTCTACCCCAGTAATGGTCTTGTTGACTAATTCCTAAGTCAGCCAATAAGTATGTAAGCTTCACTTTTGTTCTTCTACCCCAGTAATGGTCTTGTTGACTAATTCCTAAGTCAGCCAATAAGTATGTAAGCTTCACTTTTGTTCTTCTACCCCAGCAATGGTCTTGTTGATTAATTCCTAAGTCAGCCAATAAGTATGTAAGCTTCACTTTTGTTCTTCTACCCCAGTAATGGTCTTGTGGACTAATTCCTAAATCAGCCAATAAGTATGTAAGCTTCAATTTTGTTCTTCTACCCCAGTAATGGTCTTGTTGATTAATTCCTAAGTCAGCCAATAAGTATGTAAGCTTCACTTTTGTTCTTCTACCCCAGTAATGGTCTTGTGGACTAATTCCTAAGTCACCCAATAAGTATGTAAGCTTCACTTTTGTTCTTCTACCCCAGTAATGGTCTTGTTGATTAATTCCTAATCAGCAAATAAGTATGTAAGCTTCACTTTTGTTCTTCTACCCCAGTAATGGTCTTGTTGACTAATTCCTAAGTCAGCCAATAAGTATGTAAGCTTCAATTTTGTTCTTCTACCCCAGTAATGGTCTTGTTGATTAATTCCTAAGTCAGCCAATAAGTATGTAAGCTTCACTTTTGTTCTTCTACCCCAGTAATGGTCTTGTTGATTAATTCCTAAGTCAGCCAATAAGTATGTAAGCTTCACTTTTGTTCTTCTACCCCAGTAATGGTCTTGTTGATTAATTCCTAAGTCAGCCAATAAGTATGTAAGCTTCACTTTTGTTCTTCTACCCCAGTAATGGTCTTGTTGACTAATTCCTAAGTCAGCCAATAAGTATGTAGGCTTCACTTTTGTTCTTCTACCCCAGTAATGGTCTTGTTGATTAATTCCTAAGTCAGCCAATAAGTATGTAAGCTTCACTTTTGTTCTTCTACCCCAGTAATGGTCTTGTTGATTAATTCCTAAGTCAGCCAATAAGTATGTAAGCTTCACTTTTGTTCTTCTACCCCAGTAATGGTCTTGTTGACTAATTCCTAAGTCAGCCAATAAGTATGTAAGCTTTACTTTTGTTCTTCTACCCCAGTAATGGTCTTGTTGATTAATTCCTAAGTCAGCAAATAAGTATGTAAGCTTCACTTTTGTTCTTCTACCCCAGTAATTGTCTTGTTGACTAATTCCTAAGTCAGCCAATAAGTATGTAAGCTTCAATTTTGTTCTTCTACCCCAGTAATGGTCTTGTTGATTAATGCCTAAGTCAGCAAATAAGTATGTAAGCTTCACTTTTGTTCTTCTACCCCAGTAATGGTCTTGTTGACTAATTCCTAAGTCAGCCAATAAGTATGTAAGCTTCACTTTTGTTCTTCTACCCCAGTAATGGTCTTGTTGATTAATTCCTAAGTCAGCAAATAAGTATGTAAGCTTCACTTTTGTTCTTCTACCCCAGTAATGGTCTTCTTGACTAATTCCTAAGTCAGCCAATAAGTATGTAAGCTTCAATTTTGTTCTTCTACCCAGTAATGGTCTTGTTGATTAATTCCTAAGTCAGCCAATAAGTATGTAAGCTTCACTTTTGTTCTTCTACCCCAGTAATGGTCTTGTTGATTAATTCCTAAGTCAGCAAATAAGTATGTAAGCTTCACTTTTGTTCTTCTACCCCAGTAATGGTCTTGTTGACTAATTCCTAAGTCAGCCAATAAGTATGTAAGCTTCAATTTTGTTCTTCTACCCCAGTAATGGTCTTGTTGATTAATTCCTAAGTCAGCCAATAAGTATGTAAGCTTCACTTTTGTTCTTCTACCCCAGTAATGGTCTTGTTGACTAATTCCTAAGTCAGCCAATAAGTATGTAAGCTTCACTTTTGTTCTTCTACCCCATTAATGGTCTTGTTGATTAATTCCTAAGTCAGCAAATAAGTATGTAAGCTTCACTTTTGTTCTTCTACCCCAGTAATGGTCTTGTTGACTAATTCCTAAGTCAGCCAATAAGTATGTAAGCTTCACTTTTGTTCTTCTACCCCAGTAATGGTCTTGTTGATTAATTCCTAAGTCAGCAAATAAGTATGTAAGCTTCACTTTTGTTCTTCTACCCCAGTAATGGTCTTCTTGACTAATTCCTAAGTCAGCCAATAAGTATGTAAGCTTCAATTTTGTTCTTCTACCCAGTAATGGTCTTGTTGATTAATTCCTAAGTCAGCCAATAAGTATGTAAGCTTCACTTTTGTTCTTCTACCCCAGTAATGGTCTTGTTGACTAATTCCTAAGTCAGCCAATAAGTATGTAAGCTTCACTTTTGTTCTTCTACCCCAGTAATGGTGTTTTGACTAATTCCTAAGTCAGCCAATAAGTATGTGTCATGTTCTGTCTCAGGATATCATGTGAAAGCCTCATTGTCTGGAACAGTTGCTTTAAAGGAAGATTAGTAGAAGCCATACTGATTGAAAATGAAAACAAATTTATTTAAACAACAAAATACTTTGTTTAAGCAAATACTTGCAGAATATTGAAATATGCTACTCAGGTATGTTAAAACTACATACAGCAGGAGTGAAAATAAACAAAACTAGTAAGCAGAGATGCAGATTCAAAAAGGAAAGTCTTTCTCCTGGTAATAACTGAAATGTAAAATTAGCACAAGGCAGAAAACAACTTTTAAGCAGGTAGCAGGTTTTAAAGGTAAAAGTCTTTCTCCTGGTAATTGCTGAGTCCAGGAATTGCACAAGGCAGGAAACAAACTTGCAAACTGGTAACAGGTTTAAAGGTAAAGTCTTTCTCTTGGTAATTGCTGAGTGCAAGAATTGCACAAGGCAGGAAACAGACTTGTGAACTGGTAACAGATGTAAAGGTAAAGTCTTTCTCCTGGTTATAGCTGAGTGCAGGAATTGCACAAGGCAGGATACAAACTTGTGAACTGGTAACAGGTTTAAAGGTAAAGTCTTTCTCCTGGTTATAGCTGAGTGCAGGAATTGCACAAGGCAGGATACAAACCTGTGAACTGGTAACAGGTTTAAAGGTAAAGTCTTTCTCCTGGTTATAGCTGAGTGCAGGTACTGCACAAGGCAGGAAACAAACTTGCAAAGTGGTAACAGGTTTAAAGGTAAAGTCTTTCTCCTGGTAATACCTTGTAAACAGGTGCAAAGGTGAAATCTTTCTCCAAAGAAGTACAGGAAACAGGTTCTGACTTGACAAAACAGATCCAATGTGAAGACAAAAATGCAGACTAAAAGCCATCCTTAAATAGGGAGGTTTTGCACAGGGTTGGTTCTGATTAATTCCAGAATTGAGAACACCTGTGTGTTGCACAGGTGTAATAACAAGTAAGGCAAATAGTCATTTATCAGATCTTTTAAGATCCATGCTATTGCTAGAACTGGCTATGGCTCAACATGTAAGCAAACAGAAATAGCAACCACAGAGCCACAGGTTCAAATCCCCACACAGCCCTTCTTAGCAGAATGCCTCCCAGACCTTTTCTTTTTCTTTTTAGTCTGGAGGCTTAGTTCATGACAGTATGTAAGCTTTACTTTTGTTCTTCTACCCCAGTAATGGTCTTGTTGACTAATTCCTAAGTCAGCCAATAAGCATGTAAGCTTCACTTTTGTTCTTCTACCTCAGTAATGGTCTTGTTGACTAATTCCTAAGTCAGCCAATAAGTATGTAAGCTTCACTTTTGTTCTTCTACCCCAGTAATGGTCTTGTTGACTAATTCCTAAGTCAGCCAATAAGTATCTAAGCTTCACTTTTGTTCTTCTACCCCAGTAATGGTCTTGTTGACTAATTCCTAAGTCAGCCAATAAGTATGTAAGCTTCACTTTTGTTCTTCTACCCCAGTAATGGTCTTGTTGACTAATTCCTAAGTCAGCCAATAAGTATGTAAGCTTCACTTTTGTTCTTCTACCCCAGTAATGGTCTTGTTGACTAATTTCTAAGTCAGCCAATAAGTATGTAAGCTTCACTTTTGTTCTTCTACCCCAGTAATGGTCTTGTTAGATAGATGATAGATAGATAGATAGATAGATAGATAGATACTTTGGAACGCTTTCCACTCAAATACATTTAAACATCATTTTTAATATTTTGATTATGTCTTTCTGTCTTTTTACCGTAAAAATTTTAAACTCCAATGTTCTTTCCTTAGAAGAAAATGTTCTTTCTATTTCTATATATATATATATACTAGGCGATAAGCCTGCCCAGAGGGCAGTCTATGATTAAAAAATACAAACCCCAAAGCTAAAGTTACAAAAAATAAAAAATGTAAAGTTACAGAAAAAAATAAACAAAGCTATTCAAATAAAAAATTTCCCACAAAATAAAAACACCCCTAATCTATCAATAAACTACCAGTAGCCCTTAAAAGGGCTTTTTGTAGGGCATTGCCCTAAATAAATCAGCTCTTTTACATGTAAAAATTACAAAGTACCCCCTTACAGTGAAACCCCCTACCCAACCAACCCCCAAAATAAAAAAAATAAGCTTAAAAAAACCTAAGCTACCCATTTGAATGGGTATTGCCCTTAAAAGTGCAATCAGCTCTTTTTTTTACAGCCCAAAAAACCCTAATCTAAAAAAAAAAAACACCACAAAAAATAAAAAAAAAAAGCCTAAAACTAAGCCCCATACTCACCGTTCCTGAAGTCCGGCGGTGAAGGTCTTCTTTCAGGCGGCTCTATCATCTTCTATCTTCATCCGGAGCAAAGGCGGGGCAGAGTGAAGGTGCGGAGCGGTCTTCCGCGATGCATGGATCCGGAGCAGCAGTCTCAGCGGCGGTTCTTAGTGGTGGTCCTCAGTGGCGGTGATCCAAAGCGACGTGGAGGCTCCTCTTCATCTGATCTCCGCCGTACACTGAAAATTGAATGCAAGGTACCACATTCAATTTGAGGTACCTTGCATTCCTATTGGCTAAAATTTTGAAATCAGCAATCAGCCAATAAGATTTCAGTACCTCTCATCCTATTGGCAAGGTACCTTGCATTTAATCTTCAGTGTGTGGCAGACGATTGCATGAAGAGGAGCCTCCACGCTGCTTTAGACCGCCGCCGCTGAAGACCGTCGCTGAGAACCGCTGCTGAGGACCGCCACTGAGGACCTGTGCATCAAGGGAAGCCAGCTCTACACCTCTGCTCCACGGATGAAGATAGAAGATGAGGGAGCCGCCTGGAAGAAGTCCTCCGCCGGACTTCAGGATCAGGAATGGTGAGTACCTATTTGAGGGTTAGACGTAGACTTTTTTTTATTTTTTTATTTTTAAGATTAGGGATTTAATGGGCTTGTAAAAGAGCTGAATGCCCTTTTAAGGGAAGTAAAAGAGCTGAATGCCCTTTTAAGGGCAATGCCCATACAAATGTCTCTTTAGGGGCAATGGGAAGTTTATTTTTTTTTAGTGTTAGATTTTTTTTTTATTTTGGGGGGTTTACTTTTACGGGGACTTAGTATTTTTTAAATGTAAAAGAGCTGTTTAACCCTTTTAAGGGCTATTTGTAGTTTAGATTAGGAGGTGTTTTTATTTGGGGTGGCTTTTTATTTTCAAAGGGATTAGGTTTAATTTTTTAAATTTTTGATAATTTTGTTTATTTTTTTCTGTAATTTTAGACTTTTTTATTTTTTGTAATTTTAGATAATGTTTTTGTAATTTAAGGTTTTATTTTTAAATTAATGTATTTTTTATTTAATTGCAACTTAGTTTATGTAATTGGGCTTAATTTAGGGGTTATTAGGTTAGGGGGCTTAGTAATAAAATTAGTTATTTGCGTTGTGGGGGGTTGGCGGTTTAGGAGTTAATAGGTTAAAATTAGGTTTAATGCGATATGGGGGGTTGGCGGTTTAGGGGTTAATATTTTAATTATGTTATTTGCTTTGTTTAATTTGCGGATTAGGGGTTAAATACTTTATTATTTTGGATAATAATTCATCTAAATATATAAATGAATAACTATTATTTTGTAATATAAAAGGTGTACTATTATCATTGTACATATAAAGTCAATAAACATAATTGACTCTCTGATTACTGAAAGTTGCGCTAGTGCATGCATGATTTGTGTTTTTATATTGGTTCTTTATTTTTTTAATATACATTCAATAAAGTTATATTTTATTAAGACCTTCTTGTTCTTATGTTTAGGTAAATTCAAACTATTGTCTACCTTGTCCATTAAGAGTGGCTGAGTGCTAATACATACACGCTCTTTGTAATGTTAGCTTTACATTACTAATTCCCTTTTCGGATTAATTGTGTATAGCACCTCTCCCCCTAATTAAAGTTTACAATTGGAAACATAATAATGTCCAACAATCAATAATAAATAGGGGACTACTCCTGGTAGTGCTGCTATTCTCTCCCTCTTGAAAGTAACACAGCCATTAATGTCTAAACCGTTGGAAAACAAAAGTAAGTACACCCTTAAGTGGAAATTTCCAAATTGTGCCCAATAAGCCATTTTCCCTCCCCGGTGTCATGTGACTCATTAGTGCTACAAGGTCTCAGGTATGAATGGGGAGCAGGTGTGTTAAATTTGGTGCTATCGCTCTCACACTTTCTTATACTGGTCATTGAAGTTCAACATGGCACCTCATGGCAAAGAACTCTCTGAGGATCTGAAAAAAAAATTGTTGCTCTACATAAAGTTGGCCTAGGCTATAGGAAGATTGCCAAGACCCTGAAACTGAGCTGCAGCACGGTGGGCAAGACCATACAGCAATTTCACAGGACAGGTTCCACTCAGAACAGGCCTCGCCATGGTCGACCAAAGAAGATGAGTGCACGTGCTCAGAGTCATATACAGAGGTTGTTTTTGGGAGATGTATGAGTGCTGCCAGCATTACTGCAAAGGGTGAAGGGGTGAGGGGTCAGCCTGTCAGTGCTCAGACTATACACCCCACACTGCATCAAATTGGTCTGCATGGCTGTCATTCCAAAAAGAATTCTTCTTCTAAAGATGATGCATAAGAAAGCCCGCAAACAGTTTGCTGAGGACAAGCAGACTAAGGACATGGATAACAACCAGATGAGGAGTACAAAGACAAGTGTGTCTTGCCTACAGTCAAGCATGGTGTTGGGAGTGTCATGGTCTGGGCCTGCATGAGTGCTGCCGGCACTGGGCAGCTACAGTTCATTGAGGGAACCATGAATGCCACCATGTACTGTGACATACTGAAACAGAGCATGATCCCCTCCCCTCGGAGACTGGGCCGCAGAGCAGTATTCCAACATGATAGTGACCTCAAACACACCTCCAAGACGACCACTGTCTTGCTAAAGAAGTTGAGGGTAAAGGAGATGGACTGGCCAAGCATGTCTCCAGACCTAAACCCTATTGAGCATCTGTGGGGCATCCTTAAACAGAAGGTGGTGGAGTGCAAGGTCTCTAACATCCACCAGCTCCGTGATGTTGTCATGGAGAAGTGGAAGAGGACTCCAGTGGCATCTTGTGAAGCTCTGATGAACTCCATGCCCAAGAGGGTTAAGGCAGTGCTGGAAAATAATGGTGACCACGCAAAATATTCACACTTTGTGGACATTTCCACTTAGGGATGTACTCACTTTTCTTGACAATGGTTTAGATATTAATGGCTGTGTGTTGAGTTATTTTGAGGGGACAGCAAATTTACACTGTTATACAGGCTGTACACTCACTACTTTACATTGTAGCAAAGTGTCATTTCTTCAGTGTTGTCACATGAAAATATATAATAAAATATTTACAAAAATGTGAGAGGTGTACTCACTTTTGTGGGATACTGTAAATTATTTAAAGTTTCACTTTTATTTTCTCTGCTTAAGTCTTTAAGAGACAAATAAAAATGAGCTACAACAGTGTTAGAACAGTAGATGTGTATAAAATAACAGGGTTAGGCTTATGAGTTTTTGTTGTTGTTTTCTTTCCCCCATAAATTGTACATTTTATATTACAATCTCAGAGTTTGATGTCCCTTTACTTTTTTTGTTCCCCAGGATTTCTACTTTCCGGAAATTGCAGGAATGCCAATAGGAACAGAGAACGACCCTAAATATGTTCGAATGGAGATTCATTACAGCAACTTTGATGGTGTAGAAGGTAAGAAATGATTGACATTAATATATCCAAATATTCACAGTGTACACGCTAAAGTGATGAGTACTGTAAGCACTGATGGCCAGTTTAATCTGCTCACCTTAATTATAGAGAGGCAACAAAGGGGTTAACTCTCCCACTGCCATCCTAATGCAATTTCTAACCTATAAAGTTGTTACTGAGTTCTAGGCACAACCATAACACTTAAACCAAGCACGATCTATAACCTTTTCACAGCACAAAATATTTTTCTAATCCCTCCCAACCCATAACATTATCCCAATCTATAACCTAATCACTTGCTAACACAACCCATATCCCTAATCACAACCCCATACCATAATAGTATTGCAAACCATTACCCTAATGCCTAATTCTATCAACAAGCTTATATAGCTAATCACAACTTTAACTGATAAATCTAATCTCAACTCCAACTCATAAATTTAATTCCAAACCAATTAATTATCGCAATCTATAACCCTAATATCTATAATGCCTAATGCTTATCCTAAACCATAACCCTAATCACAAAGCAATCCTGGCATCTAACACCAAAAACCAATTCATAACTCTAAAGCCAATATAACCCAAAAACGTATCCCAACCCATAACTAGCAGGTTATGCTAACTCCAAACCCGTATTCCTAATCCCAACCCAAACCAATTATATTATAGCAAACCATAACCTTAATGTCTATTGTTAATACCAACCCATAACCCTTAATCCAAAAGCAATCCTGGCATCTAAAATGGAAATTAATTCATACCCCTTATCCCAACACAATCCATAACCCCAAAGCTAACCTAACACATAACTTCAAAGCCAATAGAACCCATAATCATATCACAACCTAACCCATAACTCCAAAGCCAATACAACCCATAATCATATCACAACCTAACCCATAACTCCAAAGCCAATACAACACATATTCTTATCCCAACCTACTTATCCCATAAAGCAAATCCAAACTTCTTTACACCTAAACCAAACTGTAACTCCAGCTCCTAACCCCAAACTTAACTCTTAACCTTATACCTAAGCACAACCATAATCACAAGTCTAACTTGGGAGCTGCAAGAATTGTAGCTAAAGATTTTTTTTATACTATTTTTTTTTTTAATAGCACATTAAAACAATGTACCTTGTACGCAAATGTTTTTATGAATGTAGTGGGTTTGAACACTTATTAAGCAAAAATATATGAAATTATCAATATTGAATTAAGCAAATATTGCTTCCATAAAGATCTATAAAAAAAGTTTTAAAATCTACAAGAAAATCCTCTGAAACACCTGTTTCAAATATTCTTTTTTTGTTTGAAGGGTTTATTATCTAAATTTTGTTGTTAATCATTTTCCAAGTCAGACGTTTTTTTCCTAATTCAATCAACTCTTCCAATTTATTGGAATAGCCGTAAAAAAAATATTCAACTTGGTATAGAAAGTTTTCATGTACACACTCAAATTGAATGACCCTGAGTTTTACACTTAGTTCATTCCCTTAATATTTTTGTTACCTTTTATGGTTAATATACCTTCATTATAACATAATAGTGAAGTCTATATTTAGTTTTCATCATACATGGAGGAAAGTAAGAATTAACTATGCATGTATGTATTGGGTACTTGTAAAGCACGGCTAATCACCCATAAGGGTGTCAAGGTGCTGCTCATTTTTATCGACCTCGGAAGGATGAAAGGCTGAGTGGACCTCACCGGGGATCAAACCTGCAACCCTTGGGTTGCTACAGAGCTCAGCCACAGTGCCTTAGCATGCTGAGCTATCTGTCCACTATTGCAGGTATTTTCTTTTTTTCTTTTTGCAGGATTAATAGATAACTCTGGTATAAGGATATTTTATACCCCAGAACTACGTCCGCACGATTTTGGAGTTTTGATGCTTGGCGTATTTACATTCCCAATTCATATTATTCCACCTGGATCCAAGAGCTTCAGAACATATGGACTCTGCAACACAGATTTATTTTCTATGGTACATTGCAGTGTATGTTATGTGCTTTAGTCTTGAATGTGCAAATATGCTATGCTCAGGAATCCTCACGAGTAGGTTCTACAGTATACAAAATCAGAACGCAAACATTTTACACTACATATAATGATACACATGATATAGATGAACAATACAGTCTTCTTTGTTTTCCTACCATTACTTATTTATTTTTATCCCCTCTCTCTGCCTGCTCTATTTAGAGCACTGGGTATGTAAAAAGGCACTATCTTGCAAATTTAGGACAGATGGCATCTTATAGATTTGGGGTGCTACAGTAATAAATTAATAGCACCTGGACTACCATACTAGGGCCCCCAGTAGTTAGTGAAACAGAGGTGTATATATCTGCATTTTATTATTTAAAATCAGTATTCAATTAATATTTCCACACCAATTTAGCCACAAGACCTAATTGAGGCATGAAAAGTATTGATGAACATTAGTGGGGTTGCAGAGTCACCCATGTGACTTTCAACTGGGATCATCCCGATTCTCCCACCACCACTCTGCCCAGGTGCCCCAACTCAACATGCTGCCCTTGACACATTAGGCCTTGCACATGGCACATTATGAACCACAATCCCTTCCTGGCACTTGCATTTCCTCTAGTGGTTAACTGGAATGTGGTGACAGTGATATTTTATATATATATATATATATATATATATATATATATAAATATATATATATATATATATATATATATATAGTGCTTATGTCACGTGCATGCTCTTGAGCCTACCTTGGTATGCTCTCATGCATAGGAGCTTAGTTTCAACAAAGGAAACCAAGAGAACAGGTAGATTTGGTAATATAAGTAAATATTGTCTATTCCTATGCATGGTGAAGGTGTCTGAATACTATTTTCCTTTATACGGACATTAAACACAAGTTATAAACTACATGATTTTGAATCTTCATATCTGACAATAACTTTGCAATGACTATTCCCACCTAAACTACCTATTATTCCCACTGCTATTGCATAGAAGGATTTTCCTATCATGAATGTTGATGCAAAACTGAAAATCCACTTTTAAGAGCAAGTGACTGCAGAGAAATGGGGAGGTGAAAAAAAAGCTCACATAAATTGCCTAAAAGCATTAACCCAAGCTTCCTCGAGAGAAAGTGCAATAAGCACAATTTTCAGATGCATTTTACAGCAAAAGGAAGCAAAACAAATAATGAACGTATACTTAAATAATGTTTCAATTGCAATAATGAAACATTTTGGGCCAGATTACAAGTGGAGTGGCATTTAACGCACCTGCTCGAGCATTAATTGTGCACGAATAAGCTTTTTTGTGCGTGTCATGTTGCACATGTATTATAAGTTGAAAGTAAACTGTTTTCCCACTCACACTAACCTAAAGAGCGCAAACATCCAAACTTACAATATCGCATACGAGTTCACATATCCCCCCATAGAAGTCAATGGAGAAAAAAAAGTGGGGGAAAAAACGAAGACACAACTATCGTGCAAATCCAATTCTTATGTGCACCAACCCAACATAAAAATATGAATAGTTCACATTCTAATATTCTTCTCATACAAGAATATCTTCTATATCTTCTATTTATTTATAAATAAATAAATATTTCTACATATATCTGATTTTTGTACAATATATAAATATATATATATATATATATATATATATATATATACATGATTATATATAGGTATAGATATATACAGATAATATATAGGAATGTCTATTTATAAATACTTACAATATATTCCCCTATGTGCAGAACATTTGAATGGGAAATGTTTACATTAAATACATAGTTAAGACCTTTATTAAATATGAATATTGCATACATGTGCTTTTTCATGTTTGCATCTACTTAACTGCAAGGGGCTCTGCAGCACTTATATACTGTATATGTGTCTATATATGTATGCATATATATTTATGTGTTTATATGGGTATATATGTCTGTAAATACATACTGTATATACACATATAAATACATAAATACGTATGTACACACACACATATGCAGTATATAGATATATAAGTTAAGAAGCAGCGGTCGGGATGATTGACACCCCCTGCTAGCGGCCAATTAGCAGTAAATGGGTAGGGGACGACATTGCACAAGCATTTCTTGTGAAATGCTTGTGCAATGTTAAATGCCGACAGCGTATGCTTTAATAAATTGACCCCTTAGACTTTTTTCGACATGTATAACTATGTATCTTAAGGTTAAAGCCCTTTGCAGCCTGAGACCTCATATCTTTAAGCCCTTATAACTTTTGTGTACAATATTTTTTTAATCATTTTTATTAGATGGTTTTATTATGAGTGTACCTTGTAATGTATTTTTGATTTGTTTTGTTCAACTTTTTTGTTTTGCGAAACAGTAAACCAGAGTTCTGAAGTCGTGATCACGTTTACTTTCAATTCATAATACAAGCGATAAGCCAGTCAAGCATAAACCCCTGCGATAAACCCTGTATCACTTGCGTGCAAACATTTGCGCTCCACTCGTATCTGGCCCTTTATGTGATGTTGAAATGTCATTTAATGGTCCTTTAATTTTCCTTTAATGTTTTATCTGTTTTATAGTGATATAGGGTGGAGTCCATAGATTTTTACAACGTCTTCTTGTATCTTGTTTGCATCCTCTTTCTTTCTATGTTTTATCCAGCACATTTGCTGTTGTTTTATATCTGACAGTCAAATCTTTCTAGGTTCTTGATGACCCAGTGGAAGATTTGTTTACTCACGCTTTCCTTCTGCATGCGCATCTCACAGCCCGTGGCTTACGCATGATGCATTACAGGTAGGATTTCTGCCACATAAATATGTTTTTAAAATGGTTGTTAATAAAAGACTGGCTTAGATTTATTAAACTTTGTATGGTTTGCCAAACTAGTAGCCTGGAGATAACGCATGCCACATGCCATATATTATTATTATACTTTATTTATGAAGCGCCATCATATTCCGCAGCGCTGTCCATGGATACAGATCATTTAAATAAAACAATAATAAAAAACTTCTAAAAGATAGGACAGAATTTACAAACACATACAGGAGGAATCGAGGGCCCTATTCCCGTGGGAACTTACAATCTAAAAGGGTAGGAGGTTGAGAAACAGGAGGTGAGGACTGCAAGATTGAGAAAGATGTTAATGCAGAGTTAGATGAGGGAAATGTAATTAGGTAAGAGAAATATTATTGAGTTGGGTGGTCGGCTTCTCAGAACAGAAAAGTCTTCAGAGAGCATTTAAAGGAAGAAAGATTAGGGCAAAGCCTGACAGCACGAGGGAGAGTGTTCCAGAGGGTAGGTGCTGCATGACAGACATCCTGCAGTCTAGCATGAGAGGAGGTGATAGTCGGTCCTGCAGTCTAGCATGAGAGGAGGTGATAGTCGGTCCTGCAGTCTAGCATGAGAGGAGGTGATAGTCGGTCCTGCAGTCTAGCATGAGAGGAGGTGATAGTCGGTCCTGCAGTCTAGCATGAGAGGAGGTGATAGTCGCGGATGCAAGGAGCAGGTCATTGTTGCATCTTAGTGGGCGGGCTGGAGTATACTTGTTGATTAGAGGGGAGCGGTGTTGGTGAGCACTTTGTATACAAGGGTGAGAATTTTGAATTTTATTCTGCTGTGTATGGGGAGCCAATGAAGGGACTCATAGAGAGGTGCAGCAGATACAGAGTGACGGGAAAGGTGGATCAGCCTGGCAGAGGCATTTAGGATGGATTGTAGGCGGGAGAGGCGAGAAAGAGGAAGGCCAGTAAGTAGGTTATTGCAGTAGTCAAGTTGGGAAATAACAAGGGAGTGGATTATTTGCTTTGTGGTGTTAGCGCACAGAAAAGGTCGAATCTAAGAAATGTTGCATAGATGGTTGCGGTAGGATGTAGAAAGCGATTGGATATGGGAGGGGCGAAGGATAGATTTGAGTCAAGTGTAACTCCGAGGAAGCGGACTTGGGGTGATGGGGAAATGGTGATGCCGTCAACAGTGATAGAGAAGTCACAAGTCGGCGTAGAGCTTGAGGGGGGGATAAGAAGGAGCTCAGTCTTGGACATGTTAATCTTTAGGTGGTGAGAGGCCATTCAGGAAGAAATACCAGATAAGCAGTCGCTGACATGAGAAAGGACAGAGGGAGAGAGAGCAGGGGTGGAGAGGTAGATCTGGGTGTCATCAGCATAGAGGTGATATTTGAAGCCATAACTGTTGATAAGTTTACCCAGTGAAGAAGTATAAATGGAGAAGAGTAGAGGACCCAGAACAGATCCTTAAGGTACTCCAACAGACAGAGGCATTGGAGAGGAGGAGTCACCGGCAAATGACACAGAGAAAGACCTGTGAGAAAGATAGGAATGAATCCAAGAAAGAGCAGTGTCACAGAGGCCAAAAGAGCTAAGGCTCTGTAGGAGGAGGGGGTGGTTAACTATGTCAAAGGCAGCTGAGATGTCAAGTAATATGAGTATGGAGTAGTGGCCAATATTTTTAGCAGAGAGAAGATCGTTAGTAACCTTGGTAAGGGCAGTCTCAGTTGAGTGTTTGGGGCGGAATCCGGATTGCAGGGGGTAAAGCAAGGAATTGGCGGACAGGAAGTGATCATGATGTATATACATTTTCTTAAGAGCCCACACCTTTTTAAGAGCTCACATGTTACCTGTACTTCTAATGATGGCCATATATTTGTAAAGATAATTTTAAATATAGTGAGTAATATAATATATATATTTATAAAAAAATAAACTTAACCATAGTGGGAGCGCAATACCTGTTTGGATAGATAGGCACTGTCAATTATTTGATGAAATTTACCTGTATTAATCAGAAAGCCCCTCCCATTTTTGGTAAAAATGTGTATGTTGGATATGCATATCAGAATCTTATGCCTCTTGGCTCTGTAGCCCCTCTGACCCCTAAATACCTACATCATATCAGAATTTTATGCCTCCTGGCTCTGCAGCCCCTCTGACACCTACATACCTACATCATATCAGAATCTTATGCCTCCTGGCTCTGCAGCCCCTCTGACACCTAAATACCTACATCATATCAGAATCTTATGCCTCCTGGCTCTGTAGCCCCTCTTACACCTACATTCCAACATCATATCAGAATCGTATGCCTCCTGGCTCTGCAGCCCATCTGACACCTACATACCTACATCATATCAGAATCTTATGCCTCCTGGTTCTACAGCCCCTCTGACACCTACATACCTACATCATATCAGAATCTTATGCCTTCTGGCTATACAGCCCCTCTGACACCTACATACCTACATCATATTAGAATCTTATGCCTCCTGGCTCTACATCCCCTCTGACACCTACATACTTACATCATATCAGAATCTTATGCCTCCTGGTTCTACAGCCCCTCTGACACCTACATACCTACATCATATCAGAATCTTATGCCTCCTGGCTCTGCAGCCCATCTGACACCTACATACCTACATCATATCAGAATCTTATGCCTCCTGGTTCTACAGCCCCTCTGACACCTACATACCTACATTGTATAAGAATCTTATGCCTCCTGGCTCTGTAGCCCCTCTGACACCTACATACCTACATCATATCAGAATCTTATGCCTCCTGGCTCTGCAGCCCCTCTGACACCTACATACCTACATCATATCAGAATCTTATGCCTCCTGGCTCTGCAGCCCCTCTGACACCTACATACCTACATCATATCAGAATCTTATGCCTCCTGGCTCTGCAGCCCCTCTGACACCTACATACCTAAATCATATCAGAATCTTATGCCTCCTGGCTCTGCAGCCCCTCTGACACCTACATACCTACATCATATCAGAATCTTATGCCTCCTGGCTCTGCAGCCCTTCTGACGCCTACATACCTACATCATATCAGAATCTTATGCCTCCTGGCTCTGCAGTCCCTCTGACACCTACATACTTACATCATATCAGAATCTTATGCCTCCTGATTTTAAGCCCATCTGACACCTACATACCTACATCATATCAGAATCTTATGCCTCCTGATTCTACAGCCCATCTGACACCTACATACCTACATCATATAAAAATCGTATGCCTCCTGGCTCTACAGCCCCTCTGACACCTACATACCTACATCGTGTCAGAATCTTATGCCTCCTGGTTTTACAGCCCCTCTGACACCTACATACCTACATTGTATCAGAATCTTATGCCTCCTGGTTCTACAGCCCATCTGGCACCTACATACCTACATCATATCAGAATCTTATGCCTCCTGGTTCTACAGCCCCTCTTACACCTACATATTTACATTGTATCAGAATCTTATGCCTCCTGGCTCTGCAGCCCCATCTGACACCTACATACATACATCATATCAGACCCTTATGCCTCCTGGCTCTGCAGCCCCATCTGACACCTACATACATACATCATATCAGACCCTTATGCCTCCTGGCTCTGCAGCCCCATCTGACACCTGCATACCTACATCATATCAGAATCATATGCCTCCTGGCTCTACAGCCCCTCTGAAACCTACATACCTACATCATATCAGAATCTTATGCCTCCTGGCTCTACAGCCCCTCTGAAACCTACATACCTACATCATATAAGAATCTTATGCCTCCTGGCTCAGCAGCCCCTCTGACACCTACATACATACATCATATCAGAATCTTATGCCTCTTGGTTCTGCAGCCCCTCTGACACCTACATACCTACATCATATCAGAATCTTATGCCTCATGGTTCTACAGCCCCTCTGACACCTACATACATACATCATATCAGAATATTATGCCTTCTGGCTCTACAGCCCCTCTGACACCTACATACCTACATCATATCAGAATCTTAAGCCTCCTGGCTCTACAGCCCCTCTAACACCTACATACCTACATCATATCAAAATATTATGCCTCCTGGCTCTGCAGCCCCTCTGACACCTACATGCCTACATCATATCAGAATCTTATGCCTCTTGGTTCTGCAGCCCCTCTGACACCTACATACCTACATCATATCAGAATCTTATGCCTCATGGTTCTACAGCCCCTCTGACACCTACATACCTACATCATATCAGAATTTTATGCCTCCTGGCTCTGTAGCCCCTCTGACACCTACATACCTACATCATATCAGAATCTTATGCCTCCTGGCTCTACAGCCCATCTGACACCTACATACCTACATCATATCAAAATCTTATGCCTCCTGGTTCTACAGCCCCTCTGACAACTACATACTTACATCATATCAGAATATTATGCCTCCTGGTTCTACAGCCCCTCTGACACCTACATGCCTACATCATATCAGAATCTTATGCCTCCTGGCTCTACAGCCCCATCTGACACCTACAAACCTACATCATATCAGAATGTTATGCCTCATGGTTCTACAGCCCCTCTGACACCTACATACATACATCATATCAGAATATTATGCCTTCTGGCTCTACAGCCCCTCTGACACCTACATACCTACATCATATCAGAATCTTAAGCCTCCTGGCTCTACAGCCCCTCTAACACCTACATACCTACATCATATCAAAATATTATGCCTCCTGGCTCTGCAGCCCCTCTGACACCTACATGCCTACATCATATCAGAATCTTATGCCTCTTGGTTCTGCAGCCCCTCTGACACCTACATACCTACATCATATCAGAATCTTATGCCTCATGGTTCTACAGCCCCTCTGACACCTACATACCTACATCATATCAGAATTTTATGCCTCCTGGCTCTGTAGCCCCTCTGACACCTACATACCTACATCATATCAGAATCTTATGCCTCCTGGCTCTACAGCCCATCTGACACCTACATACCTACATCATATCAAAATCTTATGCCTCCTGGTTCTACAGCCCCTCTGACAACTACATACTTACATCATATCAGAATATTATGCCTCCTGGTTCTACAGCCCCTCTGACACCTACATGCCTACATCATATCAGAATCTTATGCCTCCTGGCTCTACAGCCCCATCTGACACCTACAAACCTACATCATATCAGAATGTTATGCCTCCTGGCTCTACATCCCCTCTGACACCTACATGCATACATCATATCAGAATCTTATGCCTCCTGGTTCTACAGCCCATTTGACACCTACATATCTACATCATATCAGAATCTTATGCCTCTTGGCTCTGCAGCCCCATATGACACCTACATACCTACATCATATCAGAATCTTATGCCTCCTGGTTCTATAGCCCCTCTGACACCTACATACCTACATCATATCAGAATCTTATGCCTCCTGGCTCTGCAGCCCATATGACACCTACATACCTACATCATATCCGAATCTTATGCCTCCTGGCTCTGCAGCCCCTCTGACACCTACATACCTACATCGTGTCAGAATCTTATGCCTCCTGGTTCTACAGCCCATCTGGCACCTACATACATACATCATATCAGAATATTATGCCACCTGCCTCTGCAGCCCCTCTGACACCTACATACCTACATCATATCAGAATCTTATGCCTCCTGGTTCTACAGCCCCTCTTACACCTACATATTTACATTGTATCAGAATCTTATGCCTCCTGGCTCTGCAGCCCCATCTGACACCTGCATACCTACATCATATCAGAATCATATGCCTCCTGGCTCTACAGCCCCTCTGAAACCTACATACCTACATCATATCAGAATCTTATGCCTCCTGGCTCTACAACCCCATCTGACACCTACATACCTACATCATATCAGAATCTTATGCCTCCTGGCTCTGCAGCCCCTCTGACACCTACATACATACATCATATCAGAATCGGATGCCTCTTGGTTCTGCAGCCCCTCTGACACCTGCATATTACATCATATCAGAATCTTATGCCTCCTGGTTCTACAGTCCCTCTGACACCTACATACCTACATCATATCAGAATTGTATGCCTCCTGGCTCTGTAGCCCCTCTGACACCTACATACCTACATCATATCAGAATCTTATGCCTCCTGGCTCTACAGCCCATCTGACACCTACATACCTACATCATATCAAAATCTTATGCCTCCTGGTTCTACAGCCCCTCTGACAACTACATACTTACATCATATCAGAATATTATGCCTCCTGGTTCTACAGCCCCTCTGACACCTACATGCCTACATCATATCAGAATCTTATGCCTCCTGGCTCTACAGCCCCATCTGACACCTACAAACCTACATCATATCAGAATGTTATGCCTCCTGGCTCTACATCCCCTCTGACACCTACATGCATACATCATATCAGAATCTTATGCCTCCTGGTTCTACAGCCCATTTGACACCTACATATCTACATCATATCAGAATCTTATGCCTCTTGGCTCTGCAGCCCCATATGACACCTACATACCTACATCATATCAGAATCTTATGCCTCCTGGTTCTATAGCCCCTCTGACACCTACATACCTTCATCATATCAGAATCTTATGCCTCCTGGCTCTGCAGCCCATATGACACCTACATACCTACATCATATCCGAATCTTATGCCTCCTGGCTCTGCAGCCCCTCTGACACCTACATACCTACATCGTGTCAGAATCTTATGCCTCCTGGTTCTACAGCCCATCTGGCACCTACATACATACATCATATCAGAATATTATGCCACCTGCCTCTGCAGCCCCTCTGACACCTACATACCTACATCATATCAGAATCTTATGCCTCCTGGTTCTACAGCCCCTCTTACACCTACATATTTACATTGTATCAGAATCTTATGCCTCCTGGCTCTGCAGCCCCATCTGACACCTACATACATACATCATATCAGACCCTTATGCCTCCTGGCTCTGCAGCCCCATCTGACACCTGCATACCTACATCATATCAGAATCATATGCCTCCTGGCTCTACAGCCCCTCTGAAACCTACATACCTACATCATATCAGAATCTTATGCCTCCTGGCTCTACAACCCCATCTGACACCTACATACCTACATCATATCAGAATCTTATGCCTCCTGGCTCTGCAGCCCCTCTGACACCTACATACATACATCATATCAGAATCGGATGCCTCTTGGTTCTGCAGCCCCTCTGACACCTGCATATTACATCATATCAGAATCTTATGCCTCCTGGTTCTACAGTCCCTCTGACACCTACATGCCTACATCATATCAGAATCTTATGCCTCCTGGCCCTGCAGCCCATATGACACCTACATACATACATCATATCAGAATCGGATGCCTCTTGGTTCTGCAGCCCCTCTGACACCTGCATATTACATCATATCAGAATCTTATGCCTCCTGGTTCTACAGCCCCTCTGACACCTACATACCTACATCATATCAGAATATTATGCCTCCTGGCTCAGCAGCCCCTCTGACACCTACATACCTACATCATATCAGAATCGGATGCCTCTTGGTTCTGCAGCCCCTCTGACACCTACATACCTACATCATATCAGAATCTTATGCCTCATGGTTCTACAGCCCCTCTGACACCTACATACATACATCATATCAGAATATTATGCCTTCTGGCTCTACAGCCCCTCTGACACCTACATACCTACATCATATCAGAATCTTAAGCCTCCTGGCTCTACAGCCCCTCTGACACCTACATACCTACATCATATCAAAATCTTATGCCTCCTGGCTCTGCAGCCCCTCTGACACCTACATGCCTACATCATATCAGAATCTTATGCCTCTTGGTTCTGCAGCCCCTCTGACACCTACATACCTACATCATATCAGAATCTTATGCCTCATGGTTCTACAGCCCCTCTGACACCTACATACCTACATCATATCAGAATTTTATGCCTCCTGGCTCTGTAGCCCCTCTGACACCTACATACCTACATCATATCAGAATTTTATGCCTCCTGGCTCTGTAGCCCCTCTGACACCTACATACCTACATCATATCAGAATATTATGCCTCCTGGCTCTACAGCCCATCTGACACCTACATACCTACATCATATCAGAATCTTATGCCTCCTGGTTCTACAGCCCCTCTGACAACTACATACTTACATCATATCAGAATATTATGCCTCCTGGTTCTACAGCCCCTCTGACACCTACATGCCTACATCATATCAGAATCTTATGCCTCCTGGCTCTACAGCCCCATCTGACACCTACAAACCTACATCATATCAGAATTTTATGCCTCCTGGCTCTACATCCCCTCTGACACCTACATGCATACATCATATCAGAATCTTATGCCTCCTGCTTCTGCAGCCCCTCTGACACCTACATACCTACATCATATCAGAATCTTATGCCTTCTGGCTCTGCAGCCCATCTGACACCTACATACCTACATCATATCAGAATCGTATGCCTCCTGGCTCTACAGTCCATCTGACACCTACATACCTACATCATATCAGAATCTTATACCTCCTGGTTCTACAGCCCCTCTGACACCTACATACTTACATCATATCAGAATCTTATACCTCCTGGTTCTACAGCCCCTCTGACACCTACATACTTACATCATATCAGAATCTTATGCCTCCTGGTTCTACAGCCCCTCCGACAACTACATACCTACATCATATCAGAATCTTATGTCTCTTGGTTCTGCAGCCCCTCTGACACCTACATACCTACATCATATCAGAATCTTATGCTTCCTGGTTCTACAGCCCATCTGGCACCTACATACATACATCATATCAGAATATTATGCCTTCTGGCTCTACAGCCCATCTGACACCTACATACCTACATCATATCAGAATCTTATGCCTCCTGGTTCTACAGCCCCTCTGACAACTACATACTTACATCATATCAGAATATTATGCCTCCTGGTTCTACAGCCCCTCTGACACCTACATGCCTACATCATATCAGAATCTTATGCCTCCTGGCTCTACAGCCCCATCTTACACCTACAAACCTACATCATATCAGAATTTTATGCCTCCTGGCTCTACATCCCCTCTGACACCTACATGCATACATCATATCAGAATCTTATGCCTCCTGGTTCTACAGCCCATTTGACACCTACATATCTACATCATATCAGAATCTTATGCCTCCTGGTTCTATAGCCCCTCTGACACCTACATACCTACATCATATCAGAATCTTATGCCTCCTGGCTCTGCAGCCCATATGACACCTACATACCTACATCATATCAGAATCTTATGCCTCCTGGCTCTGCAGCCCCTCTGACACCTACATACATACATCATATCAGAATCTTATGCCTCCTGACTCTACAGCCCATCTGACACCTACATACCTACATCATATCAGAATCTTATGCCTCCTGGCTCTGCAGCCCCTCTGACACCTACATACCTACATCATATCAGAATCTTATGCCTTCTGGCTCTGCAGCCCATCTGACACCTACATACCTACATGATATCAGAATCTTATGCCTCCTGGCTCTGCAGCCCCTCTGACACCTACATACCTACATCATATCAGAATCGTATGCCTTCTGGCTCTACAGCCCATCTGACACCTACATACCTACATCATATCAGAATATGATGCCTCCTGGCTCTACAGCCATTCTGACACCTACATACCTACATCATATCAGAATCTTATACCTCCTGGTTCTACAGCCCCTCTGACACCTACATACTTACATCATATCAGAATCTTATGCCTCCTGGTTCTACAGCCCCTCTGACACCTACATGCCTACATCATATCAGAATCTTATGCCTCCTGGTTCTACAGCCTCTCTGACACCTACATACTTACATCATATCAGAATCTTATGCCTCCTCGTTCTACAGCCCCTCTGACACCTACATACCTACATCATATCAGAATCTTATGCCTCCTGGTTCTACAGCCCCTCTGACACCTACATACCTACATCATATCAGAATCTTAAGCCTCCTGGTTCTACAGCCCCTCTGACACCTACATGCCTACATCATATCAGAATCTTATGCCTCCTGGTTCTACAGCCTCTCTGACACCTACATACTTACATCATATCAGAATCTTATGCCTCCTGGTTCTACAGCCCCTCTGACACCTACATACCTACATCATATCAGAATCTTATGCCTCCTGGTTCTACAGCCCCTCTGACACCTACATACCTACATCATATCAGAATCTTAAGCCTCCTGGTTCTACAGCCCCTCCGACAACTACATACCTACATCATATCAGAATCTTATGCCTCTTGGTTCTGCAGCCCCTCTGATACCTACATACCTACATCATATCAGAATCTTATGCCTCATGGTTCTACAGCCCCTCTGACACCTACATACATACATCATATCAAAATATTATGCCTTCTGGCTCTACAGCCCCTCTGACACCTACATACCTACATCATATCAGAATCTTAAGCCTCCTGGCTCTACAGCCCCTCTGACACCTACATACCTACATCATATCAGAATCTTATACCTCCTGGCTCTGCAGCCTCTCTGACACCTACATGCCTACATCATATCAGAATCTTATGCCTCTTGGTTCTGCAGCCCCTCTGACACCTACATACCTACATCATATCAGAATCTTATGCCTCATGGTTCTACAGCCCCTCTGACACCTACATACCTACATCATATCAGAATGTTATGCCTCCTGGCTCTGCAGCCCCTCTGACACCTACATACCTTCATCATATCAGAATCTTATGCCTCCTGGCTCTACAGCCCATCTGACACCTACATACCTAAATCATATCAGAATCTTATGCCTCCTGGCTCTACACCCCCTCTGACACCTACATACCTACATCATATCAGAATCTTATGCCTCCTGGCTCTGCAGCCCCATATGACACCTACATACCTACATCATATCAGAATCTTATGCCTCCTGGTTCTATAGCCCCTCTGACACCTACATACCTACATCATATCAGAATCTTATGCCTCCTGGCTCTGCAGCCCCATATGACACCTACATACCTACATCATATCAGAATCTTATGCCTCCTGGCTCTGCAGCCCCTCTGACACCTACATACATACATCATATCAGAATCTTATGCCTCCTGACTCTACAGCCCATCTGACACCTACATACCTACATCATATCAGAATCTTATGCCTCCTGGCTCTGCAGCCCCTCTGACACCTACATACCTACATCATATCAGAATCTTATGCCTTCTGGCTCTGCAGCCCATCTGACACCTACATACCTACATCATATCAGAATCTTATGCCTCCTGGTTCTACAGCCCCTCTGACACCTACATACTTACATCATATCAGAATCATATGCCTCCTGGTTCTACAGCCCCTCTGACACCTACATGCCTACATCATATCAGAATCTTATGCCTCCTGGTTCTACAGCCCCTCTGACACCTACATACTTACATCATATCAGAATCTTATGCCTCCTGGTTCTACAGCCCCTCTGACAACTACATACCTACATCATATCAGAATCTTATGCCTCTTGGTTCTGCAGCCCCTCTGACACCTACATACCTACATCATATCATAATCTTATGCCTCATGGTTCTACAGCCCCTCTGACACCTACATACATACATCATATCAGAATATTATGCCTTCTGGCTCTACAGCCCCTCTGACACCTACATACCTACATCATATCAGAATCTTAAGCCTCCTGGCTCTACAGCCCCTCTGACACCTACATACCTACATCATATCAGAATCTTATACCTCCTGGCTCTGCAGCCCCTCTGACACCTACATGCCTACATCATATCAGAATCTTATGCCTCTTGGTTCTGCAGCCCCTCTGACACCTACATACCTACATCATATCAGAATCTTATGCCTCATGGTTCTACAGCCCCTCTGACACCTACATAACTACATCATATCAGAATTTTATGCCTCCTTGCTCTGCAGCCCCTCTGACACCTACATACCTACATCATATCAGAATCTTATGCCTCCTGGCTCTACAGCCCATCTGACACCTACATACCTACATCATATCAGAATCTTATGCCTCCTGGTTCTACAGCCCCTCTGACAACTACATACCTACATCATATCAGAATATTATGCCTCCTGGTTCTACAGCCCCTATGACACCTACATGCCTACATCATATCAGAATCTTATGCCTCCTGGCTCTACAGCCCCATCTGACACCTACAAACCTACATCATATCAGAATTTTATGCCTCCTGGCTCTACATCCCCTCTGACACCTACATACTTACATCATATCAGAATCTTATGCCTCCTGGTTCTACAGCCCCTCTGACACCTACATACTTACATCATATCAGAATCTTATGCCTCCTGGTTCTACAGCCCCTCTGACACCTACATCATATCAGAATATTATGCCTCTTCGTTCTGCAGCCCCTCTGAAACCTACATACCTACATTATATCAGAATCTTATGCCTCTTGGTTCTACAGCCCATCTGACACCTACATACCTACATTATGTCAGAATCTTATGCCTCCTGGTTCTACAGCCCCTCTGACACCTACATACCTACATCATATCAGAATCTCATGCCTTCTGGTTCTGCAGCCCCTCTGACACCTACATGCCTTCATCATATCAGAATATTATGCCTCCTGGCTCTGCAGCCCCTCTGACATCTACATATCTACATCATATCAGAATCTTATGTCTCCTGGTTCTGCAGCCCCTCTGACACCTACATACCTTCATCATATCAGAATCTTATGCCTCCTGGCTCTACAGCCCCTCTGACAACTACATACCTACATCATATCAAAATCTTATGCCTCCTGGTTCTACAGCCCATCTGACACCTACATACCTACATCATATCAGAATCTTATGCCTCCTGGTTCTACAGCCCCATCTGACACCTACATACATACATCATATCAGAATCTTATGCCTCCTGGCTCGACAGCCCCTCTGACACCTGCATACCTACATCATATCAGAATCTTATGCCTCCTGACTCTGCAGCCCCTCTGACACCTACATACATACATCATATCAGAAACTTATGCCTCCTGGCTCTACAGCCTCATCTGACACCTACATACATACATCATATCAGAATCTTATGCCTCCTGGCTCTGCAGCCCCTCTGACACCTACATACATACATCATATCAGAATCTTATGCCTCCTGGCTCTACAGCCCCTCTGACACCTACATCATATCAGAATTGTATGCCTCCTGCATCTGCAGCCCCTCTGACACCTACATACCTACATCATATCAGAATCTTATGCCTCCTGGCTCTACAGCCCATCTGACACCTACATACCTACATCATATCAGAATCTTATGCCTCCTGGTTCTACAGCCCCTCTGACACCTACATACTTACATCATATCAGAATATTATGCCTCCTGGTTCTACAGCCCCTCTGACACCTACATGCCTACATCATATCAGAATCTTATGCCTCCTGGCTCTACAGCCCCATCTGACACCTACATATCTACATCATATCAGAATCTTATGCCTCCTGGCTCTGCAGCCCCATATGACACCTACATACCTGCATCATATCATAATCTTATGCAACTTGGTTCTATAGCCCCTCTGACACCTACATACCTACATCATATCAGAATCTTATGACTCCTGGCTCTGCAGCCCCATATCACACCTACATACCTACATCATATCAGAATCTTATGCCTCCTGGCTCTGCAGCCCCTCTGACACCTACATACATACATCATATCAGAATCTTATGCCTCCTGACTCTACAGCCCATCTGACACCTACATATCTACATCATATCAGAATCTTATGCCTTCTGGCTCTACAGCCCATCTGACACCTACATACCTACATCATATCAGAATCTTATGCCTCCTGGCTCTGCAGCCCCTCTGACACCTACATACCTACATCATATCAGAATCTTATGCCTTCTGGCTCTACAGCCCATCTGACACCTACATACCTACATCATATCAGAATCTTATGCCTCCTGGTTCTACAGCCCCTCTGACACCTACATACCTACATCATATCAGAATCTTATGCCTCCTGGCTCTGCAGCCCATCTGACACCTACATACCTACATCATATCAGAATAGTATGCCTCCTGAATCTACAGCCCCTCTTACACCTACATACCTATACCATATCAGAATCTTATGCCTCCTGGCTATGCAGCCCATCTGACACCTACATACTTACATCATATCAGAATCTTATCCCTCTTGGTTCTGCAGCCCCTCTGACACCTACATACCTACATCATATCAGAATCTTATGCCTCCTGGCTCTTCAGCCCTTCTGACACCTACATACCTACATCATATCAGAATATTATGCCTCTTCGTTCTGCAGCCCCTCTGACACCTACATACCTACATCATATCAGAATCTTATGCCTCTTGGTTCTACAGCCCATCTGACACCTACATACCTACATCATATCAGAATCTTATGCCTCCTGGCTCTGCAGCCCCTCTGACATCTACATATCTACATCATATCAGAATCTTATGCCTCCTGGTTCTGCAGCCCCTCTGACACCTACATACCTACATCATATCAGAATCTTATGCCTCCTGGCTCTGCATCCCATCTGACACCTACATACCTACATCATATCAGAATAGTATGCCTCCTGACTCTACAGCCCCTCTGACACCTACATACCTACATCATATCAGAATCTTATGCCTCCTGGTTCTAGAGCCCCTCTGACACCTACATACCTACATCATATCAGAATCTTATGCCTCCTGGTTCTAGAGCCCCTCTGACACCTACATACCTACATCATATCAGAATATTATGCCTCCTGACTCTACAACCCCTCTGACACCTACATACATACATCATATCAGGATCTTATGCCTCCTGGCTCTACAGCCCATCTGGCACCTACATACCTACATCATATCAGAATCGTATGCCTCATGGTTCTAGAGCCCATCTGACACCTACATACCTACATCATATCAGAATCTTATGCCTCCTGGTTCTAGAGCCCATCTGACACCTACATACATACATCATATCAGAATTTTATGCCTCCTGACTCTACAGCCCATCTGACACCTACATACATACATCATATCAGAATAATATGCCTCCTGGTTCTAGAGTCCATCTGACACCTACATACATACATCATATCAGAATCTTATGCCTCCTGGTTCTAGAGCCCATCTGACACCTACATACATATATCATATCAGGATCTTATGCCTCCTGGCTCTACAGCCCATCTGACACCTACATACCTACATCATATCAGAATCTTATGCCTCCTGGTTCTAGAGCCCATCTGACACCTACATACTTACATCATATCAGAATTTTATGCCTCCTGGCTCTACAGCCCATCTGACACCTACATACCTACATCATATCAGAATCGTATGCCTCCTGACTCTACAGCCCATCTGACACCTACATACCTACATCATATCAGAATCTTATGCCTCCTGGCTCTGCAGCCCCTCTGACACCTACAGACCTACATCATATCAGAATCTTATGCCTTCTGGCTCTGCAGCCCATCTGACACCTACATACCTACATCATATCAGAATATTATGCCTCCTGGCTCTACAGCCCCTCTGACACCTACATACATACATCATATCAGAATCTTATGCCTCCTGGTTCTACAGCCCCTCTGACACCTACATACTTACATCAAATCAGAATCTTATGCCTCCTGGCTCTACAGCCCCTCTGACACCTACATGCCTACATCATATCAGAATCTTATGCCTCCTGGTTCTACAGCCTCTCTGACACCTACATACTTACATCATATCAGAATCTTATGCCTCCTGGTTCTACAGCCCCTCCGACAACTACATACCTACATCATATCAGAATCTTATGCCTCTTGGTTCTGCAGCCCCTCTGACACCTACATACCTACATCATATCAGAATATTATGCCTCATGGTTCTACAGCCCCTCTGACACCTACATACATACATCATCTCAGAATATTATGCCTTCTGGCTCTACAGCCCCTCTGACACCTACATACCTACATCATATCAGAATCTTAAACCTCCTGGCTCTACAGCCCCTCTGACACCTACATACCTACATCATATCAGAATCTTATACCTCCTGGCTCTGTAGCCCCTCTGACACCTACATGCCTACATCATATCAGAATCTTATGCCTCTTGGTTCTGCAGCCCCTCTGACACCTACATACCTACATCATATCAGAATCTTATGCCTCATGGTTCTACAGCCCCTCTGACACCTACATACCTACATAATATCAGAATGTTATGCCTCCTGGCTCTGCAGCCCCTCTGACACCTACATACCTACATCATATCAGAATCTTATGCCTCCTGGCTCTACAGCCCATCTGACACCTACATACCTAAATCATATCAGAATCTTATGCCTCCTGGTTCTACAGCCCATTTGACACCTACATATCTACATCATATCAGAATCTTATGCCTCCTGGCTCTGCAGCCCCATATGACACCTACATACCTACATCATATCAGAATCTTATGCCTCCTGGTTCTATAGCCCCTCTGACACCTACATACCTACATCATATCAGAATCTTATGCCTCCTGGCTCTGCAGCCCCATATGACACCTACATGCCTACATCATATCAGAATCTTATGCCTCCTGGCTCTACAGCCCCATCTGACACCTACATATCTACATCATATCAGAATCTTATGCCTCCTGGCTCTGCAGCCCCATATGACACCTACATACCTGCATCATATCATAATCTTATGCAACTTGGTTCTATAGCCCCTCTGACACCTACATACCTACATCATATCAGAATCTTATGACTCCTGGCTCTGCAGCCCCATATCACACCTACATACCTACATCATATCAGAATCTTATGCCTCCTGGCTCTGCAGCCCCTCTGACACCTACATACATACATCATATCAGAATCTTATGCCTCCTGACTCTACAGCCCATCTGACACCTACATATCTACATCATATCAGAATCTTATGCCTTCTGGCTCTACAGCCCATCTGACACCTACATACCTACATCATATCAGAATCTTATGCCTCCTGGCTCTGCAGCCCCTCTGACACCTACATACCTACATCATATCAGAATCTTATGCCTTCTGGCTCTACAGCCCATCTGACACCTACATACCTACATCATATCAGAATCTTATGCCTCCTGGTTCTACAGCCCCTCTGACACCTACATACCTACATCATATCAGAATCTTATGCCTCCTGGCTCTGCAGCCCATCTGACACCTACATACCTACATCATATCAGAATAGTATGCCTCCTGAATCTACAGCCCCTCTTACACCTACATACCTATACCATATCAGAATCTTATGCCTCCTGGCTATGCAGCCCATCTGACACCTACATACTTACATCATATCAGAATCTTATCCCTCTTGGTTCTGCAGCCCCTCTGACACCTACATACCTACATCATATCAGAATCTTATGCCTCCTGGCTCTTCAGCCCTTCTGACACCTACATACCTACATCATATCAGAATATTATGCCTCTTCGTTCTGCAGCCCCTCTGACACCTACATACCTACATCATATCAGAATCTTATGCCTCTTGGTTCTACAGCCCATCTGACACCTACATACCTACATCATATCAGAATCTTATGCCTCCTGGCTCTGCAGCCCCTCTGACATCTACATATCTACATCATATCAGAATCTTATGCCTCCTGGTTCTGCAGCCCCTCTGACACCTACATACCTACATCATATCAGAATCTTATGCCTCCTGGCTCTGCAGCCCATCTGACACCTACATACCTACATCATATCAGAATAGTATGCCTCCTGACTCTACAGCCCCTCTGACACCTACATACCTACATCATATCAGAATCTTATGCCTCCTGGTTCTAGAGCCCCTCTGACACCTACATACCTACATCATATCAGAATCTTATGCCTCCTGGTTCTAGAGCCCCTCTGACACCTACATACCTACATCATATCAGAATATTATGCCTCCTGACTCTACAACCCCTCTGACACCTACATACATACATCATATCAGGATCTTATGCCTCCTGGCTCTACAGCCCATCTGGCACCTACATACCTACATCATATCAGAATCGTATGCCTCATGGTTCTAGAGCCCATCAGACACCTACATACCTACATCATATCAGAATCTTATGCCTCCTGGTTCTAGAGCCCATCTGACACCTACATACATACATCATATCAGAATTTTATGCCTCCTGACTCTACAGCCCATCTGACACCTACATACATACATCATATCAGAATAATATGCCTCCTGGTTCTAGAGTCCATCTGACACCTACATACATACATCATATCAGAATCTTATGCCTCCTGGTTCTAGAGCCCATCTGACACCTACATACATATATCATATCAGGATCTTATGCCTCCTGGCTCTACAGCCCATCTGACACCTACATACCTACATCATATCAGAATCTTATGCCTCCTGGTTCTAGAGCCCATCTGACACCTACATACTTACATCATATCAGAATCTTATGCCTCCTGGCTCTACAGCCCATCTGACACCTACATACCTACATCATATCAGAATCGTATGCCTCCTGACTCTACAGCCCATCTGACACCTACATACCTACATCATATCAGAATCTTATGCCTCCTGGCTCTGCATCCCCTCTGACACCTACAGACCTACATCATATCAGAATCTTATGCCTTCTGGCTCTGCAGCCCATCTGACACCTACATACCTACATCATATCAGAATATTATGCCTCCTGGCTCTACAGCCCCTCTGACACCTACATACATACATCATATCAGAATCTTATGCCTCCTGGTTCTACAGCCCCTCTGACACCTACATACTTACATCAAATCAGAATCTAATGCCTCCTGGCTCTACAGCCCCTCTGACACCTACATGCCTACATCATATCAGAATCTTATGCCTCCTGGTTCTACAGCCTCTCTGACACCTACATACTTACATCATATCAGAATCTTATGCCTCCTGGTTCTACAGCCCCTCCGACAACTACATACCTACATCATATCAGAATCTTATGCCTCTTGGTTCTGCAGCCCCTCTGACACCTACATACCTACATCATATCAGAATATTATGCCTCATGGTTCTACAGCCCCTCTGACACCTACATACATACATCATCTCAGAATATTATGCCTTCTGGCTCTACAGCCCCTCTGACACCTACATACCTACATCATATCAGAATCTTAAACCTCCTGGCTCTACAGCCCCTCTGACACCTACATACCTACATCATATCAGAATCTTATACCTCCTGGCTCTGTAGCCCCTCTGACACCTACATGCCTACATCATATCAGAATCTTATGCCTCTTGGTTCTGCAGCCCCTCTGACACCTACATACCTACATCATATCAGAATCTTATGCCTCATGGTTCTACAGCCCCTCTGACACCTACATACCTACATAATATCAGAATGTTATGCCTCCTGGCTCTGCAGCCCCTCTGACACCTACATACCTACATCATATCAGAATCTTATGCCTCCTGGCTCTACAGCCCATCTGACACCTACATACCTAAATCATATCAGAATCTTATGCCTCCTGGTTCTACAGCCCATTTGACACCTACATATCTACATCATATCAGAATCTTATGCCTCCTGGCTCTGCAGCCCCATATGACACCTACATACCTACATCATATCAGAATCTTATGCCTCCTGGTTCTATAGCCCCTCTGACACCTACATACCTACATCATATCAGAATCTTATGCCTCCTGGCTCTGCAGCCCCATATGACACCTACATACCTACATCATATCAGAATCTTATGCCTCCTGGCTCTGCAGCCCCTCTGACACCTACATACATACATCATATCAGAATCTTATGCCTCCTGACTCTACAGCCCATCTGACACCTACATACCTACATCATATCAGAATCTTATGCCTCCTGGCTCTGCAGCCCCTCTGACACCTACATACCTACATCATATCAGAATCTTATGCCTTCTGGCTCTGCAGCCCATCTGACACCTACATACCTACATCATATCAGAATATTATGCCTCCTGGCTCTACAGCCCACCTGACACCTACATACCTACATCATATCAGAATCTTATGCCTCCTGGTTCTACAACCCCTCTGACACCTACATACTTACATCATATCAGAATCTTATGCCTCCTGGTTCTACAGCCCCTCTGACACCTACATGCCTACATCATATCAGAATCTTATGCCTCCTGGTTCTACAGCCCCTCTGACACCTACATACTTACATCATATCAGAATCTTATGCCTCCTGGTTATACAGCCCCTCCGACAACTACATACCTACATCATATCAGAATCTTATGCCTCTTGGTTCTGCAGCCCCTCTGACACCTACATACCTACATCATATCAGAATCTTATGCCTCATGG
Source organism: Bombina bombina (assembly GCF_027579735.1). NCBI lineage: Eukaryota > Metazoa > Chordata > Amphibia > Anura > Bombinatoridae > Bombina > Bombina bombina. The sequence continues at coordinate 260,639,710 of NC_069507.1, read as the reverse complement.
TTCTACAGCCCCTCTGACACCTACATACATACATACATCATATCAGAATATTATGCCTTCTGGCTCTACAGCCCCTCTGACACCTACATACCTACATCATATCAGAATCTTAAGCCTCCTGGCTCTACAGCCCCTCTGACACCTACATACCTACATCATATCAGAATCTTATACCTCCTGGCTCTGCAGCCTCTCTGACACCTACATGCCTACATCATATCAGAATCTTATGCCTCTTGGTTCTGCAGCCCCTCTGACACCTACATACATACATCATATCAGAATTTTATGCCTCCTGGCTCTGCAGCCCCTCTGACACCTACATACCTACATCATATCAGAATCTTATGCCTCCTGGCTCTACAGCCCATCTGACACCTACATACCTACATCATATCAGAATCTTATGCCTCCTGGTTCTACAGCCCCTCTGACAACTACATACCTACATCATATCAGAATATTATGCCTCCTGGTTCTACAGCCCCTCTGACAACTACATACCTACATCATATCAGAATATTATGCCTCCTGGCTCTACAGCCCCATCTGACACCTACAAACCTACATCATATCAGAATTTTATGCCTCCTGGCTCTACATCCCCTCTGACACCTACATACTTACATCATATCAGAATCTTATGCCTCCTGGTTCTACAGCCCCTCTGACACCTACATCATATCAGAATATTATGCCTCTTCGTTCTGCAGCCCCTCTGACACCTACATACCTACATTATATCAGAATCTTATGCCTCTTGGTTCTACAGCCCATCTGACACCTACATACCTACATTATGTCAGAATCTTATGCCTCCTGGTTCTACAGCCCCTCTGACACCTACATACCTACATCATATCAGAATCTCATGCCTCCCGGTTCTGCAGCCCCTCTGACACCTACATACCTTCATCATATCAGAGTATTATGCCTCCTGGCTCTGCAGCCCCTCTGACATCTACATATCTACATCATATCAGAATCTTATGCCTCCTGGTTCTGCAGCCCCTCTGACACCTACATACCTTCATCATATCAGAATCTTATGCCTCCTGGCTCGACAGCCCCTCTGACACCTGCATAACTACATCATATCAGAATCTTATGCCTCCTGACTCTGCAGCCCCTCTGACACCTACATATATACATCATATCAGAAACTTATGCCTCCTGGCTCTACAGCCTCATCTGACACCTACATACATACATCATATCAGAATCTTATGCCTCCTGGCTCTGCAGCCCCTCTGACACCTACATACATACATCATATCAGAATCTTATGCCTCCTGGCTCTACAGCCCCTCTGACACCTACATCATATCAGAATTGTATGCCTCCTGCTTCTGCAGCCCCTCTGACACCTACATACCTACATCATATCAGAATCTTATGCCTCCTGGCTCTACAGCCCACCTGACACCTACATACCTACATCATATCAGAATCTTATACCTCCTGGCTCTGCAGCCCCTCTGACACCTACATGCCTACATCATATCAGAATCTTATGCCTCTTGGTTATGCAGCCCCTCTGACACCTACATACCTACATCATATAAGAATCTTATGCCTCATGGTTCTACAGCCCCTCTGACACCTACATACCTACATCATATCAGAATTTTATGCCTCCTGGCTCTGCAGCCCCTCTGACACCTACATACCTACATCATATCAGAATCTTATGCCTCCTGGCTCTACAGCCCATCTGACACCTACATACCTAAATCATATCAGAATCTTATGCCTCCTGGTTCTACAGCCCATTTGACACCTACATATCTACATCATATCAGAATCTTATGCCTCCTGGCTCTGCAGCCCCATATGACACCTACATACCTACATCATATCAGAATCTTATGCCTCCTGGTTCTATAGCCCCTCTGACACCTACATACCTACATCATATCAGAATCTTATGCCTCCTGGCTCTGCAGCCCCATATGACACCTACAAACCTACATCATATCAGAATCTTATGCCTCCTGGCTCTGCAGCCCCTCTGACACCTACATACATACATCATATCAGAATCTTATGCCTCCTGACTCTACAGCCCATCTGACACCTACATACCTACATCATATCAGAATCTTATGCCTACTGGCTCTGCAGCCCCTCTGACACCTACATACCTACATCATATCAGAATCTTATGCCTTCTGGCTCTGCAGCCCATCTGACACCTACATACCTACATCATATCAGAATATTATGCCTCCTGGCTCTACAGCCCATCTGACACCTACATACCTACATCATATCAGAATCTTATGCCTCCTGGTTCTACAGCCCCTCTGACACCTACATACTTACATCATATCAGAATCTTATGCCTCCTGGTTCTACAGCCCCTCTGACACCTACATGCCTACATCATATCAGAATCTTATGCCTCCTGGTTCTACAGCCCCTCTGACACCTACATACTTACATCATATCAGAATCTTATGCCTCCTGGTTCTACAGCCCCTCCGACAACTACATACCTACATCATATCAGAATCTTATGCCTCTTGGTTCTGCAGCCCCTCTGACACCTACATACCTACATCATATCAGAATCTTATGCCTCATGGTTCTACAGCCCCTCTGACACCTACATACATACATCATATCAGAATATTATGCCTTCTGGCTCTACAGCCCCTCTGACACCTACATACCTACATCATATCAGAATCTTAAGCCTCCTGGCTCTACAGCCCCTCTGACACCTACATACCTACATCATATCAGAATCTTATACCTCCTGGCTCTGCAGCCCCTCTGACACCTACATGCCTACATCATATCAGAATCTTATGCCTCTTGGTTCTACAGCCCCTCTGACACCTACATACCTACATCATATCAGAATTTTATGCCTCCTGGCTCTGCAGCCACTCTGACATCTACATACCTACATCATATCAGAATCTTATGCCTCCTGGCTCTACAGCCCATCTGACACCTACATACCTACATCATATCAGAATCTTATGCCTCCTGGTTCTACAGCCCCTCTGACAACTACATACCTACATCATATCAGAATATTATGCCTCCTGGTTCTACAGCCCCTCTGACACCTACATGCCTACATCATATCAGAATCTTATGCCTCCTGGCTCTGCAGCCCCATCTGACACCTACAAACCTACATCATATCAGAATTTTATGCCTCCTGGCTCTACATCCCCTCTGACACCTACATACTTACATCATATCAGAATCTTATGCCTCTTCGTTCTGCAGCCCCTCTGACACCTACATACCTACATTATATCAGAATCTTATGCCTCTTGGTTCTACAGCCCATCTGACACCTACATACCTACATCATATCAGAATCTTATGCCTCCTGGCTCTGCAGCCCCATATGACACCTACATACCTACATCATATCAGAATTGTATGCCTCCTGGCTCTGCAGCCCCTCTGACACCTACATACCTACATCATATCAGAATCTTATGCCTTCTGGTTCTACAGCCCATCTGACACCTACATATCTACATCATATCAGAATCTTATGCCTTCTGGCTCTACAGCCCATCTGACACCTACATACCTACATCATATAAGAATCTCATGCCTCCTGGTTCTGCAGCCCCTCTGACACCTACATACCTTCATCATATCAGAATATTATGCCTCCTGGCTCTGCAGCCCCTCTGACATCTACATATCTACATCATATCAGAATCTTATGCCTCCTGGTTCTGCAGCCCCTCTGACACCTACATACCTTCATCATATCAGAATCTTATGCCTCCTGGCTCTACAGCCCATCTGACACCTACATATCTACATCATATCAGAATCTTATGCCTTCTGGCTCTACAGCCCATCTGACACCTACATACCTACATCATATAAGAATCTCATGCCTCCTGGTTCTGCAGCCCCTCTGACACCTACATACCTTCATCATATCAGAATATTATGCCTCCTGGCTCTGCAGCCCCTCTGACATCTACATATCTACATCATATCAGAATCTTATGCCTCCTGGTTCTGCAGCCCCTCTGACACCTACATACCTTCATCATATCAGAATCTTATGCCTCCTGGCTCTACAGCCCCTCTGACACCTACATACCTACATCATATCAGAATCTTATGCCTCCTGGTTCTACAGCCCATCTGACACCTACATACCTACATCATATCAGAATCTTATGCCTCCTGGTTCTACAGCCCCATCTGACACCTACATACATACATCATATCAGAATCTTATGCTTCCTGGCTCGACAGCCCGTCTGACACCTGCATACCTACATCATATCAGAATCTTATGCCTCCTGACTCTGCAGCCCCTCTGACACCTACATACATACATCATATCAGAAACTTATGCCTCCTGGCTCTACAGCCTCATCTGACACCTACATACATACATCATATCAGAATCTTATGCCTCCTGGCTCTGCAGCCCCTCTGACACCTACATACATACATCATATCAGAATCTTATGCCTCCTGGCTCTACAGCCCCTCTGACACCTACATCATATCAGAATTGTATGCCTCCTGCTTCTGCAGCCCCTCTGACACCTACATACCTACATCATATCAGAATCTTATGCCTCCTGGCTCTACAGCCCATCTGACACCTACATACCTACATCATACCAGAATCTTATGCCTCCTGGTTCTACAGCCCCTCTGACACCTACATACTTACATCATATCAGAATATTATGCCTCCTGGTTCTACAGCCCCTCTGACACCTACATGCCTACATCATATCAGAATTTTATGCCTCCTGGCTCTACAGCCCCATCTGACACCTACATACCTACATCATATCAGAATTGTATGCCTCCTGGCTCTACATCCCCTCTGACACCTACATACTTACATCATATCAGAATCTTATGCCTCCTGGTTCTACAGCCCCTCTGACACCTACATACTTACATCATATCAGAATCTTATGCCTCCTGGTTCTACAGCCCCTCTGACACCTATATACATACATCATATCAGAATCTTATGCCTCCTGGTTCTTCAGCCCATCTGACACCTACATATCTACATCATATCAGAATCTTATGCCTCCTGGCTCTGCAGCCCCATATGACACCTACATACCTGCATCATATCATAATCTTATGCAACTTGGTTCTATAGCCCCTCTGACACCTACATACCTACATCATATCAGAATCTTATGCCTCCTGGCTCTGCAGCCCCATATGACACCTACATACCTACATCATATCAGAATCTTATGCCTCCTGGCTCTGCAGCCCCTCTGACACCTACATACATACATCATATCAGAATCTTATGCCTCCTGACTCTACAGCCCATCTGACACCTACATATCTACATCATATCAGAATCTTATGCCTTCTGGCTCTACAGCCCATCTGACACCTACATACCTACATCATATCAGAATCTTATGCCTCCTGGCTCTGCAGCCCCTCTGACACCTACATACCTACATCATATCAGAATCTTATGCCTTCTGGCTCTACAGCCCATCTGACACCTACATACCTACATCATATCAGAATCTTATGCCTCCTGGTTCTACAGCCCCTCTGACACCTACATACCTACATCATATCAGAATCTTATGCCTCCTGGCTCTGCAGCCCATCTGACACCTACATACCTACATCATATCAGAATAGTATGCCTCCTGACTCTACAGCCCCTCTTACACCTACATACCTATACCATATCAGAATCTTATGCCTCCTGGCTCTGCAGCCCTTCTGACACCTACATACTTACATCATATCAGAATCTTATGCCTCTTGGTTCTGCAGCCCCTCTGACACCTACATACCTACATCATATCAGAATCTTATGCCTCCTGGCTCTTCAGCCCCTCTGACACCTACATACCTACATCATATCAGAATATTATGCCTCTTCGTTCTGCAGCCCCTCTGACACCTGCATACCTACATTATATCAGAATCTTATGCCTCTTGGTTCTACAGCCCATCTGACACCTACATACCTACATTATGTCAGAATCTTATGCCTCCTGGTTCTACAGCCCCTCTGACACCTACATACCTACATCATATCAGAATATTATGCCTCCTGACTCTACAACCCCTCTGACACCTACATACATACATCATATCAGGATCTTATGCCTCCTGGCTCTACAGCCCATCTGGCACCTACATACCTACATTATATCAGAATCTTATGCCTCTTGGTTCTACAGCCCATCTGACACCTACATACCTACATTATGTCAGAATCTTATGCCTCCTGGTTCTAGAGCCCCTCTGACACCTACATACCTACATCATATCAGAATATTATGCCTCCTGACTCTACAACCCCTCTGACACCTACATACATACATCATATCAGGATCTTATGCCTCCTGGCTCTACAGCCCATCTGGCACCTACATACCTACATCATATCAGAATCTTATGCCTCCTGGTTCTAGAGCCCATCTGACACCTACATATTACATCATATCAGAATCTTATGCCTCCTGGTTCTACAGCCCCTCTGACACCTAGATACCTACATCATATCAGAATCTTATGCCTCCTGGTTCTAGAGCCCATCTGACACCTACATACATACATCATATCAGAATTGTATGCCTCCTGACTCTACAGCCCATCTGACACCTACATACATACATCATATCAGAATGATATGCCTCCTGGTTCTAGAGTCCATCTGACACCTACATACATACATCATATCAGAATCTTATGCCTCCTGGTTCTAGAGCCCATCTGACACCTACATACATATATCATATCAGGATCTTATGCCTCCTGGCTCTACAGCCCATCTGACACCTACATACCTACATCATATCAGAATCTTATGCATCCTGGTTCTAGAGCCCATCTGACACCTACATACCTACATCATATCAGAATCTTATGCCTCCTGGTTCTAGAGCCCATCTGACACCTACATACATACATCATATCAGAATCTTATGCCTCCTGACTCTACAGCCCATCTGACACCTACATACCTATATCATATCAGAATCTTATGCCTCCTGGCTCTGCAGCCCCTCTGAAACCAGCCCTGAACCCCCTTCTGCCCACATGAGGTAATAAAGTAAAAATCCCTCTAATTTAGTACAATGTGATTTGTGTTTGATGTACAGGGAGTGCAGAATTATTAGGCAAATTAGTATTTTGACCACATCATCCTCTTTATGCATGTTGTCTTACTCCAAGCTGTATAGGCTCGAAAGCCTACTACCAATTAAGCATATTAGGTGATGTGCATCTCTGTAATGAGAAGGGGTGTGGTCTAATGACATCAACACCCTATATCAGGTGTGCATAATTATTAGGCAACTTCCTTTCCTTTGGCAAAATGGGTCAAAAGAAGGACTTGACAGGCTCAGAAAAGTCAAAAATAGTGAGATATCTTGCAGACGGATGCAGCACTCTTAAAATTGCAAAGCTTCTGAAGCGTGATCATCGAACAATCAATCGTTTCATTCAAAATAGTCAACAGGGTCGCAAGAAGCGTGTGGAAAAACCAAGGCGCAAAATAACTGCCCATGAACTGAGAAAAGTCAAGTGTGCAGCTGCCAAGATGCCACTTGCCACCAGTTTGGCCATATTTTAGAGCTGCAACATCACTGGAGTGCCCAAAAGCACAAGGTGTGCAATACTCAGAGACATGGCCAAGGTAAGAAAGGCTGAAAGACGACCACCACTGAACAAGACACACAAGCTGAAACGTCAAGACTGGGCCAAGAAATATCTCAAGACTGATTTTTCTAAGGTTTTATGGACTGATGAAATGAGAGTTAGTCTTGATGGGCCAGATGGATGGGCCCGTGGCTGGATTGGTAAAGGGCAGAGAGCTCCAGTCCGACTCAGACGCCAGCAAGGTGGAGGTGGAGTACTGGTTTGGGCTGGTATCATCAAAGATGAGCTTGTGGGGCCTTTTCGGGTTGAGGATGGAGTCAATCTCAACTCCCAGTCCTACTGCCAGTTTCTGGAAGACACCTTCTTCAAGAAGTGGTACAGGAAGAAGTCTGCATCCTTCAAGAAAAACATGATTTTCATGCAGGACAATGCTCCATCACACGCGTCCAAGTACTCCACAGTGTGGCTGGCAAGAAAGGGTATGAAAGAAGAAAATCTAATGACATGGCCTCCTTGTTCACCTGATCTGAACCCCATTGAGAACCTTTGGTCCATCATCAAATGTGAGATTTACAAGGAGGGAAAACAGTACACCTCTCTGAACAGTGTCTGGGAGGCTGTGGTTGCTGCTGCACGCAATGTTGATGGTGAACAGATCAAAACACTGACAGAATCCATGGATGGCAGGCTTTTGAGTGTCCTTGCAAAGAAAGGTGGCTATATTGGTCACTGATTTGTTTTTGTTTTGTTTTTGAATGTCAGAAATGTATATTTGTGAATGTTGAGATGTTATATTGGTTTCACTGGTAAAAATAAATAATTGAAATGGGTTATATATTTGTTTTTTGTTAAGTTGCCTAATAATTATGCACAGTAATAGTCACCTGCACACACAGATATCCCCCTAAAATAGCTATAACTAAAAACAAACTAAAAACTACTTCCAAAACTATTCAGCTTTGATATTAATGAGTTTTTTGGGTTCATTGAGAACATGGTTGTTGTTCAATAATAAAATTAATCCTCAAAAATACAACTTGCCTAATAATTCTGCACTCCCTGTATGTGCTCTAGGGATGGAAAATTAATTGGAAGTCTCGGAGAGGATAAAACTTACGACTTTAAATATCAGCAAACTCGAATATTCCCCAGAGGTATCACAATAAAACCGGTAAGTACACAGTAATATGGAAGATAAAGACAACACTACCTAATCTAACACAAACTGTATTGATGCCTGCTTAGTGTTATGAGAGCATGGGATTCATTCGCTAACACTGACACCTGGGATCTGCATTGTCTTTAAATTTGCTTTTAAATTTATATTTCCGATTCATCAGTATATTCTTTTTATGATTACGTAAAAATACACATTTTCTGTCCTTATGACGATATTCATGGCATTTTTGTTGCTTTCAAAGATATTGATGGTAAAGGTTCTAAGCAGAGGTAACTGCAACATCAAAATGATAGATCGTTGTATTAATGATATGAATATTAGTTGTGTAGTTCTAAATGCATACAGTTTAAGGCTAAAAAAGTTTATTTTTAATTTTAAATGTATTACACACACTACATTTGACAGGTAAAACAAAATAAGTGCCGCATATGTGTATCAGTCAGGTTAACACAGCAAAAAACAACAAAAAACACAGCTTGAGGGAATACGTTTGTGCAGGGTACTCACGTTTAGGAAAGGCACTCTGTTGTGCTAAATGATGCAGGCTGGAACTTTAACTGCAGCCCACCTCGCTGAACTCCGGCAAAGCAGGAAACAACTCCTCAGTGTAAGGTACAGGTAACACACGTAGCGTAGGCTCAGAGATTATCAAAGTGCACCAAGTCTTTTAAAATGTCCAAAACATTTATTAAAATGATAAAACATCAAATAATAACACTCTTATTTAAAGCCTGTGCAATATAATCATCTGGCATCAGGGAAAATGCAAGGCGTTTCTCTGTGTTAAAGACGTTTCGTCAGGTTTTTTTGCATGTTCTCAAGTTTACTGCAATATTAAAGACAAGTGTTTGTAAACTTCCAAATATGTCTTAGAGCTGTGCTGACACATAGAATATTAAAGTATCAAAATTGGATTTAATGCTGCAATGTTAACACCCTCAGTTTACAATCCATTTTCTGTTAAAACACACAGACATGCCTTTGTACACACAAACACCACACATACATGTTACTTACACAGAATTAGTAAACACTCTCACATAAAGTAAACAACCTTGGCATTTGTTAAAGAAGTATGAATAGAAATGTATCTGCTAGGATACAAGAAGAGCACATTATCATTTGTGTGAACTTTCAGAATATTGTATTACAAATAGAAGGCTACATTTGTTAACCAAAGTATTTTAATGTGCAGTGCTCTTTGCACTCAAATTAAGTTGTAAGTTCAGTATTGCTCTTGAGCACAATCCAAAAAACAGTGGTTGCATTAAGACCTGAAGTAAACCATTATTATTCTTAGTATATAACTGAAGTACATAATGACTCCATAATGTGCACCATCAACTTAGTGTGCCCTGAACTTGGTGCACCATTGGCTTAGAGCTTGAGTGATATACTACATGTATTTTATTGTACGTCCCATAGAAGTCTATTGGCTAGATTACGAGTTTTTGTCTAAGGCTTGCGGGGCTAAGTAACGAGCAGTTTCAGCTGACCGCTCACCTACAAACAACGCTGGTATTACAGGTTTTTTTAAACCCGGCGTTAGCAACAAAAAAGTGAGCAGAGAGCAAAATTTAATACACACTGGAAACAGCAACTTTAGTGGAGTAAGTGCCCGTGTAAACTGGGAATCTGCCTATTCCCCAACTTCACATGTAGAAACAACGACTGTCCACAGCACTTATAATTATAATTCAATCTTTATTCCAAAATTACAGAACAAGCGATGCTTCGAGTCTAACAGACTCTTATTCATGCTCATGAATGAGCATGAATAAGAGTCTGTTAGATTCGAAACGTCGCTTGTTCTGTAATTTTGGAATAAAGATTGAATTATAATTATAAGTGCTGTGGAGAGCAAAATTTAGCTCCACATCTCACCTCAATACCAGCGCTGCTTACGGTAGCGGTGAGCTGGCTAAATGTGCTCGTACATGATTTCCCCATAGGTATCAATGGGGCTGATTTGGCTGAAAAAAAGTCTAACCTGCAAAAAAGCAGCGTTCAGCTCCTAACGCAGCCCCATTGATTCCTATAGGGAAATACTTTTTATGTCTACATCTAGCACCCTAACATGAACCCCAAGTCTAAACACCCCTAACCTTACACTTATTAACCCCTAATCTGCCACCCCGACATCGCCGAAACCTACATTATATTATTAACCCCTAATCTGCCGCCCGACATCACCGCAACCTACATTATATTATTAACCCCTAATCTGTTGCCCCCAACATCGCCAACACCTACATTATAGTTATTAACCCCTATTCTTCCGCCCCCAATGTCGTCGCAACCTACCTACAATTATTAACCCCTAATCTGATGCCCCCAACGTCACCGCCACTATAATAAAGTTTATAACCCCTAAACCTAAGTCTAACCCTAACCCTAACTTAAATATAATTTAAATAAATCTAAATAAAAATACTATTATTAAATAAATTATTCCTATTTAAAACTAAATACTTACCTATAAAATAAACCATAAGATAGCTACAATATAACTAATAGTTACATTGTAGCTAGTTTATGGTTTATTTTTATTTTACAGGCAACTTTGTATTTATTTTAACTAGGTAGAATAGTTAGTAAATAGTTATTAACTATTTAATAACTTCATAGTTAAAATAAAGACAAATTTACCTGTAAAATAAATCCTAACCTAAGTTACAATTACACCTAACACTACATTATCAATAAATAAATTACCTAAATTAACTACAATTAATTGCAATTAAATTAAATAAACTAAATAAGAAAAAAAAACCACTAAATTACAGAAAAAATAAAATAATTACAATTTTTTAAAACTTATTACACCTAATTTGAATAAAAAAGCTCCCCAAAATAATAAAAATCCCTACAATATACTAAATTACAAATAGCCCTTAAAAGGGCTTTTTACAGGACATTGCCACAAAGTAATCAGCTATTTTACCTGTAAAAAAAAGACAATACCCCCCCAACATTACAACCCACCACCCACACAACCAACCCTACTCTAAAACCCACCCAATCCCCCCTTAATAAAACCTAACACTACCCTCTTGAATAGGATTGAGCTTGCATTCTATTGGCTGATTGGATCAGCCAATAGAATGCAAGCTCAATCCAATTGGCTGATTGGATCAGCCAATAGGATTTTTTCTACCTTAATTTCGATTGGCTGATAGAATTCTATCAACCAATCGGATTTGAAGGGACGCCATCTTGGATGATGTCACTTAAAGGTACCGTCATTTAGTGTTAGTCGTCGGAAGAAGAGGATGCTCCACGTCGGATGTCTTGAAGATGGACCCGCTCTGCTCCGGATGGATGAAGATAGAAGATGCCGCCTGGATGAAGACTTCTGGCCGCCTGGAGGACCTCTTCTGCCCGGATAGGATGAAGACTTCGGACTGTCTGGAGGACCACTTCTGCCCAGTTTGGTGAAGATGTCTCAAGGTAGGGTGATCTTCAAGGTGGTAGTGTTAGGTTTTATTAAAGGGGTATTGGGTGGGTTTTAGAGTAGGGTTGGGTGTGTGGGTGGTGGGTTGTAATGTTGGGGGGGGATTGTCTTTTTCTTTTACAGGTAAAAGAGCTGATTACTTTGGGGCAATGCCCCGCAAAAAGCCCTTTTAAGGGCTATTTGTAATTTAGTATAGGTTAGGGATTTTTACTATTTTGGGGGGCTTTTTTATTTTATTAGGGGGATTAGATTAGGTGTAATTAGTTTTAAAAATTGTAATTATTTTATTTTTTCTGTAATTTAGTGGTTTTTTTTCGTAGTTTAGTTTATTTAATTTAATTGTAATTAATTGTAGTTAATTTAGGTAATTTATTTAATGATAGTGTAGTGTTAGGTGTAATTGTAACTTAGGTTAGGATATATTTTACAGGTATATTTGTATTCATTTTAACTAGGAAGTTATTAAATAGTTAATAACTATTTAATAACTATCCTACCTAGTTAAAATAAATACAAAGTTGCCTGTAAAATAAAAAAATAAACCCTAAGCTAGCTACAATGTAACAGTTATATTGTAGCTAGCTTAGGGTTTATTTTATCGTTAAGTATTTAGTTTTAAATAGGAATAGTTTAGTTCATTGTAGTAATTTTATTTAGATTATTTTTAATTATATTTAAGTTAGGGGGGTGTTAGGGTTAGGGTTAGACTTAGGTTTAAAGGGTAATGCATTTAATATAGTTGCGGCGACGTTGGGGGCTGCAGATTAGGGGTTAATAAATGTAGGTAGGTGTGGGCGATGTTAGGGAAGGCAGATTAGGGGTTAATAAAATGTAACTAATGTTTGCGAGGCGGGAGTGCGGCGGTTTAGGGGTTAATATATTTATATAAGTGGCGGTGATGTCCGGTCGGCATATTAGGGGTTAAAAAATTTATTTAAGTGTTTGCGATGTGGGGGGCCTCAGTTTAGGCGTTAATAGGTAGTTTATGGGTGTTAGTGTACTTTTTATCACTTTAGTTAAGAGTTTTATGTTATGGCGTTAGCCCATAAAACTCTTAACTACTGACTTTTAAAAGCGGTAGGAGTCTTGACAGGAGAGGGTTTACCGCTCACTTTTTCCAAGACTCGTAATACCGGCGTTAGACAAATCCCATTAAAAAGATAGGATACACAATTTACGTAAGTGGATTTGCGGTATGCTCGAGTCGTGGAAAAAAAGTGAGCGGTACACCTGTACCTGCCAGACTCGTAATACCAGCGGGCGTTAAAACGCAGCGTTGTGACCTCTCAACGCTGCTTTTTAAGGCTAATGCAAGACTCGTTATCTAGGCGTATGTGAGGGATTTAGCACAATCGCCCCCTATCCAACAAGTAGATGTTAGCGTGCCCTTGACTTTCACTTGAGTGATAAAATATGTCTTTGTATTCGGAATGTGAGTGGAAAAAAGAAGGATTGTTGATTGTGCTTAAGCGTTGTTAATGCACAAGGGCCCTAATATTTTTGAGCTCCAGACCTATGTTATTTCTTTAACCTGAGGCTTACATATTTCTGCATATTACTGTAAAGACTTCTGGGTTTTTTTCCACAGGGGGACCAGATTCTTGTAGAATGTACAGCAGACACAATGGACAGAGAGTTTATAACTTATGTAAGTATCAATGTGAATAATACTAAGGTGTGATAGGGTTATACTCATGTCATCTTTTATCTGATATTTATTGTTTTATTGCTTATAAAAAAGTGTGTATAAATTATAATCTATAGTGGCTAACTAATAGTTAACTGGAGCTATTGATACCTTCATAGTACGATCACAAGGTAACTGATCTATTACCTATAAAGGGGTCACATACAGAATTTTGAATCAAGGTTTTGCTATTTTTTTCTTTGTGATATTTATTTGGTGTTGAAATAACACAGTTTAGTTTATTCATAATGATAAAAAATGGGTTAATGAGTAAACCTAAGCAGTCCTCTCTGGTACACAAGAGGTTAATGAAAGAGTTTATGCTTAAACATAAAAATTCAGCTTCACATCGGGTTCAGTTTTTCACAATTCCCTTTGAAAGTTGCCCAAACGCTTCTATCAAACTTGGGTAAAGTCAATTTAATTTTAATAGCAGCTTAGTATGAATGACTTCAGCTGATGTTTTCAGCAAACCTCATAAAAAAACATTAGCTGAATAGTGATGTCACAAACTGAAAATTTTCCGTTCGCGAACGGCGGACTCGAACTTACGCATCTGTTCGCGAACGGGCAAACCGGGCGAACCGCCATTGACTTCAATAGGCAGGCGAATTTTAAAACCCACAGGGACTCTTTCTGGCCACAATAGTGATGGAAAAGTTGTTTCAAGGGGACTAACACCTGGACTGTGGCATGCAGGAGGGGGACCCATGGCAAAACTCCCACGGAAAATTACATAGTTGATGCAGAGTCTGGTTTTAATCCATAAAGGGCATAAATCACCTAACATTCCTAAATTGTTTGGAATAACGTGCTTTGAAAACATCAGGTATGATGTTGTATCGATCAGGTAGTGTAAGGGTTACGCCCGCTTCACAGTGACAGACCAAACTCCCCGTTTAACGCACCGCAAACAACCGCAAACAGTCCATTTGCACAACCACGAGATAGATAGATTTGATAGATACATAGATACATAGATTAGATAGATAGATCAATAGATGCAATATACATTTCATAGATAGATAGATAGATAGATAGATAGATAGATTTGATAGATAAATAGATAGATTTGATAGATATATAATTTCCCAGACAGAGAATTACAAGATGTGCGGTCTGGGACCCATGGTAAGGTTCCCAGAGGCAGTTGCGGCGCCAGGGGACGTGTATATGGCATGGATTTTAGGAACCAGGAGATGGAAAAAGATGCTTGGTCTGTCCTCCTACTTCAAATTTGGGGCACTGCGCATGCAATCTACTGTGCCACCAGATATGAGTGGTGTGTTAAGTAGTACTATTCTGATCAGTTTAATACCTGTTACTCCCCCTATCGGGGGAGGTGTATATGGCATGTATTTTAGGAACCGGGAGATGGAAAAAGATGCTTGGTCGATCCTCCTACTTCAAATTTGGGGCACTGCGCGTGCAATCGTGGCCGGACTTTTAGCCGACGGACATTTGGCCAATGGACATTTGTCCGACGGACATTTGGCCGAAACACAAGTGGCTGTCACAAAACAGTCCGGCCACGAGATAGATAGATTTGATAGATAAATAATTTCCCAGACAGAGAATTACAAGACGTGCGGTCTGTGACCCATGGTAAGGTTCCCAGAGGCAGTTGCGGCGCCAGGGGACGTGTATATGGCATGGATTTTAGGAACCGGGAGATGGAAAAAGATGCTTGGTCGGTCCTCCTACTTCAAATTTGGGGCACTGCGCATGCAATCTACTGTGCCACCAGATATGAGTGGTGTGTTAAGTAGTACTATTCTAATCAGTTTAATACCTGTTACTCCCCCTATCGGGGGAGGTGTATATGGCATGGATTTTAGGAACCAGGAGATGTTTGGTCGGTCCTCCTACTTCAAATTTGGGGCACTGCGCGTGCAATCGTGGCCTGACTTTTAGCCGACGGACATTTAGCCGATGGACATTTGTCCGACGGACATTTGGCCGAAACACAAGTGGCTGTCACAAAACAGTCCGGCCACGAGATAGATAGATTTGATAGATAAATACATAGATTAGATAGATCAATAGATGCAATATACATTTGATAGATACGATAGATAGTTAGATAGATTTGATAGATAAATAGATAGATTTGATAGATATATAATTTCCCAGACAGAGAATTACAAGACGTGCGGTCTGGGACCCATGGTAAGGTTCCCAGAGGCAGTTGCGGCACCAGGGGACGTGTATATGGCATGGATTTTAGGAACCAGGAGATGGAAAAAGATGCTTGGTCGGTCCTCCTTCTTCAAATTTGGGGCACTGCGCGTGCAATCTACTGTGCCACCAGATATGAGTGGTGTGTTAAGTAGTACTATTCTGATCAGTTTAATACCTGTTACTCCCCCTATCGGGGGAGGTGTTTATGGCATGGATTTTAGGAACCGGGAGATGGAAAAAGATGCTTGGTCGATCCTCCTACTTCAAATTTGGGGCACTGCACGTGCAATCATGGCCGTACTTTTAGCCGACGGACATTTGGCCGAAACACAAGTGGCTGTCACTAAACAGTCCGGCCACGAGATAGATAGATTTGATAGATAGATACATAGATTAGATAGATAGATCAATAGATGCAATATACATTTGATAGATACGATAGACAGATAGATTTGATAGATAAATAGATAAATTTGATAGATAGATAATTTCTCAGACAGAGAATTACAAGACGTGCGGTCTGGGACCCATGGTAAGGTTACTTCCTTTTGCACAATCGAGTACAGGTTGGGGATTGCCTTTTGTGCAAAGAAATTTCGGCCGGGTACCTTCCACTGCGGTGTCCCCTATCAGGGGATGTGTATATGGCATGGATTTTAGGAACCGAGAGATGGAAAATGATGCTTGGTCGGTCCTCCTTCTTCAAATTTGGGGCACTGCACGTGCAATCTAATATGCCACCAGATAGGAGTGGTGTGTTAAGTAGTACTATTCCTATCAGTTTAATCCTGTTAAGTGTCTTTTTTTTTTTGTTTTGTTTTTTCAAATAAAGATTTTTTATTGAGAAAAGTAGATACAAACATGTATACTATCAATATCCACGCAGGGATAACAATTTGTTTGTATAAACACAGTTTCCAAGTAACTTTATATATAATAAAGAAAGACATTTAGTCAAGAACAAATTATGACGACCAGCAGTAGGGTCTTGGTATCATAAAACAATCTATATAAATATAGGATAAGGACCCAGACATTAATAAAAGTTAGACTCTAAAGTTAACAAAATGATTTCTCATTTTCTGATATTTTATATCCACAGTTAGTTCCTCTTTGACATTAGGGGTCACTTTTGGACCTTTGAAGACTGAAATAAACAATAATGAGGAAGTTGGCTTTTGGAGTGGCCACTCTTGGGCCTATAAGCTTGGATATGGGGGGGATATCAGCAGACAAGAGCTGCTCAATGAGACAATAAGGAGGTGGACTGGGCTATTATAAATTCAAAATACAATACTCAACAGTAAAGATTATAATGGGGGGGTGGGAGGGCGGAGCTAGGTAGCATATCAAATATGGGAATATACAGAGGGCTCAGAGCTTTAAGGCATACTACAGTATGAACTTATTCTCTATATACATCGTGCGTAAATCTTAACTAAGGTAGATACAGAAATAAGGGTAACTTCCTGAGAAAAATACACATGTCTGAAAGCAAGTCATTTTGAAGCTAGGAAGCCAACTTAGAAAAGAGAACCTGTGATTAGGAGGCTGTGTAACCCTCAAAAGTGTAACTCTCCAATGAGTCAAACTAAGCATTTAATATATAGCAGCAGTTAGGGTAGTTTATAACATGTTTTGCCTTCGTACTGGCATGCGACTACTATTCATGTTCTAATCGGCTGTAGGTAAGGAATATACACTATAATTAAAACGTCAAACACCAAAGGACAGAGAGACATCTAGTCAGCAAGTTCTAATAGAAATGAGCCCTCAACTAACAGTGAAGAAATACTAGCCGCTTTATGTTTAATAGGCTAATCTCGGTTACTATTAAAGCTATAAGTTAGGAATTAGCGTAGGTGTTTAGCTTTTTGCGTCACATACGTAAATATATTACAACTTATCATCACAAGTCTTGGTATAAATCTAACTTAGCCAGTGGGATGTTAACTAATAAGGACAGACAAAGCCATTTTTTAAAAAAAAAATAAAAAAGGCAAAAAAGAATCAGTACAAACATTAAGTAAACAGCTATATAGGTGGAAAGGAGTATATGTTTCTTCCACATACAGTATGTCTCTTGCAAAAAGTAGAATTGTCAAATAGCGCAGGTCAATTACATAACAATGTATGTATATAACAATATAAGATAGTGATAAAATAAAAGTGGTTAACGCCTGTTCGTCTATAACTATAGGGGATCACTCTTAGGTTTCAAATGGCGCATCTCTTTTTCTAACGCAGTACTAGCTGTAAGGTATGAAACTCTATAAATGCCACACTGTCTCGGCCGCTGACAGTACAGCAAAGCACAATGGTGGGTGTCATGCAATAATTAAATATTCACCATAAAAGAGATACTCCCATATAGACCAAGCTTACTAAAGTGAACATATTATTCAGTGATTTCAGTCTCCTGAAAAGCAGAGCATGAACAATCATGTGAGTAGACTTTACTGGAGTGTTCCCTACAAGAATCACCTGAAATAGCGTTATAGCAGTTATAAATTACTAAAGGGATGTCTATCAGAACAATATTATAAAGAAAAGTATTCTGGAATGTAGCCCGATATAGTTAAATAAAGTAAATGAGAACTTGAGTAAATTAGCATAACAACAACACACAATAATAGACCATTGCAGCTAAAACGTACCTTGAACCTCATTAAACAGTTAATCAACAGTAGAAACATCATATATATATAGGCATTACAATAATAACTACTGGTTGCATAATTATGTAAACAGGAAGAACATTGTGAGCTCGCAGTCTGAGCAAAGGAGACGCATCTCATAAACAAAATCAGCAACATGCCGCTTACCAAAGTAACTTAGTGTTCAGAACTGTGTACACTGTCCAGATTGCTGCAAACTAGTATTTAAGACTTGCCTTATAAAATTTATAACATCATATGGTGACAAAATAGGCCATGAAATATATACCTGAGAGTTAAGTAACAAGTATATCTAACTGTTAGAAACTATATTGAATAACCTGCAAAAAAAAAAAAAAAAGAGAATTGAGTCTCAGTCATGTTGAGAGGAATGGGTAGATGCAGAGAGTTTACCCGATGCCTAGCTTACAGCATGCTACGATCTGGATATTCATTAGAGGTCTCCATTTAATTCCCACTGTGTCGCAAGGCGAGCAAAGAATATATCCATTTTGAAACTGTTCAAGTGATGGTGCCGGTCTGGTCACAAGATGGAAGCAACCTGTAACCTTCCCAGTCGTTGCAATAAGAAAAGCCCCACTAGCGTCCATCTGAGCTGCAATGCCTAGCCTTAAGTCAGCCCGCAATCTGTCTAGTGAGGGGACGAGCTCCGGTGTTAAAGCCCCTACAGGATCCGACCCATGCCCAGCAGGTAAAACTAGTAAGCCACCACTCGCGGGAGACATTATTGAGGACAGCAGGGACTGAGCTTTAGATTCCCAGCGCTTAGAGCATGTCCCCTCCGTTTTAATAATAGCGAGCTGCTGAGAGCTGGGATGACCGCCGGGGTCCACTGATTCCCTCATTTGGATCTCCGAATGCAGCATGTCTTCATGTACGTTCTCTGTGTGCTGGAGGTAATCGCCACTCACTTGCGGTACATCCGATATTTCTTTACTAAGATTATAGAAGGTTCCACTTGCCACTGGCACTTCTTGGGTCTGATGCGTAGCTGATTTGAGCGTCACAATGAGATCGGAGTGCCTGACATCCAATTCTAACATTAAGTTGTGTAGTAGAGATATCACTTGTTTCTCCATAGCGTGACACATAGATAGTCTCCGATATAAGAGATAGCGCAAAGCTGTTCCCTGATATAGCAGTTTACCACGGACTATTATCGTAGTAGGCCCAGAAGATTTTCGTGTCCTTGTAAAAAACTATCACCGTGGATTCAATGCCTGTAGCACTTGCACCCCACAATCTAGGAATTAGTGAAGTGTAAAACTTAAGATAAAGTTATTGAGCGTAGGTAATATAATAAAATATTTAATTCAGCATCGGGAGCTCTAAGAAAATGCGTCCTGCTGCCTCGGTAGTTGGCTCCGCCCCCCTTTGGTTTTGTTTTTGAAGCCACAGTGCAGCACCAGAGGCCAGAAAAATTTGGCATGTACACATGCCTGAAAAATTAGGTATTGTTGCAGCCGCTGCTGTAGCAGCGGCCAGAAAAATGGATGTTTGTTTCCCAGGCAGAAAGTGCCCTAAAACATTGCGGCTTGAACCCTAGTTGGTGGCGGATAAGTCACGCAAGTCATCCGGCATTTGAAGATAAAATACAGCAGCGTGTGGACCATTTTTAGCCCAAGGCAGCTCATCTCATCAGGCCTTTTTTACTCAAATGTATCGCCCAATGTCAGTCTCTTTGGGATCCATCCCTCATTCATCTTAATAAAGGTGAGGTAATCTAGACTTTTTTGACCTAGGTGACTTCTCTTCTCAGTGACAATACCTCCTGCTGCACTGAAGGTCCTTTCTGACAGGACACTTTAAGCGGGGCAGGCCAGAAGTTCCATTGCAAATTGGGATAGCTCAGGCTACAGGTCAAGCCTGCACACCCAGTAGTCAAGGGGTTCATCGCTCCTCAGAGTGTCGAGATCTGCAGTTAAGGCGAGGTAGTCTGCTACCTTTCGGTCGAGTCGTTCTCTGAGGGTGGACCCCGAAGGGCTGTGGTGATGCCTAGGACTTAAAAAGCTCTGCATGTCCTCCATCAGCAACACATCTGTAAAGCGTCCTGTCCTTTGCAGCGTGGTCGTGGGAGTCGGAGGATTACTTTCAGCTCTTCCCTGTTAGATTCACGTTGTGATGTGACATCACCCTTATACGCTGTGTAAAGCATACTTTTTAATTTATTTTGGAAATGCTGCATCCTTTCCGACTTGTTGTAATTCGGTAACATTTCTGGCACTTTATGCTTATACTGGGGGTCTATTAGCGTGGACACCCGGTCCAGGTTGTTCTCCTTCAGCTTTTTTATACGAGGGTCCCTCAACAGGCACGACACCATGAAAGACCCCATTTGCACAAGGTTGGATGCCGAGCTGCTCATGTCCCGTTCCTCGTCCTCAGTGATATCACTGAAGGTATCTTCTTCCTCCCAGCCATGCACAACACCATGGGTACCAGATAGGTGACAACGAGCACCCTGGGATGCCTGTTGTGGTTAGTCTTCCTCCTCCTCCTCAAAGCCACATTCCCTCTGACTCCTCTTCCTCACAATCCTCTTCCAGCGTTGCCGCAGGTCCAGCAAGCGATGCTGATAAGGCTGTTTCTGGTGGTGATGGTAACCACAACTCTTCCTCTTCACGCTCATCTACGGCTTGATCCAGCACTCTTCGCAGGGCACGCTCCAGGAAGAAAACAAATGGTATTATGTCGCTGATGGTGCCTTCGGTGCGACTGACTAGGTTTGTCACCTCCTCAAAAGGACGCATGAACCTACAGGCATTGCACATGAGTGTCCAGTAATGTGGAAAAAAAATTCCCAGCTCCGCAGAGGCTGTCCTAGAACCCCGGTCATACAAATACTTGTTAACGGCGTGGCGGATGGTTGAGAGGGGGCAAGGAGGACAGTAGTGGTTGACGTGGCTGAAGATGCTGGACCAGGAGGAGGATGGCTGCTTTGAGTTTGTGTGCTGCTTCTACTCATGTGTTGATCCCATAGGCGTTTGTGATGTGCGATCATGTGCCTTCGCAAAGCAGTTGTACCTAGGTGGGTGTTGCTCTTCCCACGACTCAGTTTCTTTTGGCACAGGTTGCAAATGGCATCGCTGTTGTCAGAGGCAGACACACAAAAAAAATGCCACACTGCTGAGCTCTGCGATGACGGCATTCTGGTGGTGGCAACAGCATGCGTTGATTGGCGTGATGTCTGGCTGACCCCGGGTGCCGATGCATGCTGTCTGACTGTGCCACTAGCTCCTTGCGACGACCTCCCCCGCTTCCAACTCGTCTCCTCCTCCTCCTCTCTGTCTCCCCATCTGAACTTTCCCCCTGTTCTTCTTCTCTTCTAGCGGGCACCCACGTGACATCCACGGACGCATCATCATCATCAACCGCTTCACTTGTATCTGACAAATCAACAAAGGAAGCAGCAGCGGGTACAACATCATCAGCATCACACCGTACGTCCATGCCTGTAATGCTGCCTGACTGAGACATATCACTGTTATCTACATCCTCTGTCAATGATGGTTGCACATCACTCATTTCTTCCAACTGATGTGTAAAAAACTCCTCTGACAGATCAAGTGAAGCGGCTGTGTTGCTAGTGGTGGCGGCAGGCGAGCGAGTGGTGGTAACTTGAGAGGTGCCCGAAGATAAGCTGGAGGAGGATGGTGTGTCAAGGTTCAGAGCGGAAGCTATAGAAGATTGGGTGTCCTGTGTTAAAAAGTCAACTATGTCCTCCTCAGAACTTTTCGAGTTCATGGGACGTGGCCTCTGAACACTGGGCATTATTCTATGGCCAAAGGGAATCACAACACCACGACCACGACGGCACCTGCGGGGTGGCCTGCCTCTGCCTGTCATTTTTTTTTAAATGTACACTTACAATACTATTAAACAAGATATGAGTGGTGGCACTGGGCAAGTGGGCACAGTATACGCTGTGAGCCTGACACAAAAAAGCAGACTGATGTTTGACAGTCCAAAAAGTTTTTATTTTTTTAAATGTACACTTACACTACTGTTAAAAAAGATATGAGTGGTGCCACTGGGCAAGTGGGCACAGTATATGCTGTGAGCCTGGCACACACGCTGGCAGGCAGGCAACTGCAATTAGATTACACAAGCAGACTGATGTTTCACAGTCAAAAAAGTTTTTTTTTAAAATTATTTACACTACTGTTACACCAGATATGAGTGGTGGCACTGGGCAAGTGGGCCTGGCACACACACTGGCAGGCAGGCAACTGCAATTAGATTACACTAACAGACTGATGTTTCACAGTCAAAAAAGTTTTTTTTTTTTTAATTATTTACACTACTGTTACACCAGATATGAGTGGTGGCCCTGGGCAAGTGGGCCTGGCACACACGCTAGCAGGCAGACAACTGCAATTAGATTACACTAGCAGACTGATGTTTCAAGGTAAAAAAACTTTTTTTTTCAATTATTTACACTACTGTTACACCAAATATGAGTGGTGGCACTGGGCAAGTGGGCCGGGCACACACGTTGATAGGCAGGCAACTGCAATTAGATTACACTAGCAGACTGATGTTTCACAGTCAAAAAAGTTTTTTCATTTTTAAATTATTTACTCTACTGTTACACCAGATATGAGTGGTGGCACTGGGCAAGTGGGCCTGGCTGGCACACACGCTAGCAGGCAAGCAACTGCAATTAGATTACACTAGCAGACTGATGTTTCACAGTCAAGTTTTTTTTGTTTTTTTAATTATTTACACTACTGTTACACCAGATATGAGTGGTGGCACTGGGCAAGTGGGCCTGGCACATACGCTAGCAGGAAGGCAACTGCAATTAGATTACACTAGCAGACTGATGTTTCACAGTCAAAAAAGTTTTTTTTTAAAATTATTTACACTACTGTTACACCAGATATGAGTGGTGGCACTGGGCAAGTGGGCCAGGCACACACGTTGGCAGGCAGGCAACTGTTATTAGATTACACTAGCAGACTGATGTTTCACAGTCAAAAAAGTTTTTTTTTTAATTATTTACACTACTGTTACACCAGATATGAGTGGTGGCACTGGGCAAGTGGGCCTGGCACACACACTGGCAGGCAGGCAACTGTAATTAGATTACACTAACAGACTGATGTTTCACAGTCAAAAAAGTTTTTTTTTTTAATTATTTACACTACTGTTACACCAGATATGAATGGTGGCACTGGGCAAGTGGGCCTGGCACACACGCTAGCAGGCAGACAACTGCAATTAGATTACACTAGCAGACTGATGTTTCAAGGTCAAAAAAGTTTTTTTTTTTAATTATTTACACTACTGTTACACCAGATATGAGTGGTGGCACTGGGCAAGTGGGCCTGGCACACACACTGGCAGGCAGGCAACTGTAATTAGATTACACTAACAGACTGATGTTTCACAGTCAAAAAAGTTTTTTTTTTAAATTATTTACATTACTGTTACACCAAATATGAGTGGTGGCACTGGGCAAGTGGGCCGGGCACACACGTTGATAGGCAGGCAACTGCAATTAGATCACACTAGCAGACTGATGTTTCACAGTCAAAAAAGTTTTTTTATTTTTAAATTATTTACACTACTGTTACACCAGATATGAGTGGTGGCACTGGGCAAGTGGGCCTGGCTGGCACACACACTAGCAGGCAAGCAACTGCAATTAGATTACACTAGCAGACTGATGTTTCACAGTCAATTTTTTTTTCTTTTTTAATTATTTACACTACTGTTACACCAGATATGAGTGGTGGCACTGGGCAAGTGGGCATGGCACACACGCTAGCAGGCAGGCAACTGCAATTTGATTACACTAGCAGACTGATGTTTCACAGTCAAAAAAGTTTTTTTTTTTTTAATTATTTACACTACTGTTACACCAGATATGAGTGGTGGCACTGGGCAAGTGGGCCTGGCACATACGCTAGCAGGAAGGCAACTGCAATTAGATTACACTAGCAGACTGATGTTTCACAGTCAAAAAAGTTTTTTTTTAAAATTATTTACACTACTGTTACACCAGATATGAGTGGTGGCACTGGGCAAGTGGGCCAGGCACACACGTTGGCAGGCAGGCAACTGTTATTAGATTACACTAGCAGACTGATGTTTCACAGTCAAAAAAGTTTTTTTTTTAATTATTTACACTACTGTTACACCAGATATGAGTGGTGGCACTGGGCAAGTGGGCCTGGCACACACACTGGCAGGCAGGCAACTGTAATTAGATTACACTAACAGACTGATGTTTCACAGTCAAAAAAGTTTTTTTTTTTAATTATTTACACTACTGTTACACCAGATATGAATGGTGGCACTGGGCAAGTGGGCCTGGCACACACGCTAGCAGGCAGACAACTGCAATTAGATTACACTAGCAGACTGATGTTTCAAGGTCAAAAAAGTTTTTTTTTTTAATTATTTACACTACTGTTACACCAGATATGAGTGGTGGCACTGGGCAAGTGGGCCTGGCACACACACTGGCAGGCAGGCAACTGTAATTAGATTACACTAACAGACTGATGTTTCACAGTCAAAAAAGTTTTTTTTTTAAATTATTTACATTACTGTTACACCAAATATGAGTGGTGGCACTGGGCAAGTGGGCCGGGCACACACGTTGATAGGCAGGCAACTGCAATTAGATCACACTAGCAGACTGATGTTTCACAGTCAAAAAAGTTTTTTATTTTTAAATTATTTACACTACTGTTACACCAGATATGAGTGGTGGCACTGGGCAAGTGGGCCTGGCTGGCACACACGCTAGCAGGCAGGAAACTGCAATTAGATTACACTAGCAGACTGATGTTTCACAGTCAATTTTTTTTTCTTTTTTAATTATTTACACTACTGTTACACCAGATATGAGTGGTGGCACTGGGCAAGTGGGCCAGGCACACATGTTGGCAGGCAGGCAACTTCAATTAGAATTACACTTGCAGACTGATGTCTCACAGTCAAAAAGTTTTTTTTTTTTAAATTATTTACACTACTGTTACACCAAATATGAGTGGTGGCACTGGGCAAGTGGGCCTGGCACACACGCTAGCAGGCAGGCAACTGCAATTAGATTACACTAGCAGACTGATGTTTCACAGTCAACAAAGTTATTTTTTTTAAATTTACACTACTGTTACACCAGATATGAGTGGTGGCACTAGTTGGCAAGTGGACCTGGCACACATACTGGCAGGCAGGCAACTGCTGCTATTAGATTACACTAGCAGACTGATGTTTCACAGTCAAAAAAGTTTTGTTTTTTTTAAATTTACACTACTGTTACAACAGATATGAGTGGTGGCACTGCAGGCAGGCAACTGCAATTAGATTACACTAGCAGACTGATGTTTCACAGTCAAAAAAATAAAAAAGACTGGTGTTCTAGCCCTAAAAAGGGCTTTTTGGGGTGCTGTCCTTACAGCAGAGATCAGATGAGTCCTTCAGGACTGTAGTGGACACTGAATACACTAGCCTCGCTATCAATTTCCCTATAAAATCAGCAGCAGCTACACTATCCCTCTTATTACTAAGAATGCAGGATCAGAATGAATCTAAAATGGCTGCTGTCCAGGAGCTGGGAGGGTCTGGGAGGGAGTGTCTGCTGCTGATTGGCTGAAATGTGTCTGCAGACTGTGAGATACAGGGTCAAAGTTTACTCAATGATGACGAATAGGGGCAGATCGAACATTGCATATGTTCGCTCGCCGAGGCGAACGCGAACAAGCTATGTTCGCCGGGAACTATTCGCCAGCGAACTATTCGCGACATCACTACAGCTGAACTGAATAGACCATAGGATGTTTTTTTATATTTATTCAGTTACCAGCATAGAAACCAGTGTGCATTATATATAAAATATTTATATACATATATATATATTTATTTTGTTTAATAAAATTATTAGATGGTGTTATTATGAGAGTAACTATAATTTGTAATATATTTTCATGTGTTTTGTGCAACTTTTTAGTTATGAAAATGGTTTACCAGAGCTCTTAAGTAGCAATAATCATTCTAGCATAATCACAATTGCGCTCAAGCAATCACTGGCAGACAGGAGCTCTCCTCTGGAGGGTAGCAATCCTCTGTCAGAATTTAACATTGCACACAAGTGCTATTTTGCCAATCACACACGGGCATGAGCTGTCAATATCCCGGTGTATAAACAAGGGGAGATTGAAATTATCCACCTAAGAGGTTGAAAAGAGGGAAGGGAAGCAGCGATCTTATGACCGATGCTTGCTAAATCCTGACTGCAGGTTCTCTTGTGCAAACCTTCAGTGGAAGGAAGGAGAAGAGCTTGATAAATTGATCGCTATGTGTTACTCAAACTTTGCAATGTGCATTCAGCAGTTTTATGGCATATTTTCTTGTCATTTAACTCTGAGTCATTTTACCCTGCAACATGTCACATAGTCATTGCATGCAGGAGCTTATTTACACCAGTCTTGAATCTGCTACAGTAAATGAGATAGGATGAACATACTCAAGAGGCTTTTCCCTGACTGTAACCCAAGCCCTAACTTTAGCCTAACCTTAACTGTAATCGAAATCTCAATTTCTTACCCTAAACCTAACTTTAGCCCTCACCTCAATACCTATCTGTAAACCTCACCTTACCCCTAAATGTAACCCTAGTCCCAACTCTAACCTTAAGAACTAACCCTGGCCTTAGTCCTAACTCTACTCCTAAGGCCAATTCCTAACTAAGAAAAAATATATAAATAGAACAATCTGCACAATTGAAAAAATGACAGAATAATAAAAACAACAATACAGTGAATGAGAACACCAGAAAAGGTCCAAATATACAAACGTCAAATGTAGAGGCTGGAGCTTCACTGATGTGAATGGATTACAGGGTGGTAAGGATTAACTTGTTGTATGACAGAGCGAGCATCAATGCATTGCCAAGGAACATTGACCAGAGCTCTTTGTGTGCCAACATCTTAAGAATACACCAACAGTTACAATGACAGTACAGAAGAATAAATATGTGCTCTTACTCCACCACTCCCAGAGCCCTGTGCTGGATGATCCAGAATTGAATTTATTTCCTTGTTTGCAGGGGGGTCAGAGCACCAAGCATGAAATGTGTGTGGGATTTCTGTTTTACTACCCCTCCAAACCAATTGCAGCGTGCTGGAGCTTGCTTGACATGTTCCACGTAACAGATGCCCTGGGGATGGAGCGAGCAGATAGGTAGGTGTCACTAATGTTTTTTGTTTTTTTTTAACTTTGGTAAATCTCTCCTGAATTTTTCTCACCTTAAGTTTCAAAGTAGGGAAAGATATTTTATATATCTTTATTTTCAGTGTAGTCTCAGAATCATCCTGGTCTCATTCTTACCTGAAGCACATTATTTTGAAGTCATTATAAAAAGGAAACTATGTCCCTCTACCATGCATTTCACACCTGCTTCTATGGACCACTCTTAAACTAGTCTCTTTTCCATCTTTCCAATGTAGCCTTTTGGAGGCTGCTTTGAATCTAGATTCCGTAGAGTGGGACGATAAGACCAGAAATGTGGTGCAGAATGCAATGGCAGAAGCTGATCACATTGTATATGTGGAAAACCGCAAGGTAAGTGCCACTCTGTCCATACTTTGTGAAACAGTTGTCTCTCACACTGGGGTAAGTTCTTAAAAACCCTCCGGCATGAAGTGTAAAAACATCCCACAGACCTTTCTGAATGATCTAATACAAGAGGTGGAACCCTGATATCCCAGAGAGTTATTAGCTACTTCACATAAAAAGTAATGAAACTGTCTGGGATGCAGAATCTCAAAGGATTTTGGATTATAATGAGGTTTGTTAGAGAAAGTCAGATTCAATCAAGGTACAAGTCTGTCTACGTAATTTGCCTGTCCAGCCCAAGGACCACCCTTATCCAGTCCACTCTCTAAAACAACGAGGTTCATTTTATTCATTTCAAGTAATATGTCATTTTTAAAAGTTACACAGAAATATACAAAACATGGTCATATTTTTTTTCCTAATATACACAGAAACATACAAAGTACAATCCGAATTTGTACAATTAACTAAATGTGGTTCTTTATCCAGTACATTGTATTAAAGCAAAACCATGGAAATTTGAATTTACATACAACTTAAAATATGAAGGGTTATATTACAAGTGGAGCGCTAATTTATCGCGCACCCGTAAACAGGCACATTCACACTTTTACGGGTGCAATAAATAACCAGTCATTACAAGTAATCTAGCCCAAAATCTAAAGTCTTAAAAAGATTAAGAAATCTCATTTAAGGTAGTGCTAGGGTTGCCACCCAGCCAGTATTTTAATGCCATGACTGGTATGTTTAAGGTTCAGGACAAAGTTGAAAATTAAAATTTAATATAGAAATAAACATGCTATCATGGTCAAACTTCTTTTTAAGTGTATTAAAATCTAATTATAAAGAAGTTATCATTTAAAGTTCTAGCAGCTTAGGATTCTGATTTATGCTGTATAATTATTTATGCAAATTTATGTTAATGACCATGGCCAGTATATTTTCCAGAATAGGCGGAAACCTTATGTAGTGCTATACAGTACTGTGCTTAGGGTATAGGGCCAATTTATCAAGGGCCGAATGGCCCCTGATGCCCCTGTTTCTGCAGTAAGACTGCTGCTCCATATTTCATCTGTCTGCTCTGAGCCTGCGGACATCAATACGCCCGATCGCATACGATCGGGTTGATTGACACCCCCTGCTAGCGAATCTGCAGGGGGCAGCATTGCACAAGCAGTTCACCAGAACTGCTTGTGCAATGTTAAATGCGGACAGTGTATGCTGTCGTCATTCAGCGATGTCTGGCGGACATTATCTAGTTGATAAATGGCCCCATAGTATAATTTGTGTTTCATAATTAATGCGAGGAATCTGGTTATACTGATAGATTTGATTAAATAATCTATATTGAAGAATTTGGGTGACCTCATTTGACCTTTTATGGACATGACAGTCATTTGCAAAATA
Source organism: Bombina bombina (assembly GCF_027579735.1). Classification (NCBI taxonomy): domain Eukaryota; kingdom Metazoa; phylum Chordata; class Amphibia; order Anura; family Bombinatoridae; genus Bombina; species Bombina bombina. Next base: position 260,609,936 of record NC_069507.1, on the reverse strand, counting down.
TCCTGAAAGTGATGCAGAATATCTGTAAAAAGCTGACAGGAAAATATCACATTAACATCTCCTTGTAAGAAAGGAAGATATTTTACCTCAAAATGTCTTCAGATACACAGAGTAAGTGCTGTGTCAGTAGTTACCCTTCAACTACTTGTAATACTGTTATCTGCATGCTTAAAAAAACAGCCGACCAGCATCGTCAGTGCTAAGTTAATACGCTGCTTTACTCTGATCTCCTGTGATTTTACCATCAAATTGTGATATTTCATAGAAAACTTCTTAAAAATGAGGAGGGAAATAAAGTGACAGTGTCTGCATATTTTTGGCCTTGCAAACCCCAGAACAAGCATCCTGATAGGTTGCTTCAAATTCTTACAATGGGATGTGTTTTCTGAGGAACTTTTGAGGTAAAATATCTTCCTTTTTAATATAGAAACATTCATGTGACATTTTCTAGTAAGCTTTTACAGATATGCTGCATCACTTTCAAGTGATTTAGCATTATGGTAACACGTCCCTTTAATAGCTCCTGCTAAATGCAAAGACATCTACTATTGTGATATCTAGGACTGAAATCTAAATACTAAGCCCTCTCCAGATAATCAGTTGTCTGACCCTTGTACAGTATGATTGGCAAAACGAGACATATTTCTGAAGTTATTATAACCGTGGTGTTCCTTGTTTATCTTACACATCTCTTCTATTCTTCATCTACAGGGTGTCAGAGTGAATGAAACAAGCCCAGTGCCTCCTATTTTTCCACCAGTCCCCCATTCCTGTGATAAGGACTCTTCTCCATAACATATTTTCTTACAGCTTCCTTGTTTTAGAAGATACACAATTCATTGTCTTTGTGCCAGTGATATCTCAGTGAAAAAAAAACAAAAAAACGTTTTTGTGTGAAATTTATTCAATAAGACATATATTTGTAGATGTATTTTCTAGACAATTACACAAGTAATACGTATAAATATATGGGCAAGTACATTGTCATTAATATAATGCCAGGAAATATATATTACTGCTACCTATTTCACTTTGGTGGCTGCTTCTCTGAACATCTTAACTGTGACAAGTAACCTATATATCATTAGCCAGTTGTGTTTTGTCACGCATAGATCTCTACATCACCAGTTCATGCCAGAAGTGTCCCTAATTGTCTCTAGTGAGTCCAAAATATCTAACTTGTATTGTCTCCTGTACATAGCTTTCCTTACACATGATATATGGGCTACTTAGCAAGAGGCTGCTGCGTGCTACTCATTGATTATATATCTGGAAATTAGGAATCCAAATTGCTCTTCTGAGTTCTTTTCATGTGTTTAGCAACTCAAATAAAGGCAAAGACTTAATGATGTCACATTCTGCTCATTTTTATTCTAACTTAATTGTAGGGGAATGATCAGTGTTGTGTATATTTGTCACAAGATGTTAGAGTCTTTAGAGTGATTGGGGGAGGGCTTTGACCATGGTGGGTACTAAAGGGTAGGTGCTTAGTTTGGTAGTAAGTTAGGTGTGGTGCTGGAGGTAGCATTGTTAATTAACAGGTGGTAAACAGCATCACCATTCTTTTTAAGCATGCTTATTCAGCATTAAGCTTTCAGTAGCCAGACCACAAATGCACTACAACATTTCGGACAAAGTCCTTAGTCATGTATGGCTATACCTCTTTAAAACATGTCTTAAATATCTCAATAAATCCCACCCCCTCCCACCTGTTAGTTAACAGGAGAATATGGGGGTTGTATAGAACAAAAATGCATTAGGAATATCTAGGCTGTCCTTGAAGAAATATAAACTACATATTGTGCTACATATGGAACATTAAAGTACGTTTTACACTTTACTAGAAAACTTACGTTGACATATTCACTAAAAGTCGTAATGTTATAGAGTCATTTTATGTCCTTTATTTCTATTTACCCAACATCATTTACAGATTGCAAAACGGTCACCCAGATGAAAAATTATACCATAAAACACATCCTAAGACATAATATTACACAACACTGAAATATCACAACTATTTGAGAAATGTCTTTTATTAGATTAATTAAAGGACCATTAACTACAGAGTTGCATAACTACCAATTGCATAATAAAAAGACAATGCTATAAAACTTACTCTGAATTTCAGATGAGCAGTAGATTTCCCCCCACAAATTAATTACTTCCATTTTTCCTGACATGTGTATCATGTGACAGTCCTCAATCAATAACAAAATGCTCATGCATATATAGTGTGCACATGCTCAGTAAGAGCTGGTGCCTACATTTTCTGCATATAAAAAGTTTTAATTCTGACTTTAGTGTCCATATAAATCATCTTGGAATACTATAAAATGTAATATATAGTCTATAGTACAACATCTACTACTAATTATAATAATAATAATAATAATAATAATAATAATAATAATAATAATAATAAATCTAGTGTCACTCAATATTGTTTGGATGTGTAGTTGAATGTTCGTTCAGTGTACCATATATTGTGAGAACATAACAGCTCACTAAAGAAGATCATTTTTTTGTTGATTTCTTTTGAGTGCTGGTAACATTCTACAAGTGACTAAATATGTTCTTCTCCCCAGAGAACCTCTACCCTCCCATTTCCCAGATGGCACTTCTCCAATACAGTTATTACAGCAGCCATCTTAAATAAGAGTAAAACTCTTACATAAAGATGTAAATATTTTTAGGAAGAGAAGATATGTTTAGTTGATTTAACTTATACATCACTTCTGTAAAGTGAACACATTTTAAATATAATTTACCTGCTACATTATGTGATAATCCAGCAGCTAGGTTTTTTCATCGTTATTCTTGGCTGCTATGCGGCTTCTGTTGGTGGGGTCCACAAGCTATTAGATACATTTGTAGGCAAGAGGCAGTGACTGATGTACAGATAGAAAAGTCAACAAACAAAGGCAAGCCAGGTACAAAGTCAACAAACAAAGGCAGTCTAGGTACAAAGTCAGCAAACAAAGGCAAGCCAGGTACAAAGTCAACAAACAAAGGCAGTCTAGGTACAAAGTCAGCAAACAAAGGCAAGTCAGGTACAAAGTCAACAATCAAAGGCAATCTAGGTACAAAGTCAGCAAACAAAGGCAATCTAGGTACAAAGTCAGCAGAGGATATCCAGTTACAAAGTCAGCAAACAAAGGCTATTGAGTTACAAAAGTCAGCAAATAAAGGCTATCCAGGTACAAAGTCAGCACAGCGAGTGTTGAGGGGAGACAGAGGCCCAAAAACAATCATGCAGCAAAGTACAAAATCAGGAAACAAAAGAGTAAAAAGATCCAGGCCACAGAAGTCAACAACAAAATTATCAGCACAAAGTAACAAGATACAGCACACCCTGGAAACTGACCTATAAAAAGGCAAGGAATACAAAAAGGACTGGATTTAAATAAGAATATAAATGACAGCTGCAGGTAGGTGGTGCCAGAGAGTAGAAACGAAACACTAATCTGCAACAAGTAACTGGTAGCTAAGAACTATCAGTGGATCATTGGCAAAGCCAAAGTTTAGCAAACTTCTAACCATTAGTTTGCTGCGTAGGGTGGGACACATAACCTTCTGGCCCTGTATATAAACACCACTACTATTACTAGTAAATATATTAAAGGTATATATGATGCTGCCACACACAAATAATACAAAAATCTGTTCTCATTACTTCATTAGAGGCCACATTTTGTGCATCTGAGAAAGGGCAAAAAGTATTATACCTTCAATGCAATGCTACTGTTGCTATATAATTGTTTAATACTTGTATGACAATCTCTTGAGAGACCATTCCCAGGGGCTATGAGCTTTTATTGTTTAAAAATATAGATAATCCCTTTATTACCCATCCCTTAGTTTTGCATAACCATCAATTTTAGATTTATATATTTTTTACCTCTGTGATTACCTTGTATCCAAGCTTCTCCAGACTGCCCCTTATTTCAGTTCTTTTGACAGACTTGCATTTTAGTCAATAAGTGCTGACTCCTAGGTAACTAGAGCACAATGTTATCTATGTGGCACGCATGAACTAATGCCATCTAGCTGTGAAAAAAAAAATCAAAAAATCAAATGCATTCAGATAAGAGGTGGCCTTCAAGGGCTTAGAAATTAGCATATGAGCCTACTTAAGTTTAGCTTTCATCTAAGAATACCAAGAGAACAAAGCAAATTTGATAATAAAAGTAAATTGGAAAGTTTTTTTAAAATGGCATGCCCTATCTGAATTATTACATTTTATTTTTGACTAGACTGTCCCTTTAAATTAAACTCATTCACCAATATACATAATAAAGTCCACCTTTAATCATTATACAGCACCACCTAGTGGATTAATATTAACCACATATTATGTTATGTTATGTTATGTATTTCTATATGGTGGGCAACAAAGAAACGTTGACATTTTTTTCCATAAGATAAATAGGAAATATGAAGCAAGCAAAAACCCAAAACCTTTCTGCAATCCCTATCACAAATCCTATGCCATATCAAAATCTTTATTTATGCCCTTGGTGTCAATGACCCTAATGTAAAGATTGTAACAAGAATCTTTGGCAACCACTGTCTTCTAGGGTTTAAATGCAATAGAGGACAATCCAGTTAATGTTTTCAAAACTTTATTTTCTTCCAAAATAGCAAGGTGATTTTAACAGCAGCATACAGTTTGTTCACAGGTAAGGCAAAAGGACAAGCTTCTATGCACAAGCTTCCAAAACAGCAAATCTCTGTCTGCATTGTCTGCAGCAATACAAATGCCCTTTACAGAATGTAACAGCAAACAGAACTCAAGCAAAATGTTTAGTTCATAATATTTTTCACAACACATCATATCAGGCCTCCTGCCTGGCTGTAATCTACTTAGCTAGAGAAATGCTTCCCTTTTAAACCCTAGGAGCAGTAATCATGAGCCACACCTGAGTGTAATTGTCTTCAACAGCTGTAAGGTATTCACAACTAAAAACACTAATCACTTCCCCGGGGTTTCTTAGCAAAATGGTAAAGTGAAATGTATTAAACTCTGTCTAATATATACCCACTCTATCACCAAACCAGACTTTCTGTCATACTTCCCCCCCCCCCCAGCTCACACTTGGTGGAGGGAGCGACCATAGACATTAAAGAGCATCAGCATTGCCCTGCAAAAGACCTGCTCTGTGCTCAACAATGAAATTAAAAGGCTGCAGACTAAGAAACCATCTAGTCACTCTTGCATTCCTCTCCTTATTCTGACTCATCCATTTGAGAGGAGCATGATCTGTAATCAACCTGAATTTCCTCCCCAATGAATAGTACATAAGAGACTCCAAAGCCCACTTAATAGCTAAACATTCTTTTTCAACAATAGAGTTATTTTTCTCTTGTTTGTTTAATTTTCTACTAAGAAATAATACAGGATGCTCCTCTCCTTGGTACACTTGGGAAAGAACAGCCCCCACACCAACATCAGAAGCATCAGTCTGCACTAAAAAATCTTTGCAAAAATCTGGAGTTACCAATACTGGATAGGCACACAGGGCATCTTTCAAATGTTTAAAAGCCTTGTCTGCTTCTGTAGACCATTTAACCATCACTGGTGATTTTGCCTTTGTAAGATCAGTTAAATGAGCAGCTATTGTAGCAAAATCTGGAATAAACCTTCTATAATATCCAGTCAAACCCAAAAAAAGCTCTTACTTGTTACTTAGTTATGGACTGGGGCCAGTTTTGTATGGCTTCATTTTAGTTGTCTGTGGATTAACTAATCCTCTTCCAATTGTATATCCCAAGTACTTCACTTCCTCTAAACCAATGGTACATTTTGAAGGATTCATAGTTAAGCCAGCAGAGAAATGGAGTCAAGAACTGCCTGAACCTTTGGGAGATGTGATTCCCAATCTGTACTATAAATGATTACATCATCAAGATACGCTGCATCATAACGAACATGGGGCTTTAGAATTCTATCCATCATTCTCTGAAATGTTGCAGGAGTACTGTGTAACCCAAATGGCAAAACTGTATACTGAAACAACCCATCTGGAGTTGAAAAAGCAGTTTTCTCCTTTACCTGATCAGTGAGGGGTACCTGCCAATAGCCTTTTGTTAAATTAATTGTTGCTAAATAACATGCTTTTCCTAGTCTTTCTATTAACTCATCAACTCTAGGCATTGGGTAGGTATCAAATTTTGAAATACAATTTAATTTATGATAATCGTAAAGTACCATCCGGTTTAGCAACTAACAAAACTGGACTGCTCCAATCACTGTACGATTCTTCAATCACCCCAAGTTTTAACATTTTATCCACCTCCAATTTAATAGCCTCCCTACGGGCTTCAGGAACTCTATAGGGTTTAAGGGAAACTGTTTTTCTTGGTTCTGTAACTATGTCATGTTTAATTACGTTAGTTCTCCCTGGCATCATGGAAAAAACCTCTCTGTTCCTTCTAATAAAGTCCTTGACCTCTGGCTTTTGATGCACAGATAGGGTTTCAGAAACATTTACCTCTGGCTCAGCAACAGGTATCTCTGTTGTATTTACTGCACACTATACCTCCCTATCCTTCCAGGGCTTCAGTAAATTAATGTGATTTATCTGCTCAGGTTTTCTTCTCCCTGGCTGACTGACATTATAGTTTACATCACCCACCTTTTCAATTATCTCATATGGGACGTGCCAAGTAGCCAAATATGTAGTTTCTACTGTAGGGACTATAACTAGTACCCTGTCACCAGGCTGAAACACTCTAACCCTAGAATTATGATTATAACTGTGTTTTTGTGCTTCTTGGGCTTTTCCCATATGTTCCCTATCTATGGGCCTCCATTCAATCCTGCATTTGAGATATATGCTCAATAACACTTCTATAGGGTTGGTTTCCTTTTCCCATGTCTCTTTAACAATATCAAGTAACCCACGTGGATGTCGACCATACAAAAGTTAAAACGTTGCAAACCCTGTTGAGGCTTGAGGAACTTCCCTGATAGAAAACATTAAATAAGGCAATAAAAGGTCTAATTTTTTCCATCCACATCAATTGCCTTCCGTAACATACTCTTTAGGGTCTTATTGAACTTCTCTACCAGCCCATCAGTTTGAGGGTGATATACTGAAGGTTTCAGATGCTTAAAGAGACATATAACCCAAACATTTTCATTTATGATTTAGGTAGATTATACCATTTTAAACAACTTTCAAGTTTACTTCTATTATCAAATTTGCTGCATTCTCTTGTTATAATTTGCTGAAGGAGCAGCAATGCACTACTGTTTCTAACTGAACACATGGGGAGCCAATGACAATCAGTATATGAATGCAGCCACCAATCAGCAGCTAGAACCTACATTCGTTGCTGCTCCTGAGCTTTCCTAGATAAACCTTTCAGCAAAGGATAACAAGACAAGGAGGCAAATTAAATAATAGAAGTAAATTGGAAAGTTGTGCTCTTTCTGTATCATGAAATAAAAGATTTGGGTTTCATGTCCCTTTAATATGGAACAGTTTACACAATTCTTTTGTAACCTTAGACATAAAAGGAGTCCCTTGATCTATCAAAATTTCCTTGGGTATACCCACTCTACTAAACATAAGCATAAGTTCCTTTGCTATAAATTTTGCAAAACTATTACGTAGGGGTACGCCTCAGGATAGCGGGTTGTATAATCCAGGACAACCAGTATATACTGGTGTCCTCTGGCTGACTTCACCAGTGGACCTATCAAGTCCATGGCAATTCTTTCGAACGGCACATGAATGATTGGTAAAGGCACTAATGGACTACGAAAATCCTTAGTGGGAGCAGTTATCTGGCACTTGGGACATGAAGACTAAGAGCAATCATTATTAACAGCCTTAAACACACCTGGCCAGTAAAACCTTCTAAGGACCCTTTCTTTAGTCTTATTCATTCCCAGGTGCCCCCCTAGTATGTGACTATGTGCAAGATTTAACACTGTATTATGAAAAACTTGAGGTACCAACAACTGTTTAACAATATCTGTGCCCTTTTGGCTAATTCTGTATAGCAGGTTATTATTTACTTCAAAGTGAGGATAAGGTATTGGATTTTCTGGCTGTGAAATAACACCATTTACAACCCGGATATAATTTCTTGCTTCAGCCAAAGTGGGATCCTCCCATTGGGCTCTTTTAAAATTACCACAATTAACCTCCAAATCTAATAAATCATTATTACTTTCTGTACTAACACCTGGCTCATTATTCTGGATAGGCCGGTCTCCTATCAATACAGGCATAGGAAAAAAACGTTTTACCTTTACTGTTTTCATCCAAATCAATTTCAGAAAAAGGAAACACAAAATCCTCAATTGTTTCATTCCCTTTGGACTCCTTAGCTGAAATTACTATTAAAGCCCATAATTCAAAAAACTTACGAAAATCTCTTCCTATCACCAACTCATGAGCTAATTTGGGTACTACACCTACCCGATGTTTTAAAGAACCACATTGTGTTTTGAAATTTACACCAGCTGTAGTATATTCACGTTTATCACCATGAACACAAAGAATACCCATTTTATGTATATGATCTATAGTCACATCAGGTACTTTACATTTTGCCACTAATGTAACCATACTACCTGAATCAAGTAATGCTTTACACATTCTATCATTTACAGTCACCAAACACATGTGAGAGACATCATTATTATCAGGAGGAATACAGTTAGACAGAAATGAGTGTGGCCCTGTATTATCACTTGTACTAGAATCCATCAGTTCATCTTTAAGGGCACAGTCTTTGGCAACATGACCAAACTCATTACACTTAAAACATTTAATACTATAATTAGATTTCCTTCCAGGTTGGTTATATTTAAATGTTCCTCTATCTCCCTGAGGAGTGTCCCTTGTATCTTGTAAATATAACTGCTGGTCTCTCACCCCCTTGCCCCTTGAACAGTCTTACCAGTTCTTGTAGAGTTCTGGCAAATAGGAGAGGAGGGTAAATCTGCTAAACTTCTCCTGCCGCAATATACCTTTCCACTAAAGCAATCAGTTGGTCTGCAGTTTGAAGGTCTCCCTGTCTGACCCATCGACGCAGGGAAGAAGGTAATTCTCGTTGAAAGTGATCCATCACCAATAACTCCACAATCTTATTAGTGGAGTTAACCTTTGGTTGCAGCCATTTCCTGGCAAGGTGAATGAGGTCAAACATCTGTGATCTTGCAGCTTTATAAGATGCATATCTCCAAGAGTGGAATCTTTGAGCACGTACTGCAGAAGTCACTCCTAGGCATCCCAGGATCTCATCCTTCAGCTTGGCATAGTCACTGGCTTGCTCCTGCTCTAGGTCAAAGTAGGCCTTTTGAGGTTCTCCACTTAAAAAAGGTGCAAGTATGCTCACCCGCTCATCTGCTGGCCATCCTTCTCTTTCCACTGTTCTCTCAAAGGCAGAAGATATGCCTCAACATTGTCAGCTGCAGACATCTTTTGAATATAGTGACTAGCTCTTATAAATTTAGAGCCTTGACAGCCACCAGCAGGATCAGAGTTCAGTCTCTCAGATATAGCTTGAATCTCTTGCCGCAAGGTGCATGTGGCGTTCTGCTGTTCCTCACAAACCTTCCTGAATGTTTCTGCTTGAAATGTGACCATCTGTTGCACCAGCACTTCAGTACTCTCTTTCTGTGTTTTTGCCATAATCATTAGCGTTCTCGGTTTGTGCCAACACCAACTGCTGCAGAGCTGCACTGTTTTCAGCAGCTTTTCTATTGGCCTCCAGTTGCACAGCGGTAGACTGAATCAGTGCTTTAATAACTTCCTCCATGTTGCTTGCAAATTATAAAACCCACAGACATAAAATGTGGTGGCCGCCTTCTCCACCATATGTAACAAGAATCTTTGGCAACCACTGTCTTCTAGGGTTTAAATGCAATAGAGGACAATCCAGTTAACGTTTTCAAAACTTTATTTTCTTCCAAAATAGCAGGTGACTTCAACAGCAGCATACAGTTTGTTCACAGGTAAGGCAAACGGACAAGCTTCTATGCACAAGCTTCCAAAACAGCAAATCTCTGTCTGCATTGTCTGCAGCAATACAAATGTCCTTTACAGAATGTAACAGCAAACAGAAATCCAGCAAAACGTTTAGTACATCATATTTTTCACAACACATCATATCAGGCCTCCTGCCTGGCTGTAATCTACTTAGCTAGAGAAATGCTTCCCTTTTAAACCCTAGGAGCAGTAATCACAAGCCACACCTGAGTTTAATTGTCTTCAACAGCTGTAAGGTATTCACAACTAAAAACACTAATCACTTCCCCGGGGTTTCTTAGCAAAATGGTAAAGTGAAATGTATTAAACTCTGTCTAATATATACCCCCTCTATCACCAAACCAGACTTTCTGTCACAAGATATAAAAGGATTCTGTTTTAATAGTAGCTATTTGTCTCCCACTCTCTTTGGATCTGCTCCCTGCTTAATAACTTGGTCTTGAAATAGTCTAATCTAATGTTATGTCCAGCGTCTACAACATTTCTTAGTTCAGAGCTAAACCTAAGTAGGCTCATATGCTAATTTCTAAGCCCTTGAAGGCCGCCTCTTATCTGTAAGCAATTTTTAGCTTTTCGCAGCTATAGGGCATTCGTTCATGTGTGCGATATAGATAATGGTGTGCTGATGTCCATGGAGTTACCTAGGAGTCAGCACTGATTGGCTAAAATGCAAGTCTGTCAAATTAACTGAAATAAGGGGGCAGTCTGCAGAGGCTTAGATACAAGTTAATCACAGAGGTAAAAAGTATATTAATATAGCTGTGTTGGTTATGCACAACTAAGGGATTGGTAATAAAGGGATTATTTATATTTTTAAACAATAAACATTCTGTAGTAAACTATCCCTTAAATTGTAGTACGTTTTAATTGTGGGAAGGAATTTGTGTCTATTATGTGATTTAGGGCTCTGAGCTCAAAACAATGTTATTTGTCATTATGATGAAGAATAAAAGGTTTTATATTTAAAGGGACATGAAACCCACATTTTTTCTTTCATGATTTAGAAAGAGAATGCAATTCTAAACATCTTTCTAATTTACTTCTATTATCTAATTTGTTTTATTCTCTTGATATTCTTTGCTGAAAAGCATATCTAGATATGGTCAGTAGCTGCTGATTGGTTGCTGCACATAGAAGCCTTGTGTGATTGGCTCACCATGTGCTTTGCTTTTTCTTCAACTAAGGATATCTAACAAATGAAGCAAAATAAATATTAGATGTAAATTGTAATGTTGTTTAAATTTGTATATCTGAATCATGAAAGAAAGATTTTGGGTTTAGTGGCCCTTTAAGTCATTAGAGTGCTGCTGCATTATCTATAACACCCCATAGTAGCATTCTGTTAAAATAAACAATTAGGCCTTGTTTCCATTGAGGTGATAATGTTTGGAAACTGGTAATAAAAACATTTATCTCCATTTAAGTCTATGGAGACGTTTTATTGTACCACCAGTTTCCTAACTTTACCACCTCAATTGAAACTAGGCCTAAGTAAGAAAAATAGACAAAATAAAAACTTTCAGCTTTCAGCAATAAACTCTGGAAAATGTAGGAAAATATGAATGAAATAAATACTGGTGCCTTTTAAATGTAGGGTTTTTAATATCAGGATACTTCTAGAATATGAAGTGCAAAGATAACAGAATGCAATGATTAGCTGTAATAACGACCTCATTACAATACTGAAAGTTTTTATTTTGTCTATTTTTCTACATATTTCTAAACATTTGGGGATTTTTCTTCTATTTGTTCTATGAATATATTATTCATTTTTGTTGCAGTGTAGTTTAGTAAAGAAAGAGTTAAGCGAAAATACTTCTGTGTCTAATAAAATCCTGATTATTCTCTCTAAATCATCTCTAAACTTGGATAATCTAAATTGTCTGTGATGCTGGCTTACAATTTCAGTAAAAATGCTCATTTGGGAAATACTGTGAGCTATGTGCTAGAACCATATAGTTATTCTATATTAGGTATTATATAGTTTATACAATCTTAGTTTAAGCCATTTATGTATAATAGGAATTTCATTCAGATAGATAGATATATAGTTAGTATTTGCAGTTAACAATGTTCAAGTAAATCCTCTACCCTTATGAATATAACAGATCTCTGATAGCTTTCAAAAGTGTTTGTTTTTATCATTATGTATACGTCAGAAAAATAAAGAATGTAAAATTCCCTCTGATTTATCAAGCTTAATTTCACCCTAAAGTGATGATAAATACTAAGGCCTCTATTTATCAAGGTCTGTCGGACCTGATCCGAAACTGCGGATCAGGTCCGCCAGACCTCGCTGAATATGGCGAGCAATACGCTCGCCGTATTCAGCATTGCACCAGTAGCTCACAAGAGCTGCTTGTGCAACGCCACCCCCTGCAGACTCGCGGCCAATGGGCCGCCAGCAGGGGGGTATCAATCAACCCGATCGTACTCGATCGGGTTGATTTCCGGAGATGTCTGTCCGCCTGCTCAGAGCAGACGGACTGGTTATGAAGCAGCGGTCTTTGTGACCGCTGCTTTATAACTGCTGTTTCTGGCGAGCCTGCATCAAGCTCCATTCAGAGCTTGATAAATATGCCCCTAAGGTTCTAAATCACTGTAGTTAGAATGGTACAGCTATGCTAATGTAATCTGCAATATAAATTTATTAAATTATATCGTTGCTTTTTCTAATAAAAGTGACTTTATTTTGAGTCAAGACAAAACTATTGAGTCTCCGCCCCCTTTTATTGTCAAGTCTTTAATTCAGTGATGTGTAGAGCGGATGGGACTGCTCACTTGAACCAAAGTCCACTCAAATTAAAAAAAGAGAGAGAAAATGATCTCAATCTTTAAGGCAAGCAATCAATTCAATCAATTCCTATTATCTCCATATCTGCTGCCTCTGGATATAGAGGAAAATGTAACTCTTCATCGTCTACATGAAACTCGCCCGGTTTTTGTGTAATAAGTGTGCTTGTCCTAAAGTTGCCAGAAAGCATGTTCTTTAACCTGCTAATGCTGCAAATCAAACAGCTGGTTTAGGCAGTTTTCAACACTTTGAAGGTTACAGATTATGCTTTTTGGTCACTCTGAGTGTGGAATAGAACACAATTTTTACACTAAATTGATCTTTTACTTCTAATATTACAACCGCACTGTAACAAACTTGTTCTATATTAATAACTCATTTGTTACAGTGTAGCTGCAATATTAAAAGTAAAACACAATCAGTACAGTGTGGAGTTATAGTGGCTATAAAATAGAATATTAAAAATCTGTCAATTCCAAAAAACACTTTTTTTAAATTGTGCAAAGCGGAAAAAATGCACTTTTGTAAAATGTAAAAGCTGCAAGCTATATATTCTATGGACTAATAATATCCTGTGAACAAAATCTTCTTCATAAAAAGAATGCTAATACGTATAATAGTATTTAAGAGTATACGTTACTACATACATATAATAAACTTCATACATGTGTATAGTATACCCACAATCCTCCAGTTCCTATAGGTTTATTATTAAAGTGTTTTTGTTCTTTATTAACAATACTGATTACATAGCATATAAATATATAAGCATTTCATGGGAGTTTCATGGGCGTTCCATGGGAGTAACCTGTAACTTTATGAGGAAATACCGTCAGGAGTTCCTCATGTAAAAAGGACTATCACTGGACACACAGATTGTAAAAACAAGTAAGTCCATTTCTCATGGGTCTGACTAACCATTTGACGTTGGTACCTATGTCACTGATAGCTGCCTATAACCTGTATTGTATGCCCCAGTACAGAATTATACAATTACATAAAGAGTTATGTATCGCCTTATTGTCCTGTACAGCTAAAGAGAGTCATTTAGACTTACAGAGGGTAATACGGTGCTATAATGTGGCATATGGTTGCACATAATGTATAACAGCAGGGCACAGATTATATATTGTCATGCACATCTCAAACCACAGTGTCAAAAAGGCTAATAAATCTGTCTCCTACATGTCCCCATACTATATCTGACTTTCATACAAAACCATGTTTGCCTTAAATCATACAAGAGCTGTCAGTACATTCTATGACAAATGACTTGAGGTCTGGTTCCCTAGCTTACCAACATTAAATCTAAAATAAAATTAAGTAAATATCTTCCTTTGCTTTCCCCAGACTCTGAAATCTGTGACAAGTTTATGTTTACCATCTATAAAACCTAATATACGGCTAGATTACAAGTGTTGCTGTACGGCTTTTAACGCTGAAAAAATGGTAATTCCCGCATAATGGCCAGGAACGCATATTACAAGTCTTTCGGTATAGCTATACCGCAAGCATTTTAGCCTGTAACACAACGTCCATTCCGCACTCAAAAAATTACGTTTTTGTGGGGGATTTTCATAGCGCCGGTATTACAGGTTGTGCGGTCAGCCTAAAATGCTTCCATTACAGCCTGTACCGACACGATCCATACCGCCATCTGAGACCAAAAGTTAAGGATTTTGCGAAACAAAAAGGTTTCACAAAACTCATAACTAAAATGGTACAAAGTGCATTAACACCAATAAACTACCCATTAACCGCTAAACCGCCACCCTCCTGCATCGCAAACACTATTTAAAACAAATTAATTTAAAAGTTTCATATTACTATTATTATTAATTTTTGTATGCAACACATCTCAGACAATAATTAGGTTTTTTAACTATACTTCCTTCTCTAATGTTATGAGATATACATACATAATTTAAAAGTTTCATATTACTATTATTATTAATTTTTGTATGCAACACATCTCAGACAATAATTAGGTTTTTTAACTATACTTCCTTCTCTAATGTTATGAGATATACATACTCAATAGAATTGTTATGGAGAAGGTATGTAGATTACCAAATAACTAAAAAAAAACCTCACTCACAGCCTTTTCCTGTTTTCTTTTCCTTTTTTAGGTCTAATATATGTATGTAATACCTGATATCTTCAGAATCGATTAGAATTTTCTACATCATGTTTTTTATTTCTATATTGTTTTTTATGAATGCCGTTTGCACATTCCACCTTAACCCGGGTGGGGGGGCGTGACTGACAGGTGTCTGTTTTCTGGACGCTGGTTGGCTGCAGCTCCCTTCTTAAGGTGAGGTGGAGTATGCTAGGGTCATATCCTATGATTAAGCACCAGTAACAGCGCGAAATGCATCAGGATCATTTCTATTCTGGATCCTTGTCCTTCTGTGGCATCTTACATGTATTTTAATCAATAGAGCAACTTACAATTTTTTCTTACCCCTGAGTGCACCGGATTCTCTTTCGGCTAGATTTAGAGTTTGGCGGTAGCCGTCAAAACCAGCGTTAGAGGCTCCTAACGCTGGTTTTGGGCTACCGCTGGTATTTAGAGTCAGTCAGGAAAGGGTCTAACGCTCACTTTGCAGCCGCGACTTTTCCATACCACAGATCCCCTACGCAATTGCGTATCCTATCTTTTCAATGGGATCTTTCTAACGCTGGTATTTAGAGTCTTGGCTGAAATCTAACGACAAAACTCCAGCCGCAGAAAAAAGTCAGTAGTTAAGAGCTTTCTGGGCTAACGCCGGTTTATAAAGCTCTTAACTACTGTGCTCTAAAGTACACTAACACCCATAAACTACCTATGTACCCCTAAACCAAGGTACCACCACATCGCTGCCACTCTATTAAAATGTTTTAACCCCTAATCTGCCGACAGCACACCGCCGCCACCTACGTTATCCCTATGTACCCCTAATCTGCTGCCCCTAATGCCGCCGACCCCTATATTATATTTATTAACCCCTAATCTGCCGCCCCCAACATTGCCTCCACCTACCTACAATAATTAACCCCTAATCTGCCGACCGGATCTCACCGCTACTCTAATAAATGTATTTACCCCTAAAGCTAAGTCTAACCCTAACACTAACACCCCCCTAATTTAATATAATTTAAGTCTAACAAAATTAATTAACTCTTATAAAAATAAATTATTCCTATTTAAATCTAAATACTTACCTGTAAAATAAACCCTAATATAGCTACAATATAAATTATAATTATATTGTAGCTATTTTAGGATTAATATTTATTTTACAGGTAACTTTGTAATTATATTAACTAGGTACAATAGCTATTAAATAGTTAATAACTATTTAATAGCTACCTAGTTAAAATAATTACAAAATTACCTGTAAAATAAATCCTAACCTAAGTTACAATTAAATCTAACACTACACTATCAATAAATAAATTAAATAAACTACCTACAATTATCTACAATTAAACCTAACACTACACTATCAATAAATTAATTAAATACAATACCTACAATTAAATACAATTAAATAAACTAACTAAAGTACAAAAAATAAAAAAGAACTAAGTTACAAAAAATAACAAAATATTTACAAACATTAGAAAAGTATTACAACAATTTTAAACTAATTACACCTACTCTAAGCCCCCTAATAAAATAACAAAGCCCCCCAAAATAAAAAAATGCCCTACCCTATTCTAAAATACAAATTGAAAAGCTCTTTTACCTTACCAGCCCTTAAAAGGGCCATTTGCGGGGCATGCCCCAAAGAATTCAGCTCTTTTGCCTGAAAAAAAAACATACAATACCCCTCCCCCCCAACATTACAACCCACCACCCACATACCCCTAATCTAACCCAAACCCCCCTTAAATAAACCTAACACTAAGCCCCTGAAGATCGTCCTACCTTATCTTCACCACACCGGGTATCACACCGATCCATCCTGGCTCCGATGTCTTGATCCAAGCCCAAGCGGGGGGCTGAAGACATCCATCCTCCAGCTGAAGTCTTGATCCAAGCGGGCAGAAGAGGACATCCGGACCGGCAAACATCTGCATCCAAGCCGCATCTTCTACGTTCTTCCATCCGATGACGACCGGCTGATCTTCAAGACCTCCACCGCGGATCCATCCTCTTCTTCCGACGACTAGACGACGAATGAAGGTTCCTTTAAGGGACGTCATCCAAGATGGCGTCCCTCGAATTCCGATTGGCTGATAGGATTCTATCAGCCAATCGGAATTAAGGTAGGAAAATTCTGATTGGCTGATGGAATCAGCCAATCAGATTCAAGTTCAATCCGATTGGCTGATCCAATCAGCCAATCAGATTGAGCTCGCATTCTATTGGCTGTTCCGATCAGTCCGTAAGCACCGCTGGTATCAAGAGTTGAAGTGGCGGTAAATATGCTCTACACTCCCTTTTTTGGAGCCTAACGCAGCCCTTCTGTGAACTCTAAATACCAGTGGTATTTAAAAGGTGCGGGAGAAAAAAAGCATGCATAGCTAACGCACCCCTTTGGCCGCAGAACTCTAAATCTAGCCGTTTGTTTTTTGTGATATCCCCCGGTGGATTGGCTCCTTCCGTCCATCCGGTACACCGCACTGCTGTTTGGGGATTGTAGTCTCACACTCTGGCTTCTCTCCAAGCCGTGTCATCACCAGTCACGGCAATACCTCAAGTGACGTTAAAATGTATTAACTCCTAATCTGCCGCCCACCCACATTGTGACTATTAAATATACCTGATAACCCCTAATTCCATCATTACCCCTACCCCGCATGCCTGATGTCTTGGGGTCACACTTGACTCAGACCTTTCCTTCACTCCTCACATTCAGTCCTTGGCTAAAGCCTGCACCTTCCACCTTAAAAACATCTCTAAAATTAGACATTTCCTTACACAAGACACAACTAAGATCTTAATCCACTCTCTCATCCTTTCCCATCTCGACTACTGCAACTCCGTCCTCTCTGGTCTACCTAGCTCCTTTACAATCCATTATGAATGCCTCTGTCAGGCTCATCTTCCTTACACTTTGCTCTTCATCTGCTGCACCTCTCTGCCAATCCCTTCACTGGCTTCCTCTTGCCTCCAGGATTAAATACAAAATTCTCACACTGACATATAAAGCCCTCAACTGCACTGCCCCCCCTACATTTCAGACCTTATCTCCAGATACTTTCCCTCCCGTCCCCTTCACTCTACTCATGAGCTCCTAATCTCCTTCTCTCTTGTTACTTCCTCAGATTCCCGTTTACAGGACTTCTCCAGACTGGCCCCCATCTTTTGGGACTTCCTGCCTCGCTCCACAAGACTCTCCCCTAGTTTTAACAGCTTCAAGCACTCCCTTATGACTCTACTATTCTGGGATGCATACAACCAACACTAACCTTTCCTAACTTCATTGCTTTTCCCTTGAACGCCTTAGAATGTAAGCCTATGGGCCCAGCTGTTTGTAGATCACCTTCATAAGAGCCGACTACAACAGTGCAACTCTCGCAGGGCCCTCTACCCATTTGATACCTATAAATGTTATCCTGTATACCAACTATGTTTATAGCGCTGCGGGATCAGTTGGTGCTCTACAAATACCTGCTAATAATAATAATAATAATAATATCGCCGCCTGGATGAAGACTTCTCACCGTCTAGATGAAGATGGATGTCTGGACTTCAGAAATTGTGAGTAGATATTCTGGGGTCAGTGTTAAGGTTTTTTTTATATATTTTTTTTGGGGTGTTATTTTTTAATTTTTTTTAAGATTAGGGCTTTGGGCTTTTGTAAAAGAGCAGAATACCTTTTTAAGGGCAGTGAAAAAGAGCTGACTGCCCTTTTAAGGGCAATGCCCATACAAATGTCCCTTTAAGGGCAATGGGTGACTTAGTATTTATTTAGAGTTAGGATTTTTTATTTGGGGGGGTGGGTTTTATTGTTGGGGGGACTTTGTATTTTTTTACAGGTAAAAAAGCTGTTTAACTTAGGGCAATGTCCTACAAAAGGCCCTTTTAAGGGATATTGGTAGTTTATTGTAGGCTAGGGGGTGTTTTTATTTTGGGGGGCTTTTTTATTTTTATAGGGCTATAAGATTAGGTTTAATTGTTTTTATTTTTGATAATTTTGTTTATTATTTTTGTAATCTTAGTGTTTTTTATTTTTTCGTAATTTAGTGTTTATTATTTTTTGTAATATTCGATTTTTTTATTTTTTTCGTAGTGTTTTTTTTAATTTGTAATTTCTATTTTTTAATTGGCAATCTTTTTTTATTTTATTAGAATAGTAATGTGAGGTTAATTTATTGTTTAATGTTAGGTTTATTTTTATTTCACAGGTAAGTTTTTATTTATTTTAAGATAGTTATATTGTAATTTTAATTTAAAGTTAGGGGGGTGTTAGGTTTAGGGGTTAATAGTTTAATTTAGTGTTTTACGATGTAAGGGGCCGGCGGTTTAGGTATTAATAGGTTTATTTAGTGGCGGCGATGCGGGAGGCTGGAGGTTTAGGGGTTAATAACTTTATTATAGTGGTGGCGATGTGGGTGGGTGGCAGATTAGGGGTTCTTAGGTTTATTTAAAAGTCGCAATGTTGGTGGGCAGCAGATTAGGGGTTACTAAGTTTTAAATAGTACAAACAAAATAAAGGAAAATACAGTGCTGTCACCTTCTTATACACAGATCAACACAGCAGAGCACAAAGTATATGCACGTTGTTAAAATATAACAAGTTAAACTGTAAAAATAAAAAAGTACTTATGGAACAAGGACTTAAAGATATAAGTGTCCTTTCTGGTCCGTCGATCCCACCAGAGGTTTTGTTTTTTTCCAAAATCAAATATATCCAAATCTAATGGACCTGGGAGAGGATAAAATGGTCCGCGTGACCTTCCTGAGCTTGCCCCCTGCAGAGATGTTTTTCCGGAAACGCACCAATTGGGTCACTGTATGGGAGATATAAAGGAACAGGCGCAAGCATGACTCAAGTTTATAAAAATCAATTTATTTAGCCCATTTAAAAGTATTGTACTTACAAGATAAAAGAATAAAAAATGCTCATATCACACACGTTGTCTCAGTCTCTGTATCGGTTGCCGTTCATTGTAACCTCACAGTCCGTAAATACAGATTACTGGTGGGTATATGATGAATCATGTGTCACTTTGTCAGAGAGCCCCCTTGTCCAGTAAATTGTTACCCGGCAATTCGTCCGTTCAGGAGTCAAGACAAAGTCAATAAATCAGTGTAAAAGTAAGGTACTTCATACCATACAAGCAGTCCCTTGGCATCTATTTTCCTGCACGATCAAGTGCAACGCTGGAAGTACGGAAGCCTCCTTGGGACAGAAAAAACTCTACACATTTTGTTTCGCTCCGGCGAAACTTCTTCAAGAGTAAATTGCCTTCCCTGGTTATGGATATATATGCGTATGTATGTTGATAAGGGTTACACAGGAAGAAAAGATGCTATACTAAAAAGGTTTGGATGTCAATATCTACATTTAAACCCTTAGGTTGCATACAGTCTAATTCCCTTATCCAAAATGTTTCCCTTTGTCTCAAGTTAAGCAGTCTATTGGTGTCCCATATATTAAATACCGGGAACATAAATTGGAAATTCTCAAAGCTGAAATAGATTCTAACATAGAAAAAGTACAGCAGTTTCAAAATGTAGAGACATGGAAAGATCTTAATACAAACATCCACAAGAGCTAAAAGCCACAAAAACTAACACTTAGATTACGAGTTGTGCGTTAGGGTTAAAAAGCAGCGTTAAGAGGTCCCAACGCTGCTTTTTAACGCCCGCTGGTATTACGAGTCTTGAAATGACTGGCTCACCACTCACTTTTTTGGCCAGACTCGGAAATACCGCAAATCCACTTACGTCAATTGCGTATCCTATATTTTCAATAGGACTTGAATAGCGCCGGTATTACGAGTCTGACCAAAATTGAGCGGTAGACCCTCTCCTGTCAAGACTGGTACTGCATTTTAAAGTCAGTAGTTAAGAGTTTCACACTACAACGCTGTAGCATAAAACTCTTAACTAAAGTGCTAAAAAGTACACTAACACCCATAAACTACCTATTAACCTCTAAACCCGAGGCCCCCCCCCGCATCACAAACACTAAAAAAAAATAATTAACCCCTAATCTGCTGAACCGGACATCGCCGCCACTATAATAAAAATATTAACGCCTAAACCACCGCACGCTCGCCTCGCAAACATTAGTTAATTATTATTAACCCCTAATCTGCCATCCCTAATATTGCCGACACCTACCAACATTTATTAACCCCTAATCTGCTGCCCACAACATTGCCACCACTATATTAAATGTATTAACCCCTAAACCTAAGTCTAACCCTAACCCTAACATCCCCTAACTTAAATATAATTACAATAAATCTAAATAAAATTACTACAATTACCTAAATATTTCCTATTTAAAAATAAATACTTACCTATAAAATAAACCCTAAATTAGCTACAATACAATTAATAGTTACATTGTAGCTATCTTAGGGTTTATTTTTATTTTAAAGGCAACTTTGTATTTATTTTAACTAGGTAGAATAGTTATTAAATAGTTATTAAGGTAGGAAAAATCCTATTGGCTGATGCAATCCAATCAGTCAATAGGATTGAGCTTGCATTCTATTGGCTGATTGGAACAGCCAATAGAATGAGAGATCAATCCTTATGACTGATTGCATCAGCCAATAGGATTATTCCTACCTTAATTCCGATTGTCTGATAGGATTCTATCAGCCAATTGGAATTGAAGGGACACCATCTTGGATGACGTCACTTAAAGGAACCTTCATTCTTCAGTCGCCGCCAGATGGAAGAGGATGCTCCGCGTCGGATGTCTTCAAGATGGACCCGCTCCGAATGGAAGAAGATAGAAGATGCCGTCTGGATGAAGACTTCTGCCGGTCTGGATGTCCTCTTTTGTCTGTCTTCAACCAGCCGGGCATAAGTGGACCTCCAGAGGGGCAGAAGTCTTCATCCGATCCGGCCAGAAGAGGACATCCAGACGCAATCAGCAAATAAAATTGAGCTCGCATTCTATTGGCTGATTGGAACAGCCAATAGAATGCGAGATCAATCCTATTGGCTGAGTATTTAGTTTTAAATAGGAATAATTTAGTTAATTAAAGTAAATTTATTTAGATGTATTTAAATTATATTTAAGTTAGGGGGGTGTTAGGGTTAGGGTTAGACTTAGGTTTAGGGGTTAATAAATTTAATATAGTTGCGGCGACATTGGGGGGGCAGATTAGGGGTTAATAAATAAAATGTAGGGTTCAGCGATGTCGGGGGCATCAGATTAGGGGTTCATAAGTATAATGTAGGTGGCGGCGGTGTCCGGACCGGCAGATTAGGGGTTAATAATATAATATAGGTGGCGACGATGTTGGGGGCGGCAGATTAGGGGTTAATAAGTGTAATATTAGGGGTGTTTAGACTCGGGGTTCATGTTATGGTGTTAGGTGTAGACATAACTTTTATTTCCCCAGAGGAAACAATGGGGCTGCGTTAGGAGCTGAACGCTGCTTTTTTGCAGGTGTTAGTTGTTTTTTCAGCCAGCTCAGCCCATTGTTTCTTATAGGGAAATCGTGCACGAGCACGTTTAGCCAGCTTACCGCCGATTTAAGCAACACTGGTATTGAGGTGAGATGTGGAGCTAAATTTTGCTCAACGCTCACTTTTCTGAGGCTAACGTCGGCTTGCAGAAAACTCGTAATACCAGCGTTGTCTTAAGTGTGCGGTGAGAAAAAAAGGCTTGTTAGCACCGCACACCATTACAGACAAAAACTCGTAATCTAGCCGTGTGATAGCTACAATGTAACTATTAGTTATATTGTAGCTATCTTAGGGTTTATTTTATAGGTAAGTATTTAGTTTTAAATAGGAATTATTTAGGTAATTGTAGTAATTTTATTTAGATTTATTGTAATGATATTTAAGTTAGGGGGGTTAGGGTTAGATTTAGGATTAGGGGTTAATAACTTTATTATAGTGGTGGCGACATTGTGGGCGGCAGATTAGGGATTAATAAGTGTAGGTAGGTTGTGGCGACATTGGGGGTGGCAGATTAGGGGTTAATAAATATAATGTAGGGTTTGGAGATGTTGGGGGCGGCAGATTAGGGGTTCATAAGTATAATGTAGGTTGCAGCTGTGTCCGGAGCTGCAGATTAGGGGTTAATAATATTATGCAGGTGTCGGCGATGTCGGGGGCGGCAGATTAGGGGTTAATAAGTGTAAGATTAGGGGTGTTTAGACTCAGGGTTCATGTTAGGGTGTTAGGTGTAGACATAAAAAGTATTTCCCCATAGGAATCAATGGGGCTGCGTTAGGAGCTTTACGCTGCTTTTTTGCAGGTGTTAGGTTTTTTTTCAGCCGGCTCTGCCCCATTGATTCCCATGGGGAAATTGTGCACGAGCACGTTTTACCAGTTCACCGCTAACGTAAGCAGCGCTGGTATTGAGGTGAGATGTGGAGCTAAGTTTTGCTCTTCGCTCACTTTTTTGCGGTTAACGCCGGGTTTATAAAAACCCGTAATACCAGCGCTGTCTGTAAGTGAGCGGTGAGCTTAAACTGCTCGTTAGCACCGCACCCCTCCTAACACAAAACTCATAATCTAGGTGTAAGAAATTACATAGGAATTTAGAAGAATATAAAAAGATCAAGTATCCTATATAATAAATGGCCAAGTATGTTTGTCAGATGCAGTCATGCGCAGTAGAGACTGCACGTGACAAACATACCTGGCCGTTTGGATCCTGACACTCAACACTCAGCACAGAGCAAGGCTGAAGCTGAGTGTCACGGAGCGTGGCCGACGGGAGCGTCACGATGGGGGCATGACCGGGCATCGTGAGGGCCGTGGCCGGGTGCGACGAGCGGCGTGGTCGGGTGGGTGTCACTGAGATGCGGCATGGTCGGGTGGGGTGCCGCGATGGGGGCATGGCCAGAGAGGCAAAGGCTTTCAATTAAGACAGAGCCAGAGAGGGAGCAGGAGAGGGGGGAGAAGGGCCAAAGAGAGGGGGGAAGAGAGCCAAAGGGGGGAGAAAGAGCCAAAGGGGGGGGAGAGAGCCAAAGGGGGGGGGGGGGAGAGAGCCAAAGGGGGGGAGAGAGAGAGCCAAAGGGGGGGGGAGAGCCAAAGGGGGGGAGAGAGAGCCAAAGGGGGGGAGAGAGAGAGAGAGCCAAAGAGGGAGAGAGAGAGCCAAAGAGGAAAGAGAGCCAAAGAGGAGAGAGAGCCAAAGAGGGGGGAGTGAGAGAGCCAAAGAGGGGGAGAGAGAGAGAGCCAAAGAGGAAAGAGAGCCAAAGAGGTGAGAGAGTCAAAGAGGGAGGAGTGAGAGCCAAAGAGGGGGGGGAGAGAGAGCCAAAGAGGGGGGGAGAGAGCCAAAGAGGGGGGGGAAAAGAGCCAAAGAGGGGGGGAGAGCCAAAGTGGGGGGGAGAGCCAAAGGGGGGGGGGGGAGAGAGCCAAAGGGGGGGAGAGCCAAAGAGGGGGGGAGTGAGAGAGCCAAAGAGAGAGAGAGAGAGACAAAGAAGAAAGAGAGCCAAAGAGGAGAGAGAGTCAAAGAGGGGGGAGTGAGAGCCAAAGAGGGGGGGGGAGAGAGCCAAAGAGGGGGGCAGAGAGAGCCAAAGAGGGGGAAGAGAGAGCCAAAGAGAGGGGGAGAGAGTCAAAGGGGGGGGGAGAGCCAAAGGGGGGAGAGCCAAAGAGGGGGGAGAGAGAGAGCCAAAGAGGAAACATACCTGGCCGTTTGGATCCTGACACTCAACACTCAGCACAGAGCAAGGCTGAAGCTGAGTGTCACGGAGCGTGGCCGACGGGAGCGTCACGATGGGGGCATGACCGGGCATCGTGAGGGCCGTGGCCGGGTGCGATGAGCGGCGTGGTCGGGCGGGTGTCACTGAGATGCGGCATGGTCGGGTGGGGTGCCGCGATGGGGGCATGGCCAGAGAGGCAAAGGCTTTCAATTAAGACAGAGCCAGAGAGGGAGCAGGAGAGGGGGGAGAAGGGCCAAAGAGAGGGGGGAAGAGAGCCAAAGGGGGGAGAAAGAGCCAAAGGGGGGGGGAGAGAGCCAAAGGGGGGGGAGAGAGAGCCAAAGGGGGGGAGAGAGAGAGCCAAAGGGGGGGAGAGCCAAAGGGGGGGAGAGAGAGCCAAAGGGGGGGCAAAGGGGGGGGGGAGAGAGAGAGAGCCAAAGAGGGAGAGAGAGAGCCAAAGAGGAGAGAGAGCCAAAGAGGGGGGAGTGAGAGAGCCAAAGAGGGGGAGAGAGAGAGAGCCAAAGAGGAAAGAGAGCCAAAGAGGTGAGAGAGTCAAAGAGGGGGGAGTGAGAGCCAAAGAGGGGGGGGGGGAGAGAGCCAAAGAGGGGGGGGAGAGAGCCAAAGAGGGGGGGAAAGAGCCAAAGAGGGGGGGGGAGAGCCAAAGTGGGGGGGAGAGAGCCAAAGGGGGGGGGGAGAGCCAAAGAGGGGGGGAGTGAGAGAGCCAAAGAGAGAGAGAGAGAGAGAGACAAAGAAGAAAGAGAGCCAAAGAGGAGAGAGAGTCAAAGAGGGGGGAGTGAGAGCCAAAGAGGGGGGGGGGAGAGAGCCAAAGAGGGGGGCAGAGAGAGCCAAAGAGGGGGAAGAGAGAGCCAAAGAGGGGGGAGAGAGCCAAAGGGGGGGGGGGAGAGCCAAAGGGGGGAGAGCCAAAGAGGGGGGAGAGAGAGAGCCAAAGAGGAAAGAGAGCCAAAGAGGAGAGAGAGCCAAAGAGGGGGGAGTGAGAGCCAAAGAGGGGGGAGTGAGAGCCAAAGAGGGGGGGGAGAGAGAGCCAAAGAGGGAGGGGGAGAGAGAGCCAAGAGGGGGGGAGAGAGAGCCAAAGAGGGGGGGAAGAGAGCCAAAGAGGGGGGGGGGAGAGAGCCAAAGGGGGGAGAAAGCCAAGGGGGGGAGAGCCAAAGAGGGGGGAGAGAGAGAGCCAAAGAGGAGAGAGAGCAAGAAGGGGGAGAGAGAGCCAAAGAGGGGGAATAGAGAGCCAAAGAGGGGGGGGGGAGAGCCAAAGGGGGGGGAGAGCCAAAGGGGTGAGAGCCAAAGAGGGTGGAGAGAGACAAAGAGGAAAGAGAGCCAAAGAGGAGAGAGAGCCAAAGAGGGGGGGGGGTGAGAGCCAAAGAGGGGGGAGTGAGAGCCAAAGAGGGGGGGGAGAGAGCCAAAGAGGAAGGGGAGAGAGAGCGAGAGCAAAGAGGGGGGGGGGGAGCCAAAGAGGGGGGGGGGGGAGAGAGCCAAAGGGAGGGAGAAAGCCAAGGGGGGGAGAGCCAAAGAGGGGGGGAGAGAGAGAGCCAAAGAGGAAAGAGAGCCAAAGAGGAGAGATAGCCAAAGAAGAGAGAGAGCCAAAGAGGGTGGAGAGAGAGCAAAAGAGGGTGGAGAGAGAGCCAAAGAGGGGGGGAGAGAGCCAAAGAGGGGTGGGAGAGAGCCAAAGAGGGGGGGAGAGAGCCAAAGGGGGGGTGGAGAGAGCCAAAGGGGGGAGAGAGCCAAAAGTGGGGGGGAGCCAAAGAGGGGGGAGAGAGAGACCCAAAGAGGAAAGAGAGCCAAAGAGGAGAGAGAGACAAAGAGGGGAGAGAGCCAAACAGGGGGGAGTGAGAGCCAAAGAGGGGGGGAGAGAGAGCCAAAGAGGGAGGGGGAGAGAGAGCCAAAGAGGGGGGGGAGAGAACCAAAGGGGGGGAGAGCCAAGGGGGGGAGAGCCAAGGGGGGGAGAGCCAAATAGGGGGGAGAGAGAGAGAGCCAAAGAGGAGAGAGAGCCAAAGAAGAGAGAGAGCAAAAGAGGGGAGAGAGACAAAGAGGGTGGAGAGAGAGACAAAGAGGGGGAAGAGAGAGCCAAAGAGGGGGGGGGGGAGCCAAAGAGGGGTGGGAGAGAGCCAAAGAGGGGGGAGAGAGCCAAAGATGGTGGGGGGAGAGATCCAAAGGGGGGGAGAGAGAGAGCCAAAGGGGGGGGGGGGAGAGAGCCAAAGAGGCGGGGGAGAGAGCCAAAGAGGGGGGGAGAGACAAAGAAGGGGGGAAGAGAGACAAAGAAGGGGGAGAGAGAGCCAAAGAGGGGGAGAGAGAGAGCCAAAGAGGGGGGGAGAGAGAGCCAAAGGGGGGGTGAGAGAGCCAAAGGGGGGGGAAGAGAGCCAAAGAGGGGGGGGGGGAGAGAGCCAAAGGGCGGAGAAAGCCAAGGGGGGGGAGAGCCAAAGAGGGGGGAGAGAGAGAGCCAAAGAGGAGAGAGAGCAAGAGGGGGGAGAGAGAGCCAAAGAGGGGGAATAGAGAGCCAAAGAGGGGGGGGAGAGCCAAAGGGGGGGGGAGAGCCAAAGGGGTGAGAGCCAAAGAGGGTGGAGAGAGACAAAGAGGAAAGAGAGCCAAAGAGGAGAGAGAGCCAAAGAGGGGGGGGCGGTGAGAGCCAAAGAGGGGGGAGTGAGAGCCAAAGAGGGGGGGGGAGAGAGCCAAAGAGGAAGGGGAGAGAGAGCAAAGAGGGGGGGGGGAGAGCCAAAGAGGGGGGGGAGAGAGCCAAAGAGGGGGGGAGAGAGCCAAAGGGAGGGAGAAAGCCAAGGGGGGGAGAGCCAAAGAGGGGGGAGAGAGAGAGCCAAAGAGGAAAGAGAGCCAAAGAGGAGAGATAGCCAAAGAAGAGAGAGAGCCAAAGAGGGTGGAGAGAGAGCAAAAGAGGGTGGAGAGAGAGCCAAAGAGGGGGGGAGAGAGCCAAAGAGGGGTGGGAGAGAGCCAAAGAGGGGGGGGAGAGAGCCAAAGGGGGGGTGGAGAGAGCCAAAGGGGGGAGAGAGCCAAAAGTGGGGGGGAGCCAAAGAGGGGGGAGAGAGAGACCCAAAGAGGAAAGAGAGTCAAAGAGGAGAGAGAGACAAAGAGGGGAGAGAGCCAAAGAGGGGAGAGAGCCAAACAGGGGGGAGTGAGAGCCAAAGAGGGGGGGAGAGAGAGCCAAAGAGGGAGGGGGAGAGAGAGCCAAAGAGGGAGGGGGAGAGAGAGCCAAAGAGGGGGGGGGGAGAACCAAAGGGGGGGAGAGCCAAGGGGGGGAGAGCCAAGGGGGGGGAGAGCCAAAGAGGGGGGAGAGAGAGAGAGCCAAAGAGGAGAGAGAGCCAAAGAAGAGAGAGAGCAAAAGAGGGGAGAGAGACAAAGAGGGTGGAGAGAGAGACAAAGAGGGGGAAGAGAGAGCCAAAGAGGGGGGGGGGAGCCAAAGAGGGGTGGGAAAGAGCCAAAGAGGGGGGAGAGAGCCAAAGATGGTGGGGGGAGAGATCCAAAGGGGGGGAGAGAGAGAGCCAAAGGGGGGGGGGGGAGAGCCAAAGAGGGGGGGGAGAGACAAAGAAGGGGGGAAGAGAGACAAAGAAGGGGGAGAGAGAGCCAAAGAGGGGGGAGAGAGAGCCAAAGAGGGGGGGAGAGAGAGCCAAAGGGGGGGGTGAGAGAGCCAAAGGGGGGGGGGAGAGAGCCAAAGAGGGGGGAGAGAGAGCCAAAGAGGGGGGAGAGAACAAAAGATTGGGGAGAGAACAAAAGAGGGGGGAGAGAGAGCAAAAGAGGGGGGAGAGAGAGCAAAAGAAAGGGGGGAGAGAGCCAAAGAGGGGAGAGAGAGCAAAAGAGGGGAGAGAGAGCAAAAGAGGGGAGAGAGAGAGCAAAAGAGAGGAGAGAGAGCGCAAAGGAGAGGGGGGAAAGAAAGCAAAAGAGAGGGGGGAAGAGAGAGCAAAAGAGAGGGGGGAGAGAGCAAGGGGTGGGACCACTGTCCTGCAAAAAATGGCCCGTGTACACGGGCTTTAGTACTAGTATACATATAAAACAAATAGGGAACAGACAAAGGAGAATGAAGTTCAGGGCAATTGAAATTCAAACACCGAAAAAATTTAACATACCCCAAAATAGAGGAGAAGATAGGAGGACACATTTAAATAGTTTAAATAAGTTAAATACATATAAACCTATTCCAACTTCTAATAGATTTGAACCCCTTAGACTGCATGGGGCTAATACACTGAATAAATATAAACAGGGTACTAATACGAACCACCCACATTGGCAAAAGCAAGGAGCCAGACCAAAAGAAAATAAACAATATCAAGGGGGAAATAACCAGTTTTATAATTGCAAAGAGAGTAGAAACAGCAACCAATTTAACAATTATAACAGCAGAAAAGATAAATCATATAACACATGCTATGGTGGAAACAATCAAATGAATAAGAACCATTTTTTAGGGACTCCTCCATGGAGGCAAAACCAGTCAAAAGGGGGACAAACATGGGACTTAGGTTAGGTTTTATTTTACAGGTATATTTGTCTTTATTTTAACTAGGAAGTTATTAAATAGTTAATAACTATTTAATAACTATTGTACCTAGTTAAAATAAATACAAAGTTGCCTGTAAAATAAAAATAAACCCTAAGATAGCTACAATGTAACTATTATTTATATCGTAGCTAGCTTAGGGTTTATTTTATAGGTAAGTATTTAGTTTTAAATAGGAATAATTTAGGTAATTGTAGTAATTTTATTTAGATTTATTGTAATTATATTAAAGTTAGGGGGGGTTTAGGTTAGGGTTATACTTAGGTTTAGGGGTTAATAACTTTATTATAGTGGTGGCGACGTTGTAGGCGTCAGATTAGGGGTTAATAAGTGTAGGTAGGTTGCGGCGACATTGGGGGTGGCAGATTAGGGGTTAATAAATATAATGTAGGGTTTGGCGATGTTGAGGCAGCAGATTAGGGGTTCATAAGTATAATGTAGGTGGCGGCGGTGTCTGGAGCTGCAGATTAGGGGTTAATAATATAATGCAGGTGTCGGAGATGTCGGGGGCGGCAGATTAGGGGTTATTAAGTGTAAGATTAGGGGTGTTTAGACTCGGGGTTCATGTTAGGGTGTTAGGTGTAGACATAAAAAGTATTTAACCATAGGAATCAAAGGGGCTGCGTTAGGAGCTTTACGCTGCTTTTTTGCAGGTGTTAGGTTTTTTTTCAGCCGGCTCTCCCTCATTGATTCCTATGGGGAAATCGTGCATGAGCACTTTTTACCAGCTTTTTTAGGGACTCCTCCATGGAGGCAAAACCAGCCAAAAAGGGGGACAAACATGGGACTTTCATCCAAGAGAGTGACAGATATGGGAAAACCCATCATTAAGATCAGGATCAACAAGAAACCAAAAAAGACCTCTGGAAGATCTAGAGGAAGTAGAGGTGGGAGAAAATGTAGAAAAGTGAGAGAACAAGATAGAATTTGAAAAAGGGATGAAATAGATTTTTAACTTATCAGATCAGTTTTTTTCCAGAGAGGAAATGTCACTATTAGCTAAAGGCTTAAATTATGCTCCCCAAGTACAACCTAATTAATTTGATTTGTATAAAGGTACATTAGGAATATTACTCTAAAACGTTATTTTGGTAGTTTTTAAACAACCAAAATTGAAGAACCACAACTAGAACCAGATGATATGGGCCCCATCCAAACCTTATAAGAATTAGAGTTAGAAATGGGCAATCTAAGTAACATCTCAGAGGTTGATAAAGTATTAAATTCCGGATGAATTAGAGGATATGAATTTTTCCATCTATGAAGAACAGGTGTTCAAAGTAAAACACTGCTCCTTAAAGCGAAAATCTATTTTTTACCCAATAACTGCCCCAAGTGACTGTATAAAAATATATAATAAATTAGTCTGTGAGAACTTAGAAAAACTTTTTAGTGTCCAAGACAAACACTATGGGGCATATGTATCAAGCTCTGTAGCTCCATAACCTGTCCGCCCGCTCTGAGGCGGCAGACAGAAATCAACAGAAATCAACTCGATCGAATATGATCGGGTTGATTGACCCCCCTGCTAGCGCCGATTGGCCGCAAATCTGCAGGGGGCGATATTGTACCGGCAGTTCACCAGAACTGTTGGTGCAATGATAAATGCAGAGAGCTTATGCTGCATGACATGATCCGAAAAATTGGATCATGTCCGCTGGCACTATAATAAATAGGCCCCTATATGAAATATAGGGATAATCTTACTGGTAAGGAAAGGCTGGCCCTAAAAAATCTAATGAAAGACCCTGGAAATATTATTAGGGCATCAGATAAAGGTGGGGGATTGGTGATACAAAATAGGAAGGACTACCTTGAAGAAGCTTATAACATCCTAAATGATTAAACCATTTATTCTACCCTAACATATAACCCCACAATTAAATATAAAGGTAAATTAAGACAGAATTTGATTACGTCCACGAGCTACATCCCAAAATAGCATGCATAAAAATAGCACTAAACCTCCTGGCAGGCCTATAATTTCAGGGATTGGCTCATTGTGCGATAATCTATCGAAATATATCGATTCTTTATTACAACCATTGGTCCATAAAATGAAGGCCTATCTAAGAGACACACTAGATGTAATCAACAAACTAGAATCTATGAAATGGGAAGATATTTTTTATGGGTAACATGTGATGTCCAGGCCCTTTATATTAGTATACCACATAACAAAGGAATAGAAAGAGTAGGGGAGGAGTGTAACAAAAGTGTTTTACCCGAAGATCAAGTTAAATTCATCATGAACTCAATTAACTTTATATTAACACAAAATTATTTTGTATTTGTAGGTGTGTTCTACAGACAATTACAAGGGACATCAATGGAGACGACTTTTGCCCCATCTTACGCTAACTTGTAAATGTTCCATTTTGAGAATAATTATGTCTGGAAAGATAACCGGTTCAGTACTAATATCGTCCATTATTTTTGTTTTATTGACGATATTATTATAGTATGGCAAGGAAGTATGAACAAGTTAATGAATTCATGTTAGATATGAATGAAAATGATTATAATTTAAAATTTACTTACAATCATTCAGCAAGTGCCATTGACTTCCTTGATTTAACTCTATTTCATAATAACAGCAATAACACTATAGCAATTAAAAACTACAGGAAGAAAACAGATAGAAATGGCTTATTACATTCCAACAGTGGACATCTAACAGTGGAAAAATAACATTCTGATTGGTCAATACCAGTGAATCAAGAGAAATTGCACACTAAGTGAGGATTATGAAAAGGAATGTGAAGTCTTATATAAAAGATTCAAAGACAAGGGATATGGTGAGGATCTGTTAA
The DNA here is from genome assembly GCF_027579735.1 of Bombina bombina. NCBI lineage: Eukaryota > Metazoa > Chordata > Amphibia > Anura > Bombinatoridae > Bombina > Bombina bombina. The sequence goes on along the minus strand of NC_069507.1, from coordinate 260,578,019 downwards.
GAGCAACTAAAGATAAGACAGACCATATGGACTGAAAAAACACTTGTGAAAGTTAAGGAAAGAGCTAAAAATCCTAAACCCAGAAAAAAATGAACCCCCCCCCCCCCAAAATTTATAACCAGATATAATGTCCAACACTATAATATTAAGAAAATAATGAACAAACACTGGCAGGTTCTACAGCAGGATCCGATCCTGAAAAAAGTCCTAGGTAATAAACCAGAAGTAAGATTTAGATAAAATAAAGATCTGAAGAACCTATTAGCACCTACAAAAAATAGAAATATTGGAGCAAAAAATGCAACCCCTTTTGAGTCATGGGGAGCGAGTGTAGGTTTATTTAAATGTAAAAGAAAGAATTGTGTAAAGTATCCCCATATTAAACCAGCATACTTACACCTAGATTACGAGTTTTGCGGTAACAGGGGTGCGGTGCTAATGAGCAGTTTATGCTCACCTACAGACAACGCTGGTATCACAGGTTTTTTTAAACCTGGCGTTAGCCGCAAAAAGGTGAGCGTAGAGCAGAATTTAGCTCCACATCTCACCTCAATACCAGCGCTGCTTACGTTAACGGTGAGCTGGCTGAACGTGCTTGTGCACGATTTCCCCATAGGAATCAACACCTGCAAAAAAACAGCGTTTAGCTCCTAACACAGCCCCATTGATTCCTATGGGGAAATAAAAGTTATGTCTACACCTAACACCCTAACATGAACCCCTAGTCTAAACACCCCTAATCTTACACTTATTAACCCCTAATCTGCCGCCTCTGACATCACCGACACCTGCATTATACTTATTAACCCCTAATCTGCCACTCCGGACACTGCCGCAACCTACATTATACTTATGAACTCCTAATCTGCTGCCCCCAACATCGCCAACACCTACTTTTTATTTATTAACCCCTAATCTGCCGCCCCCAATGTCGCTGCCATCTAACTACACTCATTAACCCCTAATCTGCCGCCGCTAACGTCACCACCACTATAATAAAGTTATTAACCCCCAAATCTAAGTCTAACCCTAACCCTAACACCCCCTAACTTAAATATAATTTAAATACATCTAAATAAAATTACTATTATTAACTAAATTATTCCTATTTAAAACTAAATACTTACCTATAAAATAAACCCTAAGCTAGCTACAATATAACTAATAGTTACATTGTAGCCATTTTAGGATTTATTTTTATTTTACAGGCAACTTTGTATTTATTTTAACTAGGTACAATAGTTATTAAATAGTTATTAACTATTTAATAGCTACCTAGTTAAAATAAGTACAAATTTACCTGTAAAATAAACCCTAACCTAAGTTACAATTATACCTAACACTACACTATAATTACATTAATTGTTTAAAATAGCATGCTCTATCTGAATAATTAAAGTTTAATTTTGATTGAGTGTCCCTTTAAAGGTACTGTCATTTAGTGTTAGTTGTCGTATGGAAGAGGATGCTCCGCGTCGGATGGCTTAAAGATGGACCCGCTCCACTCCGGATGCATGAAGATAGAAGATGCCCGGATCGGAGGAAGACTTCTGGCCGCCTGGATGACTTCTGCCTGGTTGGGTGAAGACGTCTCAAGGTAGGGTGATCTTCAAGGGGTTAGGGTGGGTTTTAGAGTAGGGTTGGGTGTGTGGGTGGTGGGTTGTAATGTTGGGGGGGGTATTGTCTTTTTTTTTACAGGTAAAAGAGCTGATTACTTTGGGGCAATGCCCACAAAAGGCCCTTTTAAGGGCTATTTGTAATTTATTATAGGGTATGGATTTTTTTTATTTTGGGGGGCTTTTTTATTTTATTAGGGGGATTAGATTAGGTGTAATTAGTTTTAAAAAATTGTAATTATTTTATTATTTTCTGTAATTTAGTGGGGGGGGGTTGTACTTTAGTTTATTTAATTAATTTTAATTAATTGTAGTTAGTTTAGTTAATTAATGTAATTATAGTGTAGTGTTAGGTGCAATTGTAAGTTAGATTAGGATTTATTTTACAGGTAAATTTGTACTTATTTTAAATAGGAAGTTATTAAATAGTTAATAACTATTTAATAACTATTGTACCTAGTTAAAATAAATACAGAGTTGCCTGTAAAATAAAAATAAATCCTAAAATGGCTACAATGTAACTATTAGTTATATTGTAGCTAGCTTCGGGTTTATTTTATAGGTAAGTATTTAGTTTTAAATAGGAATAATTTAGTTAATAATAGTAATTTTATTTCGATTATTTTAAATTATATTTAAGTTAGGGGGGTGATAAGGTTAGACTTAGATTTTGGGTTTAATAAATTTAATATAGTTGCGGCGACGTTGGGGGCGGCAGATTAGGGGTTAATAAATGTAGGTAGGTGTTGTCGATGTTAGGGAGGGCAGATTAGGGGTTAATAAAATGTAACTAATGTTTGCGAGGCGGGAGTGTGCCAGTTTAGGGGTTAATATATTTATTGAAGTGGCAGCAATGTCCAGTCGGCAGATTAGGGGTTAAAAAATGTATTTAAGTGTTTGCAATGTGGGGGGGGGGGCTCGGTTTTGGGGTTAATAGGTAGTTTATGGGTGTTAGTGTACTTTTTAGCACTTTAGATAAGAGTTTTATGTTACAGCGTTTGCCCATAAAACTCTTAACTACTGACTTTTAAATGCGGTAGGAGTCTTGACAGGAGAGGGTCTACCCCTCACTTTTTCCAAGACTCGTAATACCGACGTTAGGCAAATCTCATTAAAAAGATAGGATACGCAATTGACGTAAGTGGATTTGCGGTATGCTCGAGTCGCGGAAAAAAAGTGAGCAGTACACCTGTACCTGCCAGACTCATAATACCAGCGGGCATTAAAAAGCAGTGTTGGGACCTCTCAACGCTGCTTTTTAAGGCTAACGCAAGACTCGTAATCTAGCCGAATTAGTTTAATAACTATAATGGTACGAAAAAATTCACCTGCAAAAGCAGGTGTTCCTGTGACAACACCCATGTTGTCTACCAATTGAGATGTAAATGCAATCTAATCTATATAGGTAGAACCAAAAGAAAGGTAAAATATAGATTTAGAGAGCATATAAACAATATTGGAGACGGTTTTGAACAACATAGTGTCTCCAAACATTTCAAGGAGAAACATTGCCAAAACATTGAGGGCTTAGAGATCATAATTGTAGAGTGGATTGCCCCCAATATATGGGACACCAATAGACTGCTTCACTTGAGACAAAGGGAAACATTTTGGATAAGGGAATTCGACTGTATGCAACCTAAGGTTTTAAATCTAGATATTAACATCCAAGCCTTTTTAGTATAACATATTTTCTTCCCGCGTAACCCTTATCAACATAATTTATAAAAGATAAGGGTCCTGGCCAACTATAGTGTTTTGACCAGTGTAGTTTTTTCACAGATATCAAGAACCTACTACTATTTAATCATTAATCCCCCTATATACATAAAATATATATACAACATGCATATAAACAGCTAATCCTCTCTTTATCCTCTTTTTCATTAAAGAATGTTAGATGGTGGGCTGATGAAATACCCACTCGTGTTATAAGCTGTTCATGCTCCATAAAGGAATAGGTATAATATTTAACTTTTTTATATTGTTATATTTCTAACAATTTATATTTGTATACTTTTTAATGATTTTTAGTGATTTTTATTGTAAACAGCAATGTACTTTTAGATTTTTTAGACATACAAAGACATGTTCAGAAAGTTTTATGTAGAATTGGTTTTATGTAGAATTGATATTGTATAGTTTTATGTAGAATTGGTTTTATGTAGAATTGATATTATATAGTTTTATGTAGAATTGGTTTTATGTAGAATTCATATTATATAGTTTTATGTAGAATTGGTTTTATGTAGAATTGATATTGTATAGTTTTATGTAGAATTGGTTTTATGTAGAATTGATATTATATAGTTTTATGTAGAATTGGTTTTATGCAGAATTGATATTGTATAGTTTTATGTAGAATTAGTTTTATGTAGAATTGATATTATATAGTTTTATGTAGAATTGATATTGTATAGTTTTATGTAGAATTGGTTTTATGTAGAATTGATATTATATAGTTTTATGTAGAATTGATATTATATAGTTTTATGTAGAATTGGTTTTATGTAGAATTGATATTATATAGTTTTATGTAGAATTGGTTTTATGTAGAATTGATATTATATAGTTTTATGTAGAATTGGTTTTATGTAGAATTGATATGATATAGTTTTATGTAGAATTGATATTATATAGTTTTATGTAGAATTGGTTTTATGTAGAATTGATATTATATAGTTTTATGTAGAATTGATATTATATAGTTTTATGTAGAATTGGTTTTATGTAGAATTGATATTATTTTCTATGAGTGCCATTTTGCATTTGTTTGTAAAAGTTTGTTTTTCATTAACTCAAATTTAATTTGATCTTAATCTGTATTTTCATGTCCAACGCTGTCCTTTTTAAATATCTTCCCTGTGAGTGGAGAGCATTGAGAGGTTGCACATATATATATCCATAACCAGGGAAGGCAATTTACTCTTGAAAAAGTTTCGTCGGATCGAAACAAAACATATAGATTTTTTTTCTGTCCCAAGGAGGCTTCCGTACTTCCAGTGTTGCACTTGATTGTGCAGGAAAACGGTCACTGAGCGACTGCTTGTATGGTATGAAGTACCTTACTTTTATTACACTGATTTATTAACTTTGTCTTGACTCCTGAACGGACGAATTGCCGGGTAACCATTTACTGGACAAGGGGGCTCTATCACAAAGTGAGAAACGATTCATCATATACCCACCAGAAATCTGTATTTACGGACTGTGAGGTTACAACGAACAGCAAGCGATACAGAGACTGAGTCAACGTGTGTGATATGTGCATTTTTTATTCTTTTATCTTGTAAGTACAATACTTTTAAAGGGGCAGAATAAATTGTTTTTTAAAAACTTGTGTCGGGCATTGCGCCTTTTCCTTTATATCTCCCATTAAGTTTTAAATAGTGTTTGCGATGAAGGAAGGCGGCGGTTTAGGGGTTAATAGGTAGTTTATGGGTGTTTGTGTACATTTTAGTTGTGAGTTTTGTGAAACATTTTTGTTTCGCAAAATTCATAACTACTGGTCTCAGATGGCGGTATGGATCGTGTCGGTACAGGTTGTAACGCAAGCTTTTAAGCCTCAATGCATAACCTGTAATACCGGCGCTATGAAAATCCCACACAAAAATGTCTTTTTGAGTGCAGAATGGATGTTGCGTTACAGGCTAAAATTCTTGCGGTATAGCTATACCGACATGACTCATAATATGTGTTTCTGGCCATTACGCTGGGATGGCCATTTTTTCAGTGCTAAAAGCCGTACCGCAACACTTGTAATCTAGCCATTTATTAGGTAGATTGCGCTGTGGGGGGTTGGTGGTTTAGGCTTTAATACTTTTATAAGTAGTTGCGATGTGGGGGGATGGCGGATATAGAGGTTTTGACTTGTTGGTTTAAATTTTTGTAGGCGGGTTAGGTTTTTATGTGGAATTTAAAGTTTTTCTGTTTTTTACTGAGGCGCCGGCAGATCATATATGTAATCTCACCCCTGGAGTGCCAAGGATCACATCACTGGTCTCGTGCATGTTGTTTAGCGCAAGTGTATCAAGTCCTTTACATAATCTCATTCTGTCATTTATCTTATTCTTTTAGTTCTGTCACAAACCTTTTCATTATTAAACCTTTATTTTATAAGTATTCAGCCAAAATATAACTTACTTTTTTGATTGCTATAATGTTTCCATGTGCTTTGTTATGTTAAAGGAACCTTGAACTGTAAAATTATTTTCCCCTAATGAACTCCCAATTAGGTGGCAGAAGTGGAGCCCAATTAACATTTTAGCTTGAGTGTTAACTGCACTAGAAATAAGCTTTTTCCGCTCATTGGGTTGTCCTCGTATCAGGAGTTGAAAGTAAACTGTAATCCGACACGTGCAAAAAGCAGAACTTACAATATTGAGTGTGCGTTCACGTATTCCCCCATAGAAGAAACTAACACCGCACTTTTATGCAATCCCGATGACATATTCTCATGTGCACTAATCCAAAATAAAAATATGTATATTTCACATTCTAGTGTTCTGCACATAGAAGAATATATTCTGTTTATTCATAAATAAATATTTCTATATATATTGCTTGGTATTTTTGTACACTATATATCTATAACTATAATATATATCTATAACTATAATATATATCTATAACTATATATTGGTACATAGGAATATCTATTTATAAATACTTATATGTGCAGAACATTAGAATGTGAAATATTTACAGTAAATACACAGTATAGCATTAATTAAATATTAATATTGTGTAAATAGGATTTTATATAACACCTGAGACCTCTAAACTTTGTGTGCAATATTTTATTAAAAATATTTTTTATTAGAAAGTGTTATTATGAGTGTAACTATACTTTGTAATATATTTTTGATGTGTTTTGTGCAACTTTTTTGTATTGCGAAAAAGTTAACCAGAGCTCTGAAGATGCGGTAATCATTCTAGCGTAAATCGCAATTGTGTTCAAGCGATCTTGTTTATTTTCAACTCGTAATACCAGGGGTAAACACGATGATTGCAAACACCCACGATAAAGCCCTTAACGATCGCACACAAACATTTGCGTTCCACCCTTTGATGGGTTTTGGTTACAAAGAACAAAACCAATTGTTTCATATACAAAAATAAACCTAAATAAACAAATTCATATCGTTTATACAAGTCATTGGAAACACATTAAGGTAAATACAAGTTTCCAGTACACTGTCCCTTTATGTTCTCTTTGTGAAACTTTTTCTTTACAGTTTATACAGTGATCCCACACAGTAATTACCTAACACTGCGGGTAATGTGAGTGATTGTTTATATTTATGCATTTTGTGGCGTTATAGGAGGAGATGGGTAAACAGGCAAAAGAGATGAAGAGTTTAGGCAGGTGTAGAAAGTGACACTGCAGTCTTATGGACACCAGCTTTACTGATGACACTTTTTATACTTGATGGGCTTTTTAATAAAAGGTTCTAAGAAAAAAACTGAATGCAGAAAAAAGTGAGAGAATGTGGGAGCCAGAAGCGAAGCAAGGAAGCGGATTGTAACGCTGGTGTTGTAAAAGGATACAGAGCGAGAAAATCTGGAAGAGACAGCTGGGGAGGGGGTGGGTGAGACAGCTCAGGGCAGGAGTCAGCTTCATGCTATTACACTAAGCAGTGCAGACGGGAGGGAGTCACACACAGACTGGCTTAGGAGAGTGCACACAGTATGGAGCTGGGGCACAAAGAGTGCTGCTAACAGTGAGGGGAGCAGGAGTGTGCTGCATGTGAGTCACATAGACCAAGTCATGAGGGGCCACCTGTATATGGAGCCAACACCTACCTGCTTACTAAAGTGACAGCATGTTGGTGGCAAGGCTGCTCTACATCACTTACCTGATACCACTTGCATCCATGTTAGAAGGTAAGTCAGCTCAATAGCTTTAAAAAAATTAAAATAAATATAGTGTATGTGTGTATGTGTATATATGTGTGTGTATGTTTGTGTATATGTGTATGTATATGTGTGTATGTGTGTGAATATGTGTGTGTGTGTGTATGATGTGTGTGTGTCTGTATGTTTGTGTATATGTGTGTGTATGTTTGTGTATATGTGTATGTATATGTGTGTATGTGTGTGTGTGTGTGTATGATGTGTGTGTGTCTGTATGTTTGTGTATATGTGTGTGTGTATGTGTGTGTATGTTTGTGTATATGTGTATGTATATGTGTGTATGTGTGTGAATATGTGTGTGTGTGTATGATGTGTGTGTGTCTGTATGTTTGTGTATATGTGTGTGTATATGTGTGTGTATATGTGTGTGTGCATGTATATGTATGTTTGTGTGTGTGTGTGTATGTTTGTGTGTATGTATACGTGTGTGTGTGTATGTATATGTGTGTATGTTTGTGAATATGTGTGTGAATGTTTGTGTGTGTGTGTATGTTTGTGTGTATGTTTGTGTATATGTGGGTGTATATATGTGTGTATATGTGTGTTTGTGTGTGTGTGTGCGTGTGTGTATATGTATGTTTGTGTGTGTGTATGTTTGTGTGTATGTATACGTGTGTGTATGTATATGTGTGTCTATGTTTGTGTGTGTGTATTTGAGTATGTTTGTGTGTGTGTATGTATACATGTGTGTGTGTGTATGTTTGTGTATATGT